>NW_026054815.1:0-346663 GCF_022836535.1 Colletotrichum spaethianum | reverse complement strand
GTCGGGAATAGCACACATGTCTCAAGACGGCAGGGCCAGGCGGAAGGGCCAGGCGGCTGGAGTTGGGCCATTGTTGTCGAGTCCAGTCCGTTCCAGTCCAGTGGAACGTGACCCCTTGGGCTCGTGGATCATTGCCAGTTCCGGGCTGGCTGGCGCGAAGGAGTCACGCATCGAAGGTGAGAACGACCGTAGGTGGCTGAGGTCCCGGGTTTGTGAACCCGGACGGGATGGAGGGTCGGACGAGGGGGCAGCTAAGCTTGGAGCCGTTGATGGCGCTGAGGGTGTGCTTGGAATGAGAGGGCTTGGATGACGGCAATGATCAGGTTGATGGCATGAATGGAGCTTCATCGTGCGGTGGCGGAGCCGTGAGTTGATCCGGGGGAAAACTATGCGTCTCTCATCGCAAGCCTCAGATTTTGCCGTATTTTTAAAGATGAAGAGTGTTCCTTTTCGCTCAAGTTCTGCGCGATGAGCGTCTCGCAATCACAGCATACATGGCTGAGCACTCCCCCATCCATCCATCCCGTCTCTCTGAAATGTGTGTACCGGTAGGCACACGTAAAGCGAATCGTAGCCCGTAGGGTCGGGTATGTACGATGACCACCCTGGGTCGGGTCGCAGCAGGCGACACGTCTGTTGACGCGGTACGCGATGATTGGACTTGTGTGAATCAGGGACGATGCAACGGCGTCCAATCCGTGGTCAATTGACTCTACAGTGGGTGTGGTGGCAGAAGTCTGAGACTGGTGGATGGGTGCTGGTGAGTCTTGACATGTGAAAAAGAGTCGACGGGAACCACACCCTTGATGGCATCCAGAGAGGCGCGTGAATCCTTCAACGGAAATAGCACCAGTATTCAATACGCTGAGCATTGCTAACGTGGTGATCGTCCTCTCGTCCGTTGGAGAGGCCCGGGAAGATGAGACAAGGCACAGTAGAACAAGACACTTGTGCTAGGTAGTATTACACCAGCTGCCGCCTCTGCCTCCAGCTGCACTGCGCATCCATCTCAGGTGACTACAACCCTGACATCAGCGTTGCCGTTCGGTATGTCCAACGCTGGGTGTTGTTTTTGGCTTGTGATGTGTGCGACTTTCCCATAACGGCACCTTTCATCGTGACCTGAAGCTTTAAGGCTGCAGACCTCCTCTGTCCAGGCCCGGTTTGCCTTTTGAGGAGAGATGCATAACAAAGGTGTCAAAGGACGACCAACTCTGATCTTCATTCGTTCATGCTCGTTGCCTCAACTCGACTCAACCCTGGTGACATCAAACATTGCAGCCCAGTAGAGTCTCCAACTGAAGATCAGACCTAGCGAGCCCTCTTTCACAAAGTTTTTCGTTTGTTGTTCTTCTACCCCTCCTCTAAGGATTCCCCAGATAATCGATCAGAAAGGAGGGGGGAACCAGGAAACGCATGTGCTTGACTCGGGTCGCGCAAAGTACAGACACAAGCGCAGACACTACCAACTTCTCCACCAAACTCATCCTCGCCCAGCATTCTAGCGACATCGGCGGTTGCGCGGGAGAATTCCAGTGAGGGGCCGCCGTAGACACTGGCAGGGGGAGTTCCCTGCAACACGTCTTGACTTGACTTACTCTTGTGGTGCTTGGCAGTGTGGAAGTGTGTGCCATCATCGAAAATCCACACACACGAGAAGGACACCAGGAACCGGAGAGTCAAGCATAAGCCCACTTGTTGCTGTCACTGTCAAAAGTGCATCGGGCGACTAGAGTGCCCTCAACATCAGACAGAGCGTGGCGGACCGAAACGCCAGAAGAAACGAAGCGAGACAGGGCAATAATACAAACAAAACACCGTCAGTCGCGCCAATCGAAGACGCCGGCTTCATTTGGTTCAGCAGCACCATCGAGAGACAAGCCGAATTCACGCCGACCGGGAGTCTTGCTCTGCTCTTGACGTTTACCAAAGATACCAGAAGGCCGCCATCCCGTTCCCGCCCGTCATACCACGGACGCCTTTCAGCAGAACCGGACCAGGGCTAAAAGATTCATCGCCTCTAGTCGCCGAAAGTTAAATCCTCGGGCTGCTCTCCGGTCCTTCAACCCCAATTCCTGTCTTCAATAGTTGAGCGAGCTAGCTGTCATCCATCTCCACGGCCGTCGGACAGCGCATCAAAGGTGGAGATAGTCACACCACGCCGGGCCATCCTCGTCTTGAAGCTTTTCCGTCTGTCGCCTCTCAGGATTTCGGTGACACACGCACACACGCACACATACACGCGCTCACTCATCTCATCTTCAGTTACTCACCCTCGTATCGTGTGTTCTCCTTGTTCCATTCGTAACCTCATAACTCTACTCAACTCATCCTCTCATACTCATCCGTGCGTCACCGCTACTTTGACCCGGAGGCTTGGGGCCTTTTACTCGCTGCGGACCCAACAAATTTTTGACCATCGAACCTATCCTGCGACTCATCATTGATTTGCGCAATACTTACAGCCTCTAGGCCAGGGAATCACACCCGATCCACCATCCTGCATACAGCACCGACTGAACTCTCTCTCTTGCTCACCTCACTCACCCACACACGCAACCTTACACGCATCGCGCATGCACACACGCATCAGGCAACCCTGTAGTTCTAGGCTTCTGTACTCTTCCCAGTCCGGATAAAGGCCGAGTACGTACCTGCGCCGCCCACTCCCATCTTTCTCCTCTCACCAGAGCAACGTTAGCTGCATGAAAACGCGCCGCATTGCAGCTTCGCAACGTACTTGAGACGACCCGAATCGACGAATCCTAACCGCCATCCGCCAACTGCGGCGAAAACCCCCAACAAGGCACCTCATCCTCGAGTGGATATCCGTGTTTCTTGCGTTTCCCTTCCTCTCCAATCTCCAGTTATCGTCTCCACCGCGTTGCATCAACAGTGTCCTAGAGGCCACACAGGCTCACGGTCTAGAACTCACTTCAACCCGACGCCGGTGCTGCTCTCCAACCGTCCAAGTGACCGCTATCTCATCCCGAAAAGGCGGTTTGGTGGCTGAGCATCCCGTTAGCGTGTAGCGACAATCACCGGGCACTACATCATCATCTCATCTTTCGAAACTCTGCGGCACGCGAGAAAAGGTCCTCTTTTTGCATTTGCCCTCCGCCCCGTCCTACTCGCAGGCCACTTCCCTCGACGTTTCTGTCTCGTGTCGTCTCTGCCCGCTTTGTGGCCTGAACCTCAATCAGCATACCGTCCTGGTGCAGGTCTGCAGAGCCAAACTCGTTTGGTCCTGTTCACCCCGGTATATCACCGCCATTTCTCTTATTCACCTGTTACTCTGCCCAGACCACTTACGCAACTCCTCCCTCTCCTCTCTTTCTGTATGGTTTAAGACATACATATTGGGGGCCTCGGGACCTGGATCTGGACCTCGAACTTGACATCGGCGGCTTGTGGTCTCATTCACTGCGCCCTCACCTGGCCTCCTGCACCTGCATCCCCCTTCCGTCCTGCAGCAGCACCACCACCACCACGTTGGACTTGACTTCACCCCCTCACTCGTCTGATCTTCCACCAGCCGTCAGTTGTCCTGCTGCCCACTGCTGTTGCATTGCTGCCTCACTCATTCGTCTTCCTCATTGATCCTGGCACCTCACACAAACCCAGCCGTCTATCGGAATTGGATCCCTATCCCCTTCCAGCTCGCTCCACTGCCAGCACACATCTGATTGACATTGACATTGACATTGCCATTGTCGCAGTGGCATCCCGCATAAATCAACGGCCAACCCAATCCCCTAATCCACCGCACCGGAACCCCCCCCCCAAAATCAATATTGGACTAGGGAAAACAACCTCGCGGCTCATCCCAGCCGGCATAGCAACAAACACATCATCAACCTACGTACAATCAGCGATCAACCCTAGCCAGGCAAACCCCACCAAGCCCGTCGCAAGGCGGTTGTCTGTACCTACATATTCCCATCCAGCCCAGGCTCCTCCCGCTTCCGCTTCACCTCCCGCAGGTTCTCGCTCTCATCATCTATCCCCTCCCCCCCACGCCGCAAACCTGGTGGTACAAAGAGAAAAAAGAAAAGAAACAGTCGAAGAGGGCTTTGTACAAGCACCTGCCAGCGCCCCCCGTCACCCCCCATTCCTCAGCAAGACATCCCAGGTCCCAGCTGCAGCACCACGAGACCCCCATCGGCGCCTCACCGCAACATTCTGATCCAATCACGACCGTCTAGCCCGCCCACGACGACAACTCCCCCTGCCACCCACGACCAGGGGTTGATCACCAAGACCTCACGATCACCACACAAAAGGAGGAGAAGCACAGGCCCAGTCCCCCCGATTTGCATCTACAACCCGTCCATCGTCTCCTCTGGCCCTGTAAGGACCTGCATCTGCCGCCGCCGCACGAAAAGCTTCAAAACAACAACAATACCCGGTTGTCCACTTCTGCATTGGGAGAGTGACAGGGGTAGAAAGAGACGAACCAAAGACCAACGAGTCCACTCCGACACTTTTGTCGTCAGATCAACACTCAAACGGGGGACCCTCAGCAGAGGGGTCCAGGTTTTTTATTGACCGCAACTTCGAGCACCACTCCATCAAATCTCGTCCTCATCTCCGCCTTTCCTTATCATCTCGTCAACGCACATTTATTTAATTCAACACTCCCCCTGGGAGGCCCTCCGCAAGCGAGATCTCTCCTTTTCCAGACTTCGTTTACCTTCGCAGCTCGCAGCTTGGTTACTAAAAGCTCGCTCGTCGGCATCGCTGTTCTCATCAAGCACGACTTTCATACATACACATACCCAAAAACATATCACCTCCGCTATCGCTCGCACACTGCGCCGCTTTGCGTGCTCGATTAAGTGAGGGGGGAAATCCTCCAATGGATCTATAGTGAGGATTCAAATTCTGTTGTTTTGAGTTCTACAATATTCGCCCACGATTTACTCTTCACACCCGTTGGATGAAGCCGGCAGCATCTTCCCCTTGGTGTCCATCCACTTCTTTCCCCAGCTTCGTGAGAGACCTGGCCGACTAGTCCCACCAACACACTCTTCATACACATATACCTACGCACATACCACAGACAACGCATCGCAATCATGTCTCGTCTTTCACCATTCCCGTCTAACATGACGTTCCGCACCGAATCCCGCGCTAGCGTCGCGGCGTCCGACACCACGTATTACACCTGCGCCTACCAGAGCTTCCACGACGTCGAGCTCTACGCTCCCAGCTCACCGCCCTCCAAGACCCCCGTACTAGCACCGGCTCCGGTCCGGGCTCCGGCGCCTCCTTCGGCTCACCATCACCAAGACTTTCAACACAAGGACAAGGAGCCCGAAACAGCCGAGATGCGCCGCCAGGACTCCGGCTATGAGTCCCTCCCGCCACGATCCTCCTTCTCCAACCCTCGTCGCACATCGACAGCATCATCCTCTCAGTCGTCTAACTCCCCGCATCCTCGGTCCCGCGGTCGCCCAACGATTCGCCGCGCACCAAAGACGAGCCCGTACCCTACGGCCGCCCGCACCAGCGGCAGCAGCTTGTACCACCCTCACCGCCAGAGCCTTCACTCGGCGCATTCCCAGCCGCCCGCGACCTTCTTCCACTTCCCTGCGCACCCAACGGATGTGGAGCTCGCTGCCAGGCGTCCCCGCGAGGAGCTTGAGCTCGACCAGCGACAGCTGCTCTCGCCAGGCAGGGAGGAGTGCACTGGAGTTGCGCCGCTGCCACCGCAGGCTACGCACTATTGGACCAGCGACCGAACTCGGCGGTTGGAGTATGCTGCTATCGATGCCGCAAGCAGGGGCGTCAAAGGCTGGGTGAAAAGGCACCTCGTTCCGGACTGCTTCGTGCCCAAGGAGAAGCACGTTGCGTTCGACGACGATACCGGCAGTGTGCGACGCTACCGACTCGAGCTCGACGAGGAGATGCCCTGTGAGAAGGGCAGGTGTGGGGGCCGCAGGAGGGGCTGGTTCGAATGGAAACGATCCAAGACGGCTTGAAACCCGGATTTTGATGCGATCGGGCAGTACCCGCACCCATTTTGTTTTCGGATGTTTTTCTGCATATTTCTTTCAATCTTGGTGTTGACACGGTTGGCTTTCACGGATCATGGACTTAGGGGGGATGGATATTGCATTTAGTCGACACGGCATCTGCACAAGCGGCCGGGCAGGCTGCACTGGCGTTTTATACCCAGCATTTGGTAACGTTGGAATTTTCTACTTTTCTTCTTTTGGTTCCTTAATCTTGTTTTGTAATGTTTGTTGCCGAGAGAGTCCCACCGAGGTTTTCGGAGACGAGAGGCGAAGGACATGAGTTGGTTTCGAGCATCAGAATGGCATAGCGACATATAGATGATAGACGATGTGATGAGACCAGCTGAGAAGGAGCAAAGAGCTTCCGTTGGGGGAGAATGCTTTTGAGGACAGAGGGACTCGTATACAGACTGAAAGTAGTTGATAGCTTCAAACAGACTGGATTACACTTAAGTGGGTGCCTCGAGATTTCACTCCTGTGCTGTTCGTAAATGATCTTGAAAGAGTCCCTATTCGTCCACTCTAGCTCGTGCCATCCGATCGCGACCTCCCCGTTTCGACGGCTACTACGAGTATCGTGTGCCTCATACACCGCTAGTCCCTAGACCCATACTTCGAGAACCACGGTACGTTGTTGTGGATGTCCCGGAAGACCGGCGCCCTTCCGCCCGGGTCCGAAACCCAAACGGACCGGCCCGGATCAGCCGCCTTTCCGGACAAAGAGGCGGTGAAGAATTGGGTCTGGGGCCAGATTGTGTACCGGTATGGCTTTCAATCTTCAGACTAAGCACGTCGTGAGTCAGTGCTTTCAAGTGACTGGGATGGGGTAAAGTTGACCGGATGAAATTGGAGGCTCCAAACGGCACTGATCTTCGAATTACGCGAAGGGGCCCTAATACTTTCCATAAGGTGCTGGTTCATAGGCTTGTATAAAGATATAGTCTTCTCCTGTCGATATTATGCAGCGTTCGCAGCCGTCTCGACTACTAAGTTCCAGCCCATCAGTTGTCTCGGCATCTTCACCGCCTGTCAACATGCCTCTCCTGCATCACCATAACATTGCCCGTCCCTTATGCACGACCATATCGATCTCCTCTTCGATCCGCCTGAACCTCTCTGTTCTCATCAAAGTCACTTCTCTGCCTTGGCACATTCAATTACAGCCAAGTGTCGCCACGGACCGTCGCCCATTGACACGCCCTTGATCTCCAACCCAGCCTCCCCTAGAATTCTTTTCCAGCACTCGAGAGTACGCTGCTTGCCGCCGAATGTGAGCATCATGAAGTCGAGCATCGTCGCGGTCCAGTGCGGCGGATTACCCATCACGTCCTCTTGAATCAGGAGCCGGCTGTCATCTGTCATGGCCTCGGTTATGATGCGGAGCATATTGACGCTAATCTCATCGCCGTGATTGTGTAGACATCGACGAATCCAGTATGTGAGGGCCCCTAGATAGGCGGTCAGCTGACTGTCTCGGAGTTTCGGTAGTCTATACCGGAATACGACAAGCAGTCCATTACGGCTTACCTTTGACGGGTTGCTCTTTGTGAAAGTCGATGACCTGCTTCTGCACAAGCCTCATATCCTCATCATCCAGCTTCTTCACGGCCTCAACCACCTCCAGTCGATCCTGCAGAACGCACCTCTCCAACGGCAGTCCAGGAAATTCGCGGTGGATCGCCTTGATGGACTGCCCCCTACCCGCGCCGACGTCGACAAATAATGGCCGATCCGAGGAAGGGTACTCTTTAGCATAGTTGATCACCCAGCCAAAGTCATAAATCCCCGATATGGGCATCTTCTCCTCAATCGGCCCCATGGCGCGCAGAAACTTCTGCATTCGTGGAGGGTCGTGCTGTAGCATCTCATAGAAGCTGTATTCTGGTACGCCGTAAGCGTACGTGCCAGGAACGTGGTTGAGGGTTTGCGGCTCTTTGCGGCCGTACTTCTCGAAGTAGGCCGGCATGTGCACGTAAGGCACTAGACCGTTGTCCCAGCTAGAGAATTTCAGTCCCTTTGATTTCCTTATGGGATAGAAAAGGGGGTCATGACTTACGCCATGCCAAAGATCTGGCCTATTGGGTGGGCCTCAACATAAACGCGCGAGCGTTTGGTGTGGGCAACCGAGTTGTCTCCGACTTGTTCCAGGAAGTTTATTGATGTGAGCACACCTCCAATTCGTCCTTTTATTATAGCGTCAGTAATCATTCTTCCAAACGCAATGTAAGACTCACTTATCAATGACTCTTCAGCATCAACCCTCCCTGCCAGCTCACCGTACGAGATGCTCCCTTCAAGCGGGATATGATCATATACCTTCCACTCCGCGAACAGTCTCTTCGCACCGAGCTGTGCAACTTGTAGTGTGGTATCGAACCATTCATCTGCGGGCTCCTTTACGGCATTGATGAGCTTAGTTGCGGCTTCAATGATCCGTCGCCGCTGAGCCTTGTCGAAGTCTCCACCGGAGGATCCGGGATCGGTCACAAAGCTCTGGAGGGCCGCGTTGACCTCTGCCGTTGCGGCGGCGGCCTCCTCCCGGACCAGGTCGCCGACGTCGTCGTTCATTTGGGGTGGTCTATTTTGAACTGGCCCTATCAAGGCAAGCTTCTTCGAATGCTGGCTGGCGGCGTGAAGCACGGGCAAATAGCTACACGGGCGGATTACTCGCGTTCCCAGCTGACGATGACGACGTTTGGCAGCAAGCTTCCAGATCGGTTACCCAAAAGCACCGATCAATTGAACATCACCACAGAATAACCAGATAGACGAAAAATATCAGGATAACTCATTAGCAGCAAAAGAACTTTGAGATTGAACACCGGATAGATGGTAAACTTGTGCAACCCCCCCACGGATGCGGGGTCATGATATCTAACTAGCGGGGAGAATCGGAGGAAACGTCGAAGAAAAAAGTCGATTCTATTGCCCTCGAGTTACCCTAGCCTTTTCCGATTCCGAATGCACTGATACTAGCTTATTTCGAAAGATAGCGGTAACTTGATACGGCAGCTCGTTGTGGCGTCGCATGTGCTGGCTTAAACGTGGCGCACTTATCACCCATTTGCAGGGTACTGGCAATCAGGAGTCTCGGGATATCCGTAGATCCCACTGAATGCCAATGGTCACTCGGAAAACGTGGACGCCAGCTAAAAAACTAACAAACAATGGAATTGGGGGGCAGGATGGGAGTACGAGGGGTTCGGGCTCAAAGAGCACAACAACCAATAATAAGAAACATTGCGTAGCGCCACCGCGTGATGATGGCGTCTTACGCAGCTGCCGACCTCTGACTATTCCCGTTCTGGCTACGCTTACCCTCCATCGGCGTCGACAGTACCAAAGTCCGCCGCAAAGCTAGCAGATTCAGGTTATGGCGCCGGCCTGCAACCAGAATCCAGCTAAGTAGAGGAATGCCCACGGAGTTATAGATTGCAATAGGCTGGGCGGAGAAATTTCCTTTGGGGATCATGCTGGTCTCTTCTACACACCACTCGTGCTTTGATCTGAACACTCACTCTTCTTGTCGGGCCTCGCTGGGTGCTTCTGCTGACGGCAAGGGAAAAGGAGGCTAAAGCTCAAACATCCGATACGGTAGCACCAACGGCTCTCTTTGACCCTCATGTTTCCCATTTTGTCTCTTTCATCGGCTCATTGTCAAGTACACGTACCGACTCGACTGACTTCCTGACCCAGATCCCACTCCAAGTTGGGTGTTCGTCAACTTTTAAAGCTCTAACAAATGTTTCGCTGGGTCCTCAAAAGCCGTTCCAAACCCCATTACGTTCTGGCTATCTCGAGTCACTAAGTCGAAGCACGAATTTGGCGTCGCTTCCTGGCTCTAACGCACAACGCACTCTCAACGACTTACGGCCATACCTGGTCGCAAACCATTTGCTCGGAGAGAGGAGGGAGAGCCGATCAAAATACCACCAGCTCCAGTGTAATATCCAACAGTTCTGGCTTTGCCTAGTGTTGCGCAGCCATGGCAGATACTACTGTGAATGAGGCCACTGAGCTACCACGAATGCAACCAACAGTCTCGCCCAATCCGCTACAGCTTCAGCCAGGGTCCGAACAGGAAATCACACTGGCGGAAAACAATGTAGAGGCGGACACAAACGATGGCGCGTCGTCACAGGGGGACGATACCTGGGACGAAGGTTTCGACAGCAGGAGCGTAGGCAATCACTCGGCCTCGACCTCACTGTCAAACAGCGTACGCGACTATATCTTCGAGAATACACGGCGGTATCACAAATACATGGAGGGGAGGTACTTGATGCCCAACGACGAGCCGGAGCAGGAACGTGAAGATATGAAACATGCCATGTGCGTCAACGTCATGGACGGGAAGCTCCATTGTTCACCGCTGGATGGCCCACATAAGATTATTGACATCGGAACGGGGACGGGGATATGGGCGATCGATAGTGAGTTCTTAGGCCACTCCATGCTCTTTGCGATTCATTGACTGACGCGTCGCAAAGTGGGCGACGAGTTCCCTGAGGCTGAGGTCGTCGGCATCGACCTCAGTCCTATTCAGCCAACCTGGATCCCTCCCAACGTCCGCTTCATCGTTGACGATGCAGAGGCCGAATGGGTTTGGCCTGAAAACTCGGTTGACTTTGTCCACGCACGACACATGTGCATGGCCATCAAGAACTGGCCGCGTCTGCTATCGCAAACATACAATTCTCTGAAGCCTGGAGGCTGGGTTGAGCTGCAGGAGCTACGGTTCCACCTCCAGTGCGACGATGGAACGATGCCGGGGCCAGACCAGTATGGGTACGGCCGGTTTGTCGATCTGTGCATGGCCGGTTTTCGAAGCTTCGGCATTGATCCACTGGCGATGGAGAGAAACCGAGAAATGCTCCGCGCGAGCGGCTTTGAGAATGTTGTGGAGAAGGTGTGGAAGGTGCCCATCGGAACATGGCCACGGGATCAGAAGCTCAAGACGATTGGGCTATACAACCGGAGTATGCTTATCGACGCGTTACAGGCTGTCAGTATGGCACCGTTGACGAGGGGATTAAAATGGAGTCCGGCTGAGGTGGAAATATTCCTGATTGATGTGCGCAAGAGTTTACTGAACTCTTCGATACACTCTTATCTGACCTTTCATGTCGTTTATGGGCAAAAGCCGGTTGGTGCCTAGATTTTGTGTTCTGTGTACAAGGTCGCAAGTTAATGAATACCACGGAAGAGTTTGTTTCCACCCGTACATGATACTCCGGTTGCAAGGCAGTCTTTACAGTATCAGGTTAACTCTAAGATTGGGTGTATGGTAAAGACGTTAATATTGCTGGAGTCGGCTTTACAAAACCAGCTCGAAAATTGTATTCCTCTCAGTTCGCAATCAAGGCATGAAATCTCGACATCCACGTTTCGCAGGGCAAACATCCTTGAGACCATTCTTGCTCGCGCCATTATTCAGGCTGATCTTGGGAACATTGTTGGCTTGATTAAGCAACGTGTTGTCAATATTGCAAATTGAGCAATCTCAGCCAATTTTGCACAAACCGATGGGTGCTGTCTTACCACTGAACTGCTGGCATCGCGCTCTTCCCTTTGACTAAAGCATTGCGCAGCCTAACCACCATACGTTCAATCTCTTTAGTGTAAGACTGGGTATTCAATACTTGACTATTTGTACTTTGTTCCATCTATAAGGACCACCCACAAGTGGGAATTTGCAACCTTTACACCTACTGACTTTCTCTAAACGTGCCTTTGACTTTTCTAAGGATCTTCTGGCTGGAAATGGACTGAAAATGACAGTATACTAAAGTTATTATAAGCTCAAGGCTGTAGCAAGGTTATGCGCATGATTCCCATACGGGTTTCATTGCACGTATTATAGGCCAGCTTCTTCCACAAAGAGCTAAAATTGCAATGCGTCTATTTCTTAGTCCATAATCCTTATCTTCCATTAATTTTCGGTTGGGTTGACTCGTTTGTCTATGTAATCACGAAGTATGCCCACTTGTACAAAAATATCGGCAACGTTCTAGTCAAAAGCAGCCTCAACACTAACTCTCACGTCCAGAACGACGGGCCTATGATCTGAGATATAAAGCCCGTCATCAAACTTGTTGGGCAACACCGCGTGACTCAAGAACTCCATGGTGCGAACCGTCGGGTCCCGCACAAACAGGTAGTCTATCAGTGTATCGTCCCAATTGATGTCTGTGAAAGCGGTATACGTCTTCGAGTGACCTGTTCTGCGCGCTTGGTGTACAATATTGCGGGTATCGTGCATGTTGCTCTCCGCAACCAGCGTCTGGTAGGCTGCGTTATCTGGTGGGATGTTCAAGTCACCGCCAAGAAAGACGGGTGTCGTTCCCTCAAACAATGATCCCAACTCCTGGGCTAGATCAACTAAAAGCTCTGCGCTACGTTCCTGTGCCATCTTTCCCTGGTGATCGAAATGTGTGCACATGTATACCAAAGGCAAGCCAGTCTTAATATGCTTGAACGACGCAACGGTGACGATTCGTGGAAGCGCAGCGTCCCAGCCCCTGGAACCTGGAACTTCTGGAGTCTCGCTTAGCCAGTAGGTTCTATTCTCAACGAGACTCCATGTATCCGGCTGATAGAAGATGGGGGAGAACTCTCCAGCGGCAACGCCGTCGTCGCGGCCAACGCCGATGTGGGCCCAAGAGGGCCCGAGGTCTTCGGAAATGTCAAGGAGTTGCTGCTCGACGACTTCTTGCATGCACAAAAGAGACTCGGGGCGTACTGCTGTTTCATAGTTGAGCTGAGCGGCGAGGCGGGGCCGACGGGTGGACCAACGTGCTTCGTTGATGCCAGTTATAGGTGTAGCCCAACGGATATTGTAAGTTATGAGTCGGGGGGTGAGGACTGTCGTTTGACAAAGAATACCGACGGCCCCAAGGAGCACAGCCGTTGTAACACTAGCTTTCATGGTGACTGGATGCTCCCTTACTGCCCGGACACTCGTTGAAAGAGCATTTCGCTATCAGCTTGGACCTTCGCGCACCTGCACCATTTATAAGGCCTTTTCTGACATAACTCTTACACTCTGTCTACAAATTGCTAGTAACAGCGAGTGAGGGGAAAGTGACCTCGAATCTTGACAGTATGAGCTCAGCTGCATGGGAATATCACATCGTACGCTTTATCTGCATGCACGTCTTTTTCCGGTTATCTAGAAATCCGGCAAAAGCTATTGCTTCTACAACTCATCACCTACCGTTGACCAGTAAGATTAACGTTTAGGCACCTTCCCCAGATCATCACCATGGTCCGCCTTCACGTGGGAAACCAAACCCGCTCATTCGCTGCGGAAGCGGAGCACACTCGGCTCAAAAGAGATAATGCCTGGCACGAGAGCCTTGGCGAGGATGATGGGTTTTCCGGGAAAGTTTTGGCATCTCGGCCCAGACAAATTCGTCCTTTCGTCTGCGCTTCTAAATCGGGTATAGATATGCGGCGTCCATAACGGATGATTCGCAAATGTCTCCATTGTTTCATTTCCTGACTCCTTCCATAAGCAGAGAGGGGACGAATGCCTTAATGCAGGAATATTTAATTCCGCTTACCTGCGAAGCTTCCAATGCTGTTATCTTGTCAAGGTTCACGGGACATAGAGCCCGGTCTGACAAGTAGGACATAGGATTCAATCCTAGGCCTAATGCGAATTGCATAGCTCTTTGGATTTCACACTAGCAACCCAAACTGACGAGACCACGTTGCCAAGGATTAGTAAGAGATTATTTGGTGCAGAATGCTTCATAAATGGCCAGGCCCTCACCGACCACACGAAAAGGGATTGTGTCCGAAGTTCAAGACCCACTTATTCTATGGCCTGAATGACGTATTCTTTCCATGAGGTCTAATGCACATTTGCCATAAACCATAGATGCACAATGTGAGGATGATTCGGGGCTCGGCTATCGGATCTGCGCTCTCGCACTGACATAAATGACCCAGATTCCACTTTGTGCGCAGCCCGCTTCCGAATCGTCCCTTCATGGGATATGAGTCACGAGGGTTTTTAGCATTACCCAGATACCCGTCCAGATGTTGGGGGCTGGGTGCTCTTGTTGGATCCAATGCACAGGGGCTAGAACGTACACTAACACTTGCAAGGACAGGAGATTCAAATACAGACTTTTTGGCAGCAACATTTTCTATGTACATAGTATGGATGAAAACTTTCTGCTCATGTCCTCTTTTCCACGAAGACAAAGTGGAGCGGGCTGCCATTTCCTGTCAGGCGAATACGTAACGATCGATCCTAGCCCATCATTGGCTGATGAGGCCTTTTGCGTCGTGTGGCCACTGCCTAGATTTGGCTTAATTTCCCCGTAAGAAAACGCGCAACGTGATCTGGAGCAATGTTGCATCAATCGTGGATATTATACATGATTTTATACACTAGTGTGAAAAAACCGCTGTAGATCGGATAATCACCGGGGGCCTCTCAGCGAGACATGGGAACGTCTCCAGGCCGGCCCGTAGTATTCCTCATGCCTGGTGACATTTCAATGTCGACCTGATATGTGTACTGCGCATGTATGCCAGCCTTCTGGTCGCTCGGCAGCAGGTCTCCCTTATCCGAATCACCGTCCTGGAGACGTTCCCACGTCTCGTCGCCCCTG
Organism: Colletotrichum spaethianum; assembly: GCF_022836535.1. NCBI lineage: Eukaryota > Fungi > Ascomycota > Sordariomycetes > Glomerellales > Glomerellaceae > Colletotrichum > Colletotrichum spaethianum. Next base: position 332,016 of record NW_026054815.1, on the reverse strand, counting down.
CCGTGAACCGTCGCCAAGCTGAAACCCACGTCGGTTGGGTTGCGGAATCGATCGCGGCTTCGCGGCTCGAGAGGCTTGCTTCCAATTGTGAAGAGCCCCGTCTTTGTCCCACTTCCACTCGGGTTCGTGCTTTCCGTCGTGCCGCGGCTTCGCGCGATGAAACGACGTAGCGAGGGTACGGATGAGGCTATGCAGCCGATGCCAGTCTCAATGTTGGAGCAGAGTACTGTATGGGCGACCCAGACTATCTCGTTGTAAGTTTCATGATACAGCGAACCTGGAGATTGGGTATGACTCACATTGAAGGTCCTGCTGTGCCTTGAACCTGTTGACGTAGGGGATGCGGACCATGGTGATAATGGATGCTCTGGGAGAATGTCAGCTAGTGTGCCGCGTCGTATCCAAAACGACTTGTGGAAACTTACACAGAAGCAAAGGACAGCAGACCAAAGACTTGCAGCTTGGTCTGCGTCTTCATCTGGGTTCCCCATAAAATAATGGCAGGTACTACAACCAAAGCCAGATCCGTCACAATGGTTGAGCTCGTTGCAACATGGCCGATGGCAACGAAGACCTCGACAGACCCGCAAGTTCCTTCACCACTGAGTATCATCGCTGGCGTCCACAGGGCGTTGACCGGGTGGCAGTAGAGCAGCGTTCCGATAAAGGTGATCAAGAAAGATGCCCACGTGACACCGAGCAAAACCCAAACAGCAATACGAAGGCCCTTATCGGTCGTGATGATGCGTTGAATGGTGAGGCAGACGGAGGACTTGACGAGAGCGAGGGCGATAACGTAAATCAAGATCCAGACGATGTAGATCTTGAGAGCTTCCGAAAACATCCACATGTTCAACTTCTCCTGCAATGTTCCTAGTCCGACGAGGCATCCATAAATCGCGAGCGCTACAACCACCACATACACGATCTGAGAGATCAAGTTAGCCCTACGCTCCTTCCAAATGGTTCAAGATACCAATCATACAGTTCCTGCTAGCATGAGGCCGTCGTCCAGACCGAACGTGCCCTCAACCAGACGCACGCGAGTGCGTACTCCAACGCATAGTACCGAGATGACGAGGAATATGGACGAGATGATGATGATGGCTAGCGGCAGCCCTTCCGGCTCGAGGATTCGCAAGTTGGGGTCGACGGTTGTTGACATATTGGCGGCACGTGTTGATCAGTTCTACAACAGCACACACTCACGCCTCGGTCGTTAGAGTAGGTGACAAAAAGGCGCTCCCTCGAATTATAGGTAAAAAGGCAAGACAACCAACAATATCTTGGTTGGGAGCTAATGTACCGCTTCCGCGGATCTAGTCATGCAGGGGGAAACGGGAGCCCGTAGGATGAGGCGTTCTTTGGGGGCCGTTGGAAAAGATCAGAGCCGGGTTAGGTTTCATGCATGTAACCCCAGATATCAGCACTTGAGGAATTGCATTTTGCGAGAGGTGTCATGGACTCGCCACTGGAAGAAAATACTGATGCAACCAACCGAGTCTGTATTCCATCGCCGACGCGCCGGCGAGTTCCCCGTCCCATGGGCCAGGGCCCTAAGCAACCCAAGTCAAGGCAACCGGAAGGCCTGGAATGAGGCAAGGTTGTGGGGTTAGACTGAACTGGATCCCACTTTGCCCACTTTGGCATCACCAGTGAGGAGTGGAGTCGGGCCCGAGCAGCTCGGGTTGGCTATAGATGAAGACGCTAGACAGGCGAGCAAACCCAGGGGTTCGTTGTGGAAGACGAAGAACTCCACAACACTAGGCAAAAGACATCGTGAAGGTCCGAAGAAAAGTCGAACCATGCATGGAAGGCGGTTTGACAGTCGCCCAATAGCGAGATCTGACAAGTCGCATGGCATGCCACGCTAGCGGCGGGGCAAAACGTCTTCCACAGTCACTTTGAGGTTGAAACGTGCAGATCAGCGCGAGGTGGAGGGGTGCCACAATTGGGATCACCACGATCCAATTCTACGAGGCGAGATGCGGCGGCCGTCTCTGCATAACGCGCTCGTACGAGGGTAAGACTTGCCGCTTTCAGCTTTGGGACCTTGCCATACCTAGTCTCAACCCCCAGTAAGCGAAAATGGTAGGAGAAAACAGTCAGCCTGGGCTGTCCCAAATAGGGTTCCAAGGATTTGGCGTCACATTTGTTCAAGTTTAGCGGAAGGATGATATCCGTTATGCAGGCACTGTTTAATAATTGAAATTGAGGCGCCAAGCTAGTGGGACCGGATTCACGGCAGTTATAATGACGGCCAAGTCTAAGCAAAGAGCCTCTGTAAGGCTATTAGACAATCTTCACACGCACGCCATTAGTTCCCGCCTTAGGCACGGGAACAAACATATCGTGGTCGTAGGCAACATCCTCATCGGTGGTCTCGTAGAGACGCATGTTCGGCATAACACGCAAGGCGAGAGCCGTAAGACACAGGTTGAGCTCACACAGAGCCAGGCTGGAGAAAAACGTGGGTTAGCAAACGGCACAGTTGGTGGATGACCATCATGGAACCCATAATGCAGAAGAAACTTACTTCATGCCGAGGCAAGATCTGCTGCCCTTGGAAAAGGCAAGCATGCCCTTCTCAACATCCTTGCGTCGCTGGTTGTTCTCGTCCAGCCAACGCTCGGGGATGAATTGGTATGAATCGGGAAAGACGCTCTCGTCGTGATGGGTAATCACAGCAGACATGCCGACGGCGTAGCCACGAGGGACCACGTACTCGACAGGCTTCTTGTTGAACTCGCCACGGTAAACCAGGCTCTCTTCGGTTGGAACACGAGCAGTGCGCGCAGACACGCCGTAAGACAATCGCAATCCCTCCTGAAGGACGGCTCCGAGGTAAGGCAGGTTTTCAAGAGATGTCCATTTAGGGAGGTGCTTGGGGTCGTCCACGACCGTCTTCAACTCATCCTGCAGCTTCTTCAGCAGCTCAGGCTTGGTGAGAAGGTGATAAGTGATAACAGCTAGAGCCCAGCTGGTGGTCTCTGTTCCAGCACCAACTACGGCGGCGGCCTCGTCGGCCAGATGCAGTGAGCCATTTTCAACCAACGCAAGATCGGACTCAAGGAGGGAGCCAAAGACAGTGGGGCGTTCGTGACGGATACCGGCATCAAGGTCGGCCTTGGTGCGGTTGACCTTGTCTGGGATTCTGATCTTCAGTGTGCGAATAAGCAGAGCGACGTCGGCGGGCAAGTAGTCCACAAGCCTTGTTAGGGTTAGTTTAAGTCTCCTTTGATGACTGGTATAGAGGCCCGGACGGATACATACCACTCTCCAAGTACGGTAAGATGCTTGGTCCAGGGGAAGAAACGGAGGACGAAGACAGGTCTGAGGATGGAGGCAGTGGGTGCCCGGAAGTTGGGATACCAGTCCTCCTGGGTAAGGAATCCAAAACTCTCGCCAAAGAGGTAGTCAGAGATGGCATCAGAGGTGAAGCAGCTATATGCCATGGTTACGTCAAAAGGCTCCTTCCTCTCTCTCTCGGCCAGCAACTTGTCGCAAAGCTTCTGAACCAAGGCGTGGACGTCGCTCTCGAGGCGCGAAATCATGCCGCGAGAAAAGAACTTGGCCAGAGGAATGCGGCGAACACGGTGAAGGTCATGGTCCACGGTGCCGAAGCCAGCCTCACCCAGACTAGCATATTACATGAGTCGTTAGCACAATTTCTCCAAAAGAATTCAGTTGCGGGAGTTCCCTACGCAGAGCCGTTGATCTGGTGGACAGGCTTGTCACGCTTGCGACCGCTGACAGCGTAAATTTCATCGGCAAAGTTGACATCATTGCAGTGAACTTCGTGAGGGTTGATACGAACGATCGGACCTGATACCAGAGTTAGGGTTTGCCAAGGTTTCTGAAAACTGCTGCTCAACTCACCGTACTGCTCGTGCATACGATGGATCTCTCTAGTGTAGCGTCCGAATAAGATGACATCGTAATAGAACTCTGGGATGTATGTGGCTGCAGACAGCTTGGGCCCGGGAATGTGGCTCAATGGGTGCAGCGGCGAGATGTTGTAAAGGGCCCTGAAGAAATGGTACGCCAGCCAGAGACCGACGAGGACCAGAACAGTACGGGCCGACAGGTACGACGTCGAAGCGCCGACGGGCGACGACGCAGTCTCGATGGTCGACATTGCGTTGTGGATTACCGAGAGGGAAGGATGGAAGAGAGTTGAATCACGAGCCAAGGAACAAAGAAAAAGACGTTGTCGCATCTCACCTTTCAACTCTGCGCCGTGCCGTCAGTGGAGAGTCTGGGGGGAGGTTAGCCAAGGCCTGATCCACCTAATCTATGTCTGGCCTACACCTAATAGAGCCACAGGGCCGAGGTTTGCAACGTTGGAGACATGGGTTTGTGGTATGAAGGATCAACAGAGATAGGCAGGCAAAGACCCGAGAAGAATCGCAGAATGCCCTCAATGCAGGCAAGATGTGTAAACGGGATGGGCTTGTTGATTGCGGCACAGATCACAGCTCATTGGACGCACCGATGGGCTGGTGTTACAGCTGAACCCATTGTCTGTTCGCATCGTAAAGGGAGCGAATCTGCGACGGCTTGTTTTTTGGGTGGCTTGAGCCTCGGGACGGAAATGTCAAAAACGGCCCGCGGAGGGAGGAGGGGGCGCATGGAGATTTCTTCTTCAGATCCGAACATATGGTTGGCTGAGAAAACGCTGACCGCGTTTACGGGAGTCCTCCCTGGTCTTCCTTGTCACACATACCGTAGTCAGGGTGGAACCCCGGACTTCTTTCGGCCAGATAGAAGCCCCTGATTACGTAGTATCCAGCTTCATTCGTACACGTGTACTGTGGTAAGTCCCAATGCGGAGTCGGGCACAGAACCCGATAAATTCTCCTGTACACTAGGGACGAGCCTTACCTCGTGACGGAAAATTGGACATTGCGTAACGTGAGTAAGACCGAATCCGTGCTTGGACGAAATCACGGAACCGAAAGACCCACCTGGTGACCCGCACTGCCGGCCTGGCTACCGGCATTCGGAACGGACTGTTGCAACTTAGTGGTTCACGCCGGGCACCGATACCATGTTGAAGGATACCTCAGATGATCAAAGCGCGGTATTTGGGCTGTAGTCAAAAGCAAATTCCGAACCGATATCTGAGTGCTATCATTAGCTTAAGGCTGCGTCATCTAATTGATAGGTTTGTTATCGATTCATTTCGCCCTGATCCGAGAATTGCTCCGAATATTCGAAACGTAGCATGCACTGTCACTCGTAATTTATTTGGACGTTATATCAACATGATTGCAACACTGGAGAACATTTGCTGCCCGGACGGTTGCGGCGGCAAGTATTGCTGTGGTTTTGCGGCGAAATGGGGATCAAGGAAAAAATACGGTTAGTTGTGGGAATCTGGGCAATCATTTTCATCTGACCTCCCCGAGCAAAAGCTTCAGGAAAAGGTTATAACTTTTGCGTAAGAAGTCTACAGAAAGCTGCTGTGCCGCAACATAAATCCTGTCTCCACGCTCTTCATTGCATCAAAAACCTAGGATCAGCGAGCAGGTTCCCACTTGCAATTAGTGTCTTTTGTTGGTCGAGCATTTGACATCACATACCCGTGATTATTGGTCTCTGAAGACGACTGTCACCGCAAAAATTATGGGTTACCTTATGCATGTCGTCCTAACAAAGTGCTGAAACTCCTCCAGTCTAACCATTCCTCGAATGGCCGCTACCATTCTGCTGACCGTGAAACAACAGAGTCAACCGTACCTTCCTAAACTCGCCACTTCATGCCAGCTCGCACTCAATGAGGGTCTCCACACCCTCGCCCTCGGACCAAATATCAATGATCCTGGATCCTGCTGACTCCAACAGCTTCCGCCACTGCTCCTCCGTCCGCTCTCTCGACGAGAAAAGCGTCATCATGAGTATATCCAGCGCTGTCGTCTGCCAATTGGCTCTCGTGGGAGGCAGCACGTTTGCATTGACCAAAAGCTTGCTGTAGCCTGGCTACATCGTGGCCGTGATGCGCGACAGAATGCTAGTGCACACATCGTCTGTCTAGTCATGCAGGACCGAGTGCAAGTAGTATGCTCTCGCTCCCTTGATAGGCTGCTCCGTATGGAAATCATACTCCATAGGCTCGATCTTGTGGTCAATCTTCTGGATCTGAGAGAGTACGTGCGGGAGGTCCTGAAGGATTTGCCGGCTAGGTGCGTGCGGGTGTTTGTGGCAAAATTCATCCAAGTCATGGCCATTGCTACCACCGACATCAACGAGGAAAGCCGCATCTGCCGAAACGTCTGCACCTTGGATGAGCCGCTTAGCAACGGGGAAGTAGCCATCATCCATCCACTATGGTCTACCCTGCCTGTGTCCAGCCATATGATTCTGGAAGTCGCCATTGGGGTGGTTTGTCATCATGTGCTTGAAGAAGTTGCTGTCTTTGCCGATGACATCCTGCATTGGACCTTCGGTCGGGTCGGCAGGGATTGACCACTCATGCTTCTTAAGGTTCTTAAGGTAAGCAGGAAAATTGCTAAAGGTAAGCCAGCAGCCGCCGACACTGGACATTGTCGTCAGATTCTGTATCAAACTCAGGTTGGGGCTGAAGACCGGAAGTGGCCTACATGCAAGTATACCCTCCTGCGATGATGGGCAGGCTTAGAGACTTGGCAAAGTTTGTAGGCTCGTACTCGTCCGTGCCGGTTTCCTTCAAGTAACCCATCGAGCCAAGATAGCGCGTCATGCAAGACAGGACGTCGTGATTGAAGCAAAGTGCTTTGCTCGGCTGATTAACCTTCTTAGGGCCAGTGTTTTGGGCCATGTACTTGAAGAGACCCGACTCAATGCCCGTTGCAATGACGAAGCTGGCAGCAGCCTGTAAGAAATACTAATCAGTTGCTGCCTCGACCGCTAAAAGAGCTTACTCACCTGAGCCCAGCAATGCTTGATCATGGTCTCTCAGGGTGTTTCGAGAGCCTGGACTAAAGATCTCGCTTTGCGCCGTTTTATCTAGGTGGCTGCTGCTACAAACTCTTTGTCGTACATCTGCCAACTTTTCTACTTATTTCATCCTACAATATTGTAGGGTTATAAGGCGAAAGGAAACTAACGACTAGCTATGTCGACATCAATTTCACCAGAGATGGCGGCGGAGAACAGGGGGCCGACTGCCCTTGGAATCGTCATTTCCGTCTCGACCCTCAGCACCCTCTTTACAGCAGCAAGACTCTTTGTGAGGGGCAAGATTCTGGGAAAAGTCCACCTGGATGATTTCTTGATCATCGCATCTGTGGTGAGTAATTCACCAAGCAGCCATGACTGTGTAACCGAACGTCCAGCCATCTGACTGTTGCTGTTTGTCTCAGTTATGCGGTTGGACCAACCTTGGAACTGCCATCGCAGCCGTCGCCCACGGTAATGGGCGACATTTTGACGTGTTGACAGTCAAGTAAAAGTCTGGCGCCATTCTCTGGACTATCGCTGGCTTTGTTCTCGGCGTCATGTCGTTCGGTCTCCCCAAGCTCGCCTTCGTCGCTTTGCTCACGCGAATCTTGAACCCCAGAAAATGGCACGCACTCTTTCTCTGGTGTATGTCAATAAGTCAGGATACCCACTTTCGGATCACCCCCACATCCGGATCGCACAAAAACGAAGCTATCGCAACACAACCACCCTTTTCAATTAACTATCGCCTAGGCCCAGATGCAACTATGATACAGCTTTCTGCTTCACTAGGGCAATCAGATGCGCTGGATTCATCTGTGCCACTTTCAGCTTCGCCAGCCTCGATCTGGGCTTGCCGTATATCGCTGATATTGGCAAACTTAGTATTAGGGTCGATTTTGACAGTCTTCCTCTTCCTTGCTGTAGTGTTGTTGACTTGGGCCTGTAAAAGCTGTAGTTGGTGCTGGGCAGTAGCTAGCTGGAAGGACTGCTCTTGGAAGCCTTTTTTGACCTTTCTGAATAGTTGGCGTTGTGTGGCGATACTTTGATCCATCTTGTTGAATAAGTCTAGTTGACTATTGAGATCCCTTATCTTCTTAGGCGTAGACCACGCAACAGCAGATACAGCAGATGCCCATCCCTCTATACCCTGGGCATCCTGGGCATCTTGGATACCCTGGATACCTTGGGCAGCCTTATTAAGTGGTGTTGTTGGTGCTTTTGCCTTGGGCAACAACAAGGAGCTTAAAAGAGGTTTAGATGTATTAACAGGCCACAATCCTGTACCCATCCAGCCACTTAGAATGTTCTTTTTTGTTAGCCCAGATAGGCGTGCCTGCTAGTAACAGGATATAAAGTGCCTTTTGCCTACTATAGTTAAATCGTTCCATTAGTTGAGGTTAGGCTGGAGCTTTTTGCGATAGGCTGACTTGACTGGGCTGAAGACTGATAGATCTAGTGGCTGGAGGACATGGGAGGTATGTGGTGGCAAGAATAACAGATAGACGTTATTGATATAGCATTGCCACATAAATTCTGTCGTTGTATGGCTCCCATGCCCATCCAGGACCAGCAGTCTGGCCTGATCAGGCTGGGAGGGGGCAGTCTGCGGCAAGAAGACCTTTAGCAGCCACTCAACAGCAGTCTCATCAGTTGTCCATCCATTCTCTGTTGCCGTAAACTCCCATCCATCATAGGGGCCAAGATCTAGAGGAAACCACTGCTGCTGGACTGTCTTGCCCTTATATATCACAAGAGGATATAGTGCCAGGCCTTCAGCTGAGATGCACTCGATAATAGATACCCAGGCTCGCGATCCAGGCTGCTTTTTCCGCACAGACTTAGTCTCTGCCCTGCCTAGCACCAGCCCGTTTGCTCCTTGACCCTCGAGGATACCAGTCTCATCCATGTTATATCTGTTGGCTGGTTGGACGGCTGATATGGCTGGGATCGCGAGATATCTGAACCAGTCCCTGATAACCTCAGTAGATGCCCCATTAACACGTCTAGAATCAATAGATCGACTTCTCTGGACCTTGATAGATGGGTTTCTTCGTATAAAGGCATTCACCCATCTCTTCCCTAGAGGCTGGATATCTCCCATCGCATTCAGGATACGCTGGGCAAATTCTCTGACTTGCTGATGTGTTGGCGCAAGCCCAAGATCAGCCTGGATCTGCACCCAGCTGGCCAGCTTAGCTTCCTGACTAACAGAGAGTCTCTGGAAGTCAGAAAAAGCTGCTGCCCTAGACTGCGCGCCAGTTAGACGGCGTTGAAGGGTGGTGTATGGGATCCCATAGGTCTGGGCTGCTTTGCGCACGCTGATACCGCTGGCAACAGCTTCCTGCGCCTGGATAACTTCATGCTCTGTATACTGGGTCATAAGGTCAAAAAAAAGATAAGGTGAAAAAAGGAGCTTATTTGGATGATAGTTGTAAAAGTTGCGATAGTTATAAATAGGAGGCTGGGAGCAGAGATGCGGCATTTTGTGTGATCCGGATGTGGGGGTGATCCGAAAGTGGGTATCCTGACTTATTCTGCTGATCAACCTTATAGGAGGTGTGGTCGTCCTGTTCGCCCAATGTCAGCCAGCCCTCGCACTCACGGTGGGATTTCGCCGTTGTTGAGAAGACATGCTGGGACAAATAAATATTGGTTTACTTTGCGATATACTCTGAGGGTATTCAGCTTGCTTTTCCCGAACTGAAGCGCGCGTTTGCTAACTGGTTGAGCCTTTTGCGCTTTCGTCGACCTTTACCTCGCCGTGTATCGAGCCCTAGTGCTTGCAAAGTTGCAGATGAGTATGAGAAAGAGGACAGCTTTGAGTGTTGCTTTGGGCATCGGCTCGACGTAAATTGCCCTATTTTCTGCCCATCAATGGAATACAAGCTCACTGATTTTCGGATGCACAGCTCCGCAGTTGTTGCCATTTACAAGTGTAGCCGATTGCCAAGTCTTGCGAGTCCAGATTTCTCATGTAGGTTTCTCATATAACTTCGCCGAGCTTAAGTAATAAGCCATTTGTCGGAATAGCTCGCGCGCTGCTGGAGGCACACGATAATAGGGGGTTGACCGTCACTGTATTTGTTGCCGATGATGTTCTAAGTCCTAGATATCTAGCAGATCTAGCCCTTATATAGGCTGGATTCTGCTGACTAATGTACAGGTGGCATTACCACTTGGATACGTACGAACGCGTGCGAATCTCTATTCCAACACCATTCACTATAGATGACACTTCGGACTTGGCCATCTGGGCCATGTAAGTAAATCAAATTCTACCATTGGTGAAAGAGCGACTGGACTGACTCCGAGCCATACTGTAGTGTCGAAAGTAGTACGATGATCATCGCCGCCTGTATTCCCATCCTCCAGCCCCTCGGAGAGTTTATTTTCGGCAAACGCATGTTTAGCTCTGACGGTGGTCGATGTACATACGAGAATTGTGGTTCGGGACCCAGTGGCGAAGGGCGATCTGATATTGAGATGTCTCGCTCCCGTAACGCCAGGAAACAAACAGCAAAACGACAAGCCGAGGCGGTCAGCATCGACGATACTACACCGACGACCATTAAGACGGAAGGAAGTCAGGAAAGCATCATTGACCATCAACAGAAAAGAGGGAAAATCCTGAGAACTGATGTATTCAGTGTCAGGATTGAGTCGAGAAAATAGTAAACATTGTATAATCGGGAAAGAACAGTCTCTTTGCATGATTCCTAAAGGTATGGGCGATTGCGACACTGAGACTTGCGGAATCTTCCTTTGAACGTCATTAAAAAAAAACGCCGAGGAAATCGGATGAAGGTACTTAGATAGTGGCATAATGGTAAATAAGATTTGAAATGCATGACTTGGAGTGTTCAATCCTGATTTAGGAAGATGGGATGTCTGGGCGGCTACGGAACAGTGCGAAGCATGTTGCGGTCAGCTCATCCGCCAGGACTCGATCGCAGGATGCAATTTCTTCTGAGCTCATGCCAGAGCTTGCAAGCTTCGCATGCGCCAGTGCCATTGCCGGCACAATAAAAGCCTTCCCAACGAAATCTTGTATGGTAAGCCTCCGCTCCGCAATGAGAAGGTAACGTTCGGCAATTGCAATGAACCGATCTCTGAGCTCCGTGACTAGTGTCCACGGCTGATGATCCTTCAAAGATGCTTCCATTTGGAGGCAAAGATACAGAATTGCTTGAAGTGCGACTGTTCGAAAAACCGCTCCAGAGGTCCTCATTAAGATGACCATCCCGTCATGATTCAGCTGCTCATCTTGATTGGCTGGAGGGTCGATTCTCTCTAACACGGACATTGCAAGACTGCAGCATATGTTGTAAGAATATGCATACGAAGGAGTCCGGAGTATCGCGAATGGTATGTGTAGAGCCAGAAGAGATCTCTGACAAAGAACAGTTGCTAAGCCGTTTGCGAAGCCCATATCGCATTGACTGCCGTGACTAGAAGACGTATTCAGGAGTTCATGGGCTAGGGTATTGAGTTCTCCGTGAAGTTCCAGAGCTTCTATATAGTCCGTTGAACACTTGATGTTGTTTAGGTACTGAGCGATTCGCGTTCGAACAGCGAATGTTGAGACCAGTATGTGTCGAGGCGAGGCCACTTTCGAGGAGCCTCCTTCGGTATTGTCGCTTGAGTTTAGTATATTAGGCAAGGGCATGTCCCAATCATCCAAGGTTACAGCTGGTTGCATCGCATGATCCATTGAGCTTTGCAAGTCTAGCTCCAGTATAGTGTACCAGAGTTCTTGACATTGATGCTGCTGGTCTTTCGCATAAAGCTGATCTGCGCAGGAAGGATCACGATGCAGACCTGCCATCATGGCATTTCGAATAAGTAAACCAGACGATGGCCAGCTGGACTTGTGATCAAGACCGTAGGCTTGTCTCATAAGATCAATGAGACAGCCAGTCTGAAGTGTATGAAGATTGCTCGGGTTCGATCGTAGAGCAACGTTTTGCCATGTCATAACGAGATGCCACCAACTAAGAATCTTGATGTGCGACAAGCGGTCGCTAGTAGAGTCAATGGTCGCGTTTCCGATAGCAACAACAAGCAGTAGCTGGATGCTATCGGATATAGAAACACGCTCGGGCTCTTCCCAGAAAATCTGGGCTTGCGCTCGGAATGCGGGCTGATCTATGAAGAGAAAGATTGAGCCGAAAGTGCTGAAATATCTGTCAATCAGCATGTTCGCCGTCTCCCTTGCAGGGAACTCATCGTAGATCGCTTGCGGTTCGTGTGAGTCCTCCAGAAAAAGTGTACGGCGCTGACATAGTTGCTCCTTGAATTCGTGGAAGGTTTTGAATTCGCCGCTTGGTAGGGCAAGTCCAGCTTGGCTCGTGAGTGATGTGATATGGTTGAACTGGCAGCTGAGTCAGACTACCAGTCGACATAAAACAACTACGAGAGATGCTTGCCTTGGAGAAGAGCCATTGAATTCCGCTCCGACCGCGCCAAGATGTCGCGCGGTTATTCTTGGTTGGTGATGCTTCCACTTGCGTCAGGGACTCAGAGGCAGTTCGGTTATCCAGGTTCGCGTTTTGGAAGTTCTCCACTGAGGTCGGGATTGCAGTGACCGAAACCTCCGAATCTCCCGAAAATTGGGACTCAAGAGTTGGAGATCCCCGACGAGGAGCCAAAGACGACCCAGGTGAGCTTCGGCCCGTTCCGGCACGCAAGTGCTCCGAGCTTCCCGTTATGGTATCTGCGGGAGGATTGGGGTCTGGGATTCGGGCATTTGGATACGCCTGCCGAGTTTCTCGTAGGTTCTTGGGGCTGGGAACATCTCCTGGCTTGACGTAGGTGCATCTAAGGGGTGTGCCACTAGCCACACACCGATCACAAGGTCGTTTCTTATCACACTTCAGCTTTCGGCGATGACACTCCAGACAGACTAGCATACGCCGTTCTCTCCGACGCCGACGGGGCTGAAACTTGCCTTTCTCTGTCATTCCGGACATGTTTGTCCAGCGGTAATCGAGTTATGTGGGTTCTGAGGATAGAATCCAGGCGCTTTTCTTTTGGTCAAAGAAAAAGAGGCAACCATATCTGCCTGGGGGTTCGGCGGATGACCCAATTAAAGTTCTGGTTTTCTCCGAGCACTCGGACATATTTCAACGCATTCCCCACATATAATGCCGAGCACTCCAACTTGAGAGTTTCGACTCCCCGACACCATTCGGACTTAATGGTGGATCAAGATTGACCTCGGTAAATTATTGGACAGAAAACTGACGACTTTGTATTTTCCCTCGTTTCCTGCATCGCGAGTCAAGAGAGACGATCGTCGAATGACCTCAGCCATATTTTCAATCCCACCGGCGCAGGTAGTGTTCAGCTTAAATGCATAGAGGGGTAGCATATTCGTAATGAGATGCAAAAATCATCAGGCTATCATTCGGAGTCAATATCTCGCAACTGGGAAACTATAGAGACTTGGCACATTTTCCTTAGATGCTGTATTGAACTAAAAGATTGTGGCTATTCTAAGCCAGATGTCATTTACGGTAGGGGCATTCGATAAAAAAGCAGTCATGTTTCGTTCGCGACAGGAGGTTTTGGGCAAATTAACTCAGAACGAGTCCTATGTCGTCGGCCTGAGTGTTTCGCATAGGTCTGTAATTGACTTATTGAAGAAAACCATTTACTTGTTAGCTACAATGATCTGATCGTTACAGACACTAGGAATCATTTGTGAATTAAACTAGTTAGTTCTGAATCAAGACTAAAGAAAGGATAATCAAAGGACTTACTGAATAAAATTCATGGATAGTTCTGCTCTTTTAACTAGTAATTTGGACTCTCAAAACAAGTTCTTGAGGTTTGTTTGCATGCCAAAGCGTTGCGTTCACAGTTCAATGAGTTCGACTGGAACATGTTTGTTCTAACTAGCAAAGACGCATAGTGTTTGTAGCTACCCTACCACGGAGAAGAAGAACCGTCGTAGTTCTTGAAGGAACCACTTGTGTTTTCCCTATTAGCCCCATCGATCACAGCCATCATACCTCCGACACTCTCTTCCACTGTTATAGCCCCGATAGAATCCAATACATTGCTATCCATCCCGTCCGTCATATCTGTGCGAACCACACCCGGATGACAAACAAAGCTAGTCAGCCATGGCTCCTCAAGGTGCATCCTTTGAATGAACCAATTCAGCGCGGCCTTACTGGCACCGTAAGGGGCAACATCAGCACTGAAAGACTTGTACAGTGTTTCCTGTATACCGATGCTTCCCAAAGTTGAGGAGACGGCCATGAAGATAGGGCCTCTACCTTTCTTGCTTGCCTTCAGTAGTGGAGCTGCAGCGCTGACAAGAGTAACAGGGCCGATCGAGTTGACTGCAAAGTGGTTCAAAGCCGCTCCAGCCGAGATGTCAATAACTCGGGCGGCGGGGACGCCGACACCGGCATTCGCGACAATAACGTCAACGGCAGTAATGCCATGGTCTTTTTGAAGACTGGAGATGGCGGCAGCAGCGTCAGAGGCGATGCTGGAGTCGATTTTAACTTGTGTGAGTTTTGAGTCTGCAGCTTTGGGGAGGTCAGCTAAGGACTTCGAGACCGGACTCGAGAGGTCCCGGACGCCCGCGATGACGGTTGTAGACGGCCTCTGGAGGAGGAGCGCCACAAAACCCTTTCCAATCCCGCGACTGGCACCAGAAATGAGATAGGTCTGATTGGAAGACATAATGGAAATCTTGAGAGTGTTATTTTTATGGGTAAAGATGCTGGCAGACTTGTCAGCTTCGGTGCTTCATGTGCTTTTGCTGTTGGTGCAACACTGGCGAGCTGGCGAGAGCATCTCTGATGGTAATGTGCGGACAGCGGGAGCTTTTGTAATAAATCGGGAACCGCGGGAAGCCCATTGACTTTCATGCATATTTGTTGTTGTTGCATAAACGTTCTTGCGCTCCAAAAAATATCTTGCAGCAAACTCGTCGAACATGGATCTTGCAAATGCCCGCAAATAGAGTTTAGAACCTGGTAGTAGAGCCAGCGCAAGATTGATAATCAGCACTGGGATCGAGATTTCAAGTTTGAAAGGCGCCTATCCTGCTAGCCACTTGCATGATACCCACAAAGAATGCCACTAATTAGGGCATGGATGAAGATAGCAAGACGGCGTTCAAGCGTTGATATTGTTGGTTATTATATTAAGGTATAAAAGATAAGAGATCTAACTGCGCGGCTAGCAGCAAGGTTAAGTAGGAAGTACTTCTTGTTGTGGCAAAGGGGCTGGCCCACCTTACAGGGTGTGGCTAACCGGGCTGTGCTCCCAATCTATCTGATGCCTTTGATTAACCTCCTCCAACACAATTATTAGCAACAGAAATTCTAAGTTACACTTGCCCTGAGCCTCAGATTCCACACAGCTTGTCTGAGCCTTGTTCAATTGGAGCTGCTTTTTTTCTAGTGAAAGAAGCAGCCATGAGACCCATCAATAACCTATAAACGTGGACCTTGGTTAGCGCTAAGCAAAATTAGGCAGGATGAAAACTAATTACTTAAATCCGCTGTCTTCTACACACCCTTCCGCTATCTCCTATTTCTCTCTAACCAAAACTACATTCGCTTTTTCTATCCTTTTCCCTTATACTGCAATCCTACTATTCGCACCACAATGTCTACTCCTTCGACATCCTCACCAACTGCCCCCTTCCCCTCGTTCGAAGAGCGGCGCAAAGCGAACCAACCTGTCGCCCTAACCACGGAGGCCAAGCGCATCTTCTGGAAACTACAAGGCCTGCTCTCAGACCACGTCTCCGTCGTTCAAGACTGGCGTAACAGAGAATCATCACGCGAGCCCTTCGCCCATCAGGACTCTGCAGGCAACATCACCAGGCGGCACCCTATTGCACAGGCGCCACTCACAGAGCCTAAGGTCGGGTCTGTTACCGTGAGGGTCGATGTGCTAGAGCTGTGGCAAGACCAGTGGCTCGAGCGGCATGAGCGGCATGCGGATCCAGGCGATAAGGACAACATCTTCGGGGAGCTGGTTATGGAACTCTACGGGGAATCGGGGGAGGAAGACTAAGAGGATGAGGACGAGGGCCCGCAGCTCCTACGATGCTGCAACACGGATCGACTCCGTAGGGCACCACGTCTAGTTGTCAAGCCATCATCCGCGGAGAAGGGATATGTTACGGTTCGCGACTATATTTCGATAGTACACCCGTGGCTCCTAGGCCAGCACAAGAATATCATACAGGCGGATAATGTGTGGGATGATAAGAAGCCTGTGGACTATGAGAGGCTGGCCGTCAGCTATACTTGGCCTAATCGTCTGATAATCATGGACGAGGAGCGATATGTTAGTATGCTGGCCCCGCGGAAGCCTGAAGTTGTCAGTGCCGCTTCAGCTCTCGTCGTCGAATGGATGCGGCAAAACCCGCTGCCGCCGATTAATTACCAGAACCTCTACCGTACGTCGTCGTCAGACCTCCCCAAGGCTCGCAAGCCAGGCAGTGAGTGGTCAGAATAGAATGCTTGCTCCCGAATCACATAATTACCAACATACAAACATGATAATCAATGCTTGGTTTCAGGTATCTACTGCAACTGGATATGTTGTATTCTGTTTCTCTATCCATAACTGGGGCACTTGCGCGGCGTCGCAGTGGTCGAAAAGAGAGGTACGCACGAGCGAATTGATTAGACGCATGTTAGATCATCTCTCAGAATTTTCTCAACGGTATTTGCAAGCTCCAGGCGGGCAATAGCCATAGCTACAAGTAAACTCACATAGGTCTACGTAGTAAGCGTGATCCGGGCCTCCAGCGACGTTGTCGTCTGGACAGCCATGACGATCATTGAGAGCCGGTATAGCTGCAGGCTTGGCGGCCGGCCCAGTGCAGACGCACACACCAGCGGGGCAGTGGTTAAAATCACATCTGTACGAGCAGAGACCGATGAAGTTGCCCGAGATACCGTCGGCGGTGGTCCCGCCTGTGCAGGCTGGGGAGGGGGGCACGACCGTCGATGACGAAGGGGTCGTCGCGGCCCCCATCTTCGTCGCCGCCGACGTCGTAGTCCTCGAGGCGGTAGAAGAAGATACCCCCGGAATGGAAAATGGCGGCAGCGAGGTCGCTGTCGGAAGAGATGGGCCGGTGCAGTTGCCCATCTGGCACTTGCCCGTGCCGCAGAAGTCGGGGCCGGTGCCGTACTCGCCATCCATGCTATAGCAGTCACCCCATTTGCCGGCGCACTGCCGCATGCCGTGGTCGAGGCCGCATTTGCCATCGGTGGTATACACGGCGTCACCGGGACAGTGACCCTCATAGCAGGTGCCGTCGCCGCAGTCTTCACTACTCTCAAATCAGCCACATGTATTGCTCAGGTGTCAAAGAGGGTTACTCACACCGCCGTACCGCACAGCCAGGTCTCCGAGTTACAGCACGAGTTATCCGAATAGGCGCATGATGCATTCCCAAACAAGGGGCCGCAGCGGTTGTTTTTGTCCCGCACGGGTTCTATCCCTGGTAAGACCATTACCGTCAGCATTATGGTCACAGTGACCGCAAGCTCATTCCGGTTTCTCTGGCATGACCTACAGCCGTCAGGGCAGTACTCGGTTTTAGGCTGAATGCTACTGCAGTCGCTTTTCAATATCGGGTTCAGCTTGAAGAAGGTTTCTATGTCCATCCAGTAAAAGTCGGCCAGATCCATGCAAGTGTAGTAGTTGACCTCTTCGTCCGTCTCACCCCAGGCTCTACACGACGTCGCCTGGTAAGACCTCATCGCGCTCTTGGAGGACGCTGCGAGTAACTTTTGGGCGGGGCGCTGTAGGTGATGGCATACTGCCGAGGTCACGTTTGTTTCCCCATGTGTATGGCTGGCACTCGTCCGCTGCTTTCCCTAGCGGGAGGAGCATGAGAAGTTGGTCTTTCGCTAAAAAAGACGTTGTGAAATGCATTGCATAAAGAGACGTCAGGCAGAGGGCCCTTGGCGATGGACAAAAGTCAAGCCGGTCAGCACAGTTCAAGCATTTTCGGAGACGGGGAAGGCAAACGTCAATGTAGTCTTCACGGACATGAGAAAGAGCATCGCGTCCGTCTGAAGGCAAGGCTGACTAACCGACTACCCTACCTCACTCCAGAAGGCGTATAGATTGACCACGCTCCGTCTCCCAGTCACGCAGCAGATTCTCACCTGCGGCACAGCTGCGATTGAAATTGCTTGTCCTGACACCAGGATCCGGAATTATAATTGTCGGTTTACTTCCGTGAGGCAATGACCCTCTGTTACCTAGTATCCTGCAGAGTCGGCGGCAAAAGACGAAAGACAGCTCTGCTGTGCTAGAAAGGTCCATCATCACGACCCGCGGCCCAACAGCCGGCGTGGTCCTTATCCAGTGGAACATCCGGGCGGCCAGTGAGAGATCCGCTGCCCTCTGGGACTGCCACGTCCGCATCGGTCCCAATGGACTCGCTAGCGAGAGATCCAGGGCGATGAGTTCCACGACGTACTGTCAAGGATACGATTCCCCAAGCTTTGCTAAGGTGTAAAACTAAGCAGGTCAACATGTAGCACCCTGGGCAATTCCGTAGTACCACCCATTAATAGGTTGACTGGCTAGGAGTCTAGAATTAGCCCTCACTACTCGAACGATGAGCGCTATTAGGGCGTGATCAAGAACGCCTGATGAGACCATGCTATCTATATTTGTGAGGCGATCATTTGCAGGGGGCTAACAACCATGAAGATGGCAGGTTCCGTAGCCTTGTCGTTGTTCACAATAGGCGGGATTTCCGCGTATTGTTCCATGTAACTGCACCTCAGATCTGTGTCTGTGACATGATCACTCGCCACGAGTTAGGATGGCCATTCGGGAGCTTAGCTATCGAACAAGCCAAGCAAGTCGGTTTCCAAATCGACCATCGGGCCTTAGGCTGGGAGGACGTCCATCGGACGTTTATGGTGCAATTGAAACTGGGATCAAGAGGGACAAATTTCGATGGTTTGCGAGGAAATCAACAGTCACCTTACGGATTATGTGCCTGGCTACGGAGCAGGTAGCATATACTAAGCTGCATACCTGGGACCGTGAAGAAAATGGTCTAGCGTAGCCGGCATGTGTCTGCAACCCGGAGATTCTCGCAATACTTTTTACATTGTGATTCACCCCTAGCATGTGCAAATGCAGCTAGCGTCTCCTAATGATCTGGGGATCTGCGGAGGTGCGTGGAGAACTGCGAAAGAACCTCGGCACTCGGGCTGCTTTGCCGATCTCCCGACGTCAACCGACGGTCTTAGCGTTGCTTTCAGCTGCTTGGGAAACGCGTTGCAGAACAAGGAATCTAGCATCTGAATTCCATCCGTCCGGTCCCCGACGCCTATTCAAAGCCATTGTCTCTCGCAACTGTCATCTCAAGTCGGGCCAACTCTCTAGTCATATCAAGAAGCATCCCGTTCAAAATGGTTACGGTCGCTAAGAACGCGCCACGTGGCGCGACCAGCGCCCCTCGTCAGACGCTCACCGTCGTCGACAATCGTACTGGAAAGTCTTACGAGCTCCCCATCCAACATAACTCTGTACTGGCAACGGATATCAAGAAGATTAAGGCGGCACGCGGTAATGATCGCCCCGAAGATGAGACTGACCAGGGTCTCCGCGTTTACGACCCGGCCTACATGAACACCGCCGTGGTCCAGAGCAACATCACCTACATCAACGGACAAGAGGGTATCCTCCGGTATCGTGGCTACCCCATCCAGCAACTCGTAAACAAGTCACATTTCTTGGAGTCGGCATTTTTGCTCATTTACGGCGAGCTGCCCACCTCGTCGCAGTACAGCAAATGGCAGGATGAAATCATGCACCATACCTACATCCACAGCGATATCGAGGGGATGTTCAAGTCCTTCCGGTACGACACTCATCCCATGGCTATGCTGCAGGCTTCATTTTCCTCGCTTGGTGCTTTCGCTCCCGAGTCGAACCCAAGCTTGCAGGGGCAGAAACTGTACACCAATGCAGCCTCTGGTGATGTGAACGCTCTCAAGATGCTCGACAAGCAGATTCTCCGCATCATCGGCAAGGCGCCTACGCTGGCTGCTGCTTCTTACCGCATGCGCCAGGGCAGACCTTTCAATCGTCCCGCGCAGGGACTCAGCTACACGGGCAACTTCCTGTACTTGCTCGACCACCTGAGCGGACACGAGTACCAGCCTCACCCAGTCTTGGAGCGGGCCCTCGATGCTTTGTTCATCATTCATGCCGACCACGAGGTGAACTGCTCCACAGCTACGGTCTTACAGGTCGGCTCAAGTCTCGTCGATCCCTACAGTGTCGTATCCGCCGGCTGTGCTGCTCTTTACGGCCCCAGCCACGGTGGTGCCAGTGAAAGTGCGATCCGCATGTTGATGGAAATTGGCAGCCCCGAGAACGTGCCCGCGTTCATGCAGAAAGTCGAAAAGAGAGAACGTGTGCTTGTCGGCTTCGGACACCGCGTCTACAAGAACGTCGACCCTCGCTCAACCGCCATCCGCCAGCTTGCTGAAGAGGTCTTCGCTGTGACGGGCAGAAATCAGCTCCTCGACACGGCGCTGGAGCTTGCCAAGTATGCTCGTGAGAGCGAATTCATGAAGAAGCGCAACTTGTACCCCAACGTCGACTTTTACTCCGGACTCATCTACCAGGCTATGGGCTTCCCTCTGGACTTCTACCCCGTTCTTTTTGCCGTTCCTCGCTGCGTGGGCTGGTTGGCCCACTGGAGACAGCAAATGTTGCAGAAGGGAGGCGTTAAGATCTGGCGGCCCCGTCAGCTGTACGTTGGAGAGGGAGAGCGCGAGTACATTGACGCGGAGAACAGGAAAGAGAAGCAGAACAAGTCAGTGTTTGATGAGCCTGCGCAGGTCAGCCACGGAGGTGACAGCAAGAGGAATGAGCTCGCGACGTTCAAGGATGAGATGGGGCATGCCTGGAGGGGACGTTCGAAGCTTTGAGTGGAGCAAATTTGGCTTGGTAGTGGTGTAAGGATGAGAGGTACCACAATGTTGAAAGTATGCATGTTCGATTAGAAAAACTGTTACAATACGACCATAACTCCCTGTCACATCATCCCATTCTTTTGGGCCACCTCCCTTATCGTTTTTCCAAGCTCCGCTTCGCTCAAAGTTCTAAGACCGACCTTCTCATTCCAACTCATCTCCTGAAAGCTCTCACTGCCTCCATATCCCTTACCATACATCATCTGGTAGTAGAAACTCATCATGGCTGAGTTATCACCCTTTCTAAGCTTAGTCTTTGCATCCTGATAGAGTTCCTCTACATCACAATTTTCAACTGCGAAGGTCAAGCCCGTAAGCTTCTCAGCCAGCTTGGTCAGCTGCTTCTCGCTGACAGCTGCCGAGTGGATGTACACAGATTTATTCTCCGCCTCTTTGTATAGTCCCTTCTCATCACGAAGGATTTTAGCGACTGTGTCGGCAATGTCAGAAAGCTTGGTCGTTCCGATCAAGTTGCCACCCCCATTGTGATATCTAGCCGTTTTGGTCCCGAAGTCTGGACCCAGACCGCCGAGGTTAAGAACAAGCTCGAAGAAAGGTCCGTTATTTATGCTTGTCCAGCTCAATTCACCACCCGCCTTGGACGTCTGCTCGACAAGGTAACGGCGTGTTCGCACCTTATCAGCGACAATTGGAAGACCCTCAGCAAGGGGAGAATCAACGTTGGTACTGTACTCGGATGGAAATATGCGTTTGACTCCGGCGGCGATTGCAGCTTCGATCCAGGGCTTTTGCTTCTCGAAAACGATAGGGTCCGGCGCTGCTGAGATCACTGCATCGTGACCCCTGAATGCTGAAGTGAGAGCGTTGACGTCATCGATATCGAGCTTGACAGACATGCATCCTTCTGGGGCCATTTTATTGGATTCGTACCGCTGTACGGCCGTGACCATGAAGCCAGACTGAAGCAGTGCTCTGCTAATTTCGGAGCCAATTTGACCTGTTGCCTGGGAAGATCATTGTGAGGTCAACAACTGTGACGGCCTAAGAGTTGGTGCACTTACGCCAATGATTGCAACTTTTCGAATTGGAGAGGACATCTTGGTGAAAATTTGTCTCTGCAACTTATTTAGGGCTAGGTGAACTCGGAGCTATTCTATTTTCCGGAGGCAAATGGAGGTGTCGGTATCTCTGGCGATGATGATTGCAAGAGCGGAATCCCCCACAGTCGCAGGTCTGTCTGACTTTATGTAGAATGACATGTTCCCCGGCCGAGCGCAGCGCTTCGCAAGCGCTGCACGAAAGCGGGACTGGAAACAGCATGCCCGATTTTATTTATCCGAACTTTGTGCATGTGACGGA
Organism: Colletotrichum spaethianum; assembly: GCF_022836535.1. NCBI lineage: Eukaryota > Fungi > Ascomycota > Sordariomycetes > Glomerellales > Glomerellaceae > Colletotrichum > Colletotrichum spaethianum. The sequence goes on along the minus strand of NW_026054815.1, from coordinate 309,772 downwards.
TTATTTGAGGGCCTATACATGACTATACTGACCTTGCTCGCTTGAGGGCCTTTGATCTTACCAGGGTTAATAGTCTTGATAGATGAAGCTAGCCGCCTGCGACGGTAGCTTCAAATGTCCTACAAATCAAGTTACGCTCACAATGAGCAGCACATAATGGGCACCGATTCAATGACCATCGGATATGAAGACCCTTGGGTAGAAATTTTGATGCGCTTGTACGCTTGGGCGAACATCAGTTTGCGTTTCTGCCTGATACCGCTGATCCGGACGTGAAGGCTTTCAAAAGGGCAGGAGGCAAAACAGTTACTGACCATTGTCTTATGAGTTCATGGCTCCCACTTCTTTGAGCCTCCTATCCGTTTGGAATCAAAGTTGCGGCATCATTTACTCAATTATTCAAATTCGAGGTCCAAATTGCGTGGTTTCTTCGACGGCAACACTGAGCGCTCCGGCTACAGCCACCTTCAAAGTCTTCCGAAAGGAGACCAACAAGATTCCATGTGCGGCTCACAGGAATGCTCGTGTATCTATCTTCAAAAACAAACTTCATGTAAACAGCATATAAGCACGATCGAGAGACCTGGAAATGCAAGTTCGTGAAAACAGCTAAACTAACAAAAGCCAAAGAATAATGTACTAGCTTCGAACCTCAAAAACAATGATTGACGGCGATTGGCATGCCTGTACACGCTTTACGGTCATAAAAGAGAACCTCTTTCACAGGCAGGTCAATTTCAAATTTCCATACTATTTTTTATGTGCAAGCTGGACACAGCGAGAATCATATATTCCAAACTTATGCAGTACTCGAGTACGTTCTTATTAATGCTCAAAGCCAACTCCTAAGGGGCCGTTTAAGTCCCTAAAGTCTCCACGCAATACTTCGATGCCGTCTTTGCGGACTTCCTCAACAAGCTTTATGATCTCCGGCGCCATTCGTGCAGGACGGAAGCCGAAGTAGTCGTACGCAGCCTTGGAAGGTAAACTCTTTCCAAACCGACGCATCGAGAAGGAGGCGTCAGCGTAGCGCTCCCATCCATTCGCAGCGTATGCCTCGATCACAACGGTCGGCTTGCCGGATCTCGGCTTCAGAATAGACTGCTTGTACTCGCGAGACTGCTGTTCAAAAAGACGCTGGCAGGGGAATGAGACCACCCGCGCCTTGATGCCCTCCTTCTCAAGAAGAACCTTGGTTTCCATGGTGAAGCCCATTTCCGAGCCAACGCCAATGAGAGTAACATCAAAGTCGTCGGTCTCCACAAAGACATACGCGCCCTTTGCAACTCCGTCTCTCGAGGAGAACTGAGGGTACTGTGTGAGGGTCTGGCGCGAGAGAGAAATGATGGTTGGCGTCTCCGTGGCGTTGATGGCGGTAATAAAAGCACCGGCAACTTCTTCGGAATCGCAAGGTCGAATATAGAGAGTGTTGGGCATGGCGCGATACAGCGCCGGGAGGGCAATGGGCTGATGTGTTGGGCCGTCCTCGCCTGTGCCAATGCTATCGTGAGTGGCAATATGAATTTGCTGAAGACCTTGCAACGCTGCCATGCGAACGGCCGGCGCGGCATAGAGATAGAACATAAAGAACGAGCTCGTGATTGGGAGGAAAGTTCCCTTTCTGAAGGCGGCCAGACCATTGGAAATGGCGCACATGGCGTGCTCGCGGATACCATAGTGGATGTATCGACCGGTGTAGTCGCCGTTGAGGTTGCAAGCAGTTCGGAGCTCGGGCTTTCATGTTCAGTCAGTAGCTTTCCAAAGCCGAATTCTTTTATGGCTGGACTTACCGATTGGAAATCAACCTTCTGGTTGTAGGCGACGTTGCATGACGGTGTGAGATCAGCAGTGCCGATGAGGAAATTCTTCATCTTCTCTCCCAGAGGGTTTCCGACAATACCAGCCGACTTGCGTGTAGCTGTTGCTTCTGTTGGCAACTGATCCTTACTAGGAATGTACTTGGTCCAGTCATCCGGCATCTTGCCCTCCACGCGAAGCTTGAACTCTGCAGCGAGTTCAGGGTATTGCTTGGTGTATCTCTTAACAGTGGCAGACCAGTCGGCCTCGTAAGCGCGCCCGCGCTCGGGTGCGTCGCGGAAAAAGTCGTAGATATCTTGGGGGATGGTGAAGTTCTCGTCGGGGTTGAGGCCGAAGGACTTTTTGATATTTGCGACGTCGTCGACACCGAGAGCAGCGCCGTGGGTTTTCGCATCACCGGCCTTTATCGAACCGAAACCGATCGTCGTGCGGATGTTGATGAAGGTAGGGCGGTCACTGCTTCGCGCGGCGATGAGAGCATTGGCAATAGCTAGATATCCGAGAATCAGTATGGGCCACTGGAGACCAAATGCAAGTGTGCAGAACGGCGTACCAGCCACGTTTGAGTTTCCGTCAAGGATCTCGAGAACGTTCCAACCTGTCGCTCTCATCTTGGCGTTGATGTCTTCTGTGTTCGCGACGTCGGCAGTCCCGTCGCAGGTAATCGAGTTGTTGTCGTAGATGATACAGAGGTTGTTTAGCTTCCAGTGTCCTGCCAGGGACACCGCCTCAAGACCGACGCCTTCTTGGAGGCAAGCATCGCCAATCATACACCAGGTCATGTTGTTTACGACCTCCATTCCAGGCTTGTTGTAGGTTGCTGCAAGGTTCTTCGTGGCCATCGCCAAGCCCACTGCATTGGCAACACCCTGGCCAAGCGGTCCAGTGGTGACTTCGACCCCTTCATTTTCAATCTCGGGGTGACCCGGGCACAGAGAATCGGTCTTCTCGGAGTGGTACGATTTTAGCTGATCGATCGTCATGCTCTTCACACCTACAAGGTGCATGAAGAGGTATTGCCAAAGGCAGGCATGGCCTATCAAGTCGATGTCAGTTTCGTTTGTTTATGGTTCTGTTCTGTTGAAGAGAGTCCGCTTACCATTGGAGAGCACGAAACGATCACGGTTGAAGTATTCGCAGTTTGACGGAGAGTACTTCATCACGTACTTGTACAGAGCAACACCAATTGCTGCCATGCCCATTGCAGAACTGCAGTGCATGTTAGCTCTGGCTTACTAAAGAGATAAGAAGACGCGTTGACCAACCCCGGATGTCCTCCATCAAATTGCTGGCAAAGATCTGCAATGAAAGCCCGGAAAACCTTCAATACTCTGTCGTGCTTGTCATGGCTTTCGAGCTCCAAGTCGGCGACGGCTGCCGGAACACCATGGGTGTTTGTAACGTTGGGCTTGACGGGAAGACCCTCCGTAGCCTTTTCATAGAGTTCCAATGAAGGCGCCATAGTGTTTGTTATGATGGTTCTGGTGTTCGGCTGCGAAGTGAGCTCGGTGACTCCGTTCGCCGCAATACTGCTTCTGAGGCAGGACAGTCTCCCCTTATACTCATGTTGTCTTCCCAGATGTGAGCATCGACTCTTAGCTGTGTCTTCTCGTGGCGATACCGGATAGTTGAGACGACGCGGGCTGCGCCGTTGGTGTCCCAGTTTGACACCCGATGCGACGACAGATCATCCATAAGGGAACGATGTGAGAATTGTCCGGACCGATGGTCCAGTCATGTTAGCAAACCCATCACTAGCTTGCCGATGCCCTTCTCCCCGCCAGCTCACTTGCGGGGAAGCGAGGAAACCTCGTTGCGAACGAAGGATAGAATCTTTCGAGTGGCAGGGGTGGTCTCGTGCCGAGGACACTAAAGTGGGTCACGGACCGGACGAAGCGGGAACTGAAGTGACTCGTAACGAGGCCGTGAAGTGGCGTTTTTCGTACTTCGCTGGTTTCATTGCCCCGACACTTGGATACATATAGGCGAGAATGATCCTAGATACAGGAGGCTCCAATTTAAACCGGGGTGGACGATAATGAACGCGCGTCATCTTCACCGGAAAATAACCCAAATCCTACGGGTGTGTGTTGCTGCGAGCTTTCGCCAAGCCGTGAACGAGTGCAAAGTCTCTTCCTCATCTTGAGGCGGCTTGCTGTACTGTTGAATAAGATCTCGGTCATGATACTATAAGATTCAGTACAGGGCCTTCATTTCTGGAAGACCACTTAAACCCCTACCTAGCTGAGTCAGTTATGCACTGTGGCAACATTAGCCTGTCGACGGAGCTGGAACGAAGATGGAAGTTCATGCTCTCTGCTGTGCGATAGCTGATCAGCCCAGTATTTACCAGAATTTAGTGGACATTACTTACGTCTTTTACTTGCTGCTGCTAAGTGCAGATCCGTTGATACATACTAGCTAGTAAACGAAGTGAAAGCAAATCTTCTGCCAAACACCACTTATGCTTTTTTTACACGCAGTAGATGCACAGTTCTACCGACACACTTACGTAAAGGCATGTTTCTCACTAATGCTTTTAGACATCGCATCTAATTAGCGTTGATCTCACCATGTAGTCCGCGAAACAAGCACGAAGTATTGCTGTAACCAAGGATCCACGGCGTATTTGACCGGCATGATCGCAGTTTCAATCACATCCCCAGATAAATTCGAATTCCTTCTTGCGCCTCCTCACCTTTCCCCGCGTCTTCCCCACACAACACAACAGACGGTACCTCCTGGAAGTTGGGGACGCCGCCAAGTCCCTCAGCTTTCAAGCCTCCTCCCTGCCCACCATGCCGAAACCCGACGGCAGGAGTGCGGGGAAGCAGACCAGACTAGTGGGGTCTCAAGTCGAGGAATTAATCCACTGGCATTATTTAAGGGCACCGAGTGCCTCGAGACGAAGTCTATCCCCGGGCAGACTCGTCAGTGAATCGCTCGGACAAAGAGCCCAGCTTGCTCCAGCCTCTCTTACGCCCACAGCCTGTCTCCCACGGACAAAGCTCCTTGACGTGGGATTGGCCAATGGACACCGCTCCCGCCAATAGATGCAGGTCAACCGCATCTTCAGTGACCGCTTCCGGGGTTGAAACCCGTGCGCGACGCGTCAGGCCGTCCCGAGCACGTGGCCTGCGGACTTCAACAGGCTGGTGAGTAACTGATATCCAGTTTTTTTTTTAATGAAGCTCTTACGATTTGCTACGTCATCACAAACTTGCTAACGTTTGCCGGCCGCATGTAGCTTGACCTGCAGGAGGAGACGTATCAAATGTGACGAAGGAAAGCCCAAATGTGCTCAATGTTGCAAGTCGGATAGGGTATGTGAATACGCCCAGCTTGTGGCTTCCGAAGGGAATTCGGGGAGTCGGAACCGCTCAGAGTCAGTCGCATCGACCGCAGCAGACCAGGATCCCCTAGCGGTCATATCCACAGCGGAAGAAACAGACAGTGGTATAGCCACGTCCCCTGTCCCCGAAGATACCTCAACAGCCGCTCGTCCGGCCGACTTTGCGACGCCCTTCGTCCCTTCCTTCAACCCGGGAGAGCCATGCATCACTTTAGGAGTTGAGGAGACTTTGCAACCTAGCGTGTCCGATGCAGATCTTGGTTTTTCGCCGCTCGCTCTTAGTCAAACATCCTTGCTCAACATCTCACCATTTGAGTGGTACGACCTACTTGCTCAGGATGCCATCAACAATATCCAGAGGCTGAACAATCTCTCAAATGGTGAGCCTAGGTGGGCCTTTGACAAAAGCACTCTATCCCGAAGACAAAGTCCTATTCCCGAATCGCCGCAAGAGGGTGGCACGGGGCCATCGGTTTTTGGCCAAGACGATACCCCTACCGCCCAACCTTGGAACACGACCAGCAACATAGAGTTGTCAGAAAGTGATCTTACATGCTTCCGCTATTATGTGGAGGTAGTTGGTCCTATCCTTGATCTCTTCGATCCAGAAAGACACTTCTCCAATGTCGTCCCGCATCTGGCCGTACGCAATATTGGCTTGCTCAAGTCCATTCTGGCTGTTGCAGCCAGACACATGTCTCTTGGGACCGGCATTGACGATGGCCCACCTCGTAGCAACCCGCCGTCACCGGATACGAGATACCGTGAGGGGAACGCAGGGCTCGAGCCAGCTCGCATGGCTACGCAGTTCTACTATGAAACTCTGCAGTATCTCTCTCATACGCTGCTATATCCGTCTTATGCCAACTCACACGAGATCCTGGCAACGGCAATCATGATAAGTACGTACGAGATGTTCGATGCGAACGGCCCCTCAACCAACGGGGACTGGGAACGTCATCTTAGGGGAGCCTTCTGGATTCAACGCTCTCAGAACAATAACGGCGAGTCCCCTGATGGATTGAGAAGAGCCGTATGGTGGGCGTGGCTTCGGCAGGATATCTGGGCTGCATTTAGGTCTGGTCGTCGAACATTGACTATATTCCAACCGCAACAAAGGATACAAGACCTCACTTCAAACGAGCTCGTCACCAGAATACTGTTCATTGCGGCTAAATGCGTGGAGTACGCTTCCCACGATGCATCTGCTCCCATACGAGACCTGCAGCACCGGATGAATCACGGCAACCGGCTCCTACGGTACTTGGAGGAATGGCGTCAAGCATTGCCAGCATCATTTGCCCCTATTTCTGCTGCCACCATGGCATGCCCCGTTACATCTCCCACGCCATCTGACCAGCAATCCGGACAAGTTCCGGACTCCGCTTCATCCATGGAGTCAGCAGCCAAGCAGATTTTTAATCCCATCTGGATCCATCCTCCTAGCCATGCAGGTGCTATGCAAATGTACCACTTCGCTCGAGCCATAGTTCTGCTAGCTCAGCCAACAACAGGTGGTCTCAGCACGTATCGGCAACGACAAAAATCTCTAAATGAAAGCCTCCACACGGTCTGCGGCATTTCAAATGCCTGTAAGGATACTGACTTTGCCATGGCCTTTGTGAACGTGCAGGCAGTTTTTGCTGGTGAGTGCTCCGTAGTTCTGTGCTGCGCTATGCATTGCATGCTGACGGCATGACAACAGTTGGGCAATGTGCGCAAGATAAACGAAAGCAGTCAGAGATCCTTCCAATACTCGAACGATCACTTACAATAAGCAAGTTCCCTGTTAAAGGTTTAACACAGGATCTCCGACGGCTTTGGGATGAAGGTACTTGATCAGTACAGTAGTGTCGTCTTTCATGAAATGTTATGAAGTATGACAGCCTAGAAAAGGTTGAATTTCTTTGTAGACTAGATGCGTCTATGATATCTGATGAGCAGTAATGTACATCATTACATGTGCTGGAGGCTGCCAACCCGGCGTCTCCGAGTCCTGATTTAATCCCCAAAGTTTACCATGCACCAACAATTCCAGCGACTGGGATGTCGATCCCTGTCGTGTAGGTTGCGCCATCCGATAGCAAGTACACATACGCGCCACCAAGCTCCTTAGGGTCAGCTAGCCGAGGCATGCCCCCGTAGTACTGCATCTTGAGGTTCCAGTCGGGAGCTTGGTCGACGAAGTAAGTCATGGCCGTCTTGACGAATCCGGGCGAGATGGAGTTGACACGGATGCCATGCTTCGCCCACTCCATGGCAAGAGTATGCGTCATGTTTCTCACCGCACCCTTGGTTGCCCCGTATGGCGCAGAGGGAGCGGCGCGGTTAGGTCGGTACGAAGTCATAGAGGCGGTGAAGACGATGGATCCTTTAATTCCGAGCTCAATGAAGCGCTTGGCCACGGTCGTTGCGCAGAAGTAGGCTCCAAAAACGTTGAGGTTAAATAGCTGTTCTAGTTGGGCGCGACTGAAGTCGAGAGCAGGTTGATGCTTGGTCATACCGGCGTTGGCGACCAGACCGTGGATGGCGCCTTCCTTCGCCACGATGGCATCGATGGCGCTGATGACACTCTCTTCAGATGTGACATCGCACTGAAGGTAGTGAATACGCTTGGGGTTTACTTTTTGGATCGCCTTGAACTCTTCACCGGGCTCAAAAAGATCGAGAGAATAGATGACTGCGGCCTCGTTGGCGAGGCAGACCTCGGCAATGCCAAGGCCGATGCCCCTGTTGGCACCAGTGATTGCGATGACCTTGTTCTTTAACGAGATCCTCCAGTCATGGTCAGGACCAGGCTGCGTGTTGAGAAACTCGGGAGGACTCGAATTGGCATGGGCAACAGCAGGGCTTGGTGTTGGTTCGGCAACCGCGTTGCCGTTGCCGGCCAGGGCTAGAGTAACATCTGCCGTTGCGCTGGGAGACATGATGTCTGGCTAGCTGAGTGTCCCTGCAGTAAAAGGGATCTGAAATAGATAAAAGTTGCAGGAATGGGTGTGAATCAGGCGGATTAGTCGGTGTTGTAAAAGGTCTTGCAAGACAGAATGCTTCAGGGAAATCGGGTGTAATGATATATTATTCATCGAACCGTCCAACACCCGGCTTTGCTTCGCATCTTGCTCCGGGTCAAATAAGGCTGGAGACCCCGAAACCGCAGCAGGACGGCTCTGGTACCGACAAAGCGCGTAGCAAAGAAGACCTTCGGCACGGGGAGAATCAATCAGCTATTACGACAATGGGATCATTTCCTCGCAGGTGCCTTCCTATTGGCTTGAGTTAGAACCGAAGCCACATGCCGTGTTAGGCCCATAGTCACTAACCAATCGCACAAAAAACCAGGGGAATGGTCGCCTCGAGGCGACTCTCGCATCGAGGTCACGGACTAGCGGAGTCTCTCGCGTCGACTCATGATTGGATTCCCCTCATCAGGGAGCCACCCGGCCATTTTCTCAATCAGACTAACTTCATCCTTGGTCGACTCCAAGATCCGGGGTACCAAATTCCGGGGAATTTGCTACGCCTTCTCCATGGGGTGACTTGCGGCTTGCGGGGGCTGGTCGCACTTCTCCGAACCCGAGAAAATATGGACCAACAAGGCAAAGGACTTTGCTAGCACACGGGGCGTTATTCGCTGACAAGTTGCTGTTCTCTCATATCTTGACGTAGAACACTCAACAGTCTTGCCATTGTTACATTCAATGCATGCCCTGCTCTATAAGTAAGAGACCTTCACATTTCGCCAAGTAAAGTTCGATTTCAATTCCTGCTTAAGCCATCGAGATCTGTCCACCACTTCGGTTTTCTTTTTTCTGCCACGAGTCTAGACTCGGATTTCAGCAGAATTCAACGTCAAATCATCAGCATGGCCATCGGCAGATCCTCCTCGTCGCCTAGCATGGAAGTAAACGACAAAAATGAACTTGGTGGTCAACATGTCGAGTCTTCTAGTCAGGGGATTACCTGGACAGAAGAAGAGGAGAAGAAACTCGTCAAAAAGATTGATCTCTTCTTGATGCCGGTGAGAATTATGATGCGGCATCCATATGAATACAAATTCTCTAACAGCGGACGTTGTAGACTATCTGGCTGATGTACCTTCTGTCCTACATGGATAGAACCAAGTAAGTCGACTAGCCTTCACCATTTGTCAAGTCCAAGCTGATAATGGGTTTCCTTACTACAGCATTGGAAATGCCAAGATTGCAGGAATGGCAGACGACATTGGCCTATCTTCTTCCCAGTACAGCATTGTGCTCATCGTATTCTTCAGTATGTCTCCCTATGTACCACATAGCTTTCCGTTGTTTGGACAGGTTTACATCAGTTGCTAACAAATGAATAGTCGGTTACGTTCTCTTCGAACCTCCGTCCAATATGATCCTCGTTCGAACCCGCCCGTCACTATACCTTCCCTTCATCATGGCCGTCTGGGGCGTCCTTACATGTATTATGGCCGTCGTCAAGAGCTACCACCACCTCATCATCCTCCGAGTCTTCGTTGGCATAATGGAATCTGGTTTTGCACCGGGTATCCTCTTAATCATCTCCTCATGGTACAGACGCGCTGAACAATCAAGACGCTTTGCTATTTTTATGTCAGCGGCAATTTTGTCAGGTGCCTTTGGTGGATTGCTTGCAGGTGCCATCACAAGCGGCCTTGAGGGAGCCCATGGAATTCGAGGATGGAGATGGCTCTTCATCGTCGAGGGCGTGGCGACAATTGGCTGGGCCGGCATCTCAGCGCTCATTTTGCTTGATTTCCCGGCCACATCCAAGCGCCTGTCCGAACGTGAGCGAGCGATTGCGGTTGCAAGGCTACAGGAAGACAATGTTACCGTTCGGGGAGAAGAAGAGAAGCTTGGCAAGAGAAAATCGTTCATGCTTGCCCTTAGCAACTGGAGGACTTGGGGATTTGTTCTCGGTTACATGGTAAGGACATGAATACAGACATCGGGACAGAGCGGATTAAGGCTAACATATTTCAGGTCATTGTAGGCTCCTCGACACTTTCTTACTTTTACCCTACCTTGGTCCATGGGCTTGGCTTCACGTCAACAGTTCAGGCCCAGTATATGACGGTAAGTCGACTACCTCTTCTAACAACTTGCCATATCTGACAGTTGTGCTTCAAGGTGCCAATCTATGCTTTCGCGTTCGTCTGTACCGCTATCACTGGATTCTACGGTGATAGAATCCCTGAACACCGAGGACTGGTCATCGCCGGGTGGCTCGCATTTAGCACAATTACTTCAATTTGCGTTTGTGTTGTGTACAACTTCACCGCACGCTACGTATTGTTAGTTCTGATGGCAGCTGGGCTCTGGGCATCAAACGCGATGTCCCTCTCTTTCGCCAGTTCAACGTTTGGCAGCATGGATGCCGAGGTGCGCGCCATTGCTCTGGCGTTGATGAATGCTCTTGGAAATCTGGCTCAGATTTATGGTGCATACCTATTCCCAGGTGACGACGCTCCTAAGTATCTTTTAGGTTTCGGTGTTATATCCGGCATGCTGGGATTAGGTGTGATCGTTTACGTTGTAATGCATATTATGGTCAGAAGATATAAATCCTAAATCAACAACTACTCGACTGAAACGCTCTTCGGGGCTTCAGTACTAAACGAAAATACTTTCAAACTAACATTGCTACTTAGGTTCATAAATAGCTAGTGTTCCTTATCTCCCTAGATTTTATAGTGCGGTTTCCAACGCGTCGTAACATATTATGCATATCAACAGAACCAAAAGTGTTTCATTAACCTCTTCTTTCAGATAGCATAGTCACCAATCCTACGACAGTGAAGAATGCGCTATTCTACTTCTCCAAGAGTAATATCTATTGGTTGCCAACTTTGCCTGGAGTCTGAAACCATGGAGCCTCCAATTCAATCAGCAGCCCCGATTGCACACTACCTTGGCCATTCAAACGAGGGGACTTTTAACCATCAGAAAAGTCGCCACAAGTCCTTAGTTTTGCCCATTTAGCCGCGCGAGAGCCACCCGGTGCGGGTAGAACTACTCTCTCAAGAGACTCAAAGTTCCAGCTGATGTTATTCATGTCCACCTGATTATCCTTAGTCCACTGCCAAATTTCATCGAAGTCTCTACATTGTTGAGTGTCAGAGAAGTCCGGCCAAGGACTGGATTGGGTCTCACGCCATTCATATGTGAATAGCGTTACATCCGCGTGACACTTCAGAGTTTGCAGTAGCGCGTAGGTATAATGCTCTACGTGCCATCAATGTAAATAATTTGGTCTCTCTGAACCAAATTTTTCCCGGCAGTAGTAGTCGTAGTGACTAGCTCTGCGTAGCGTGTCGATATAGTGAATTTGGTGAAAATCATCGACGTAGGCTAGGTAGTTGCTGTCTCTGAGGCCCCGCGATGGAAGGGCAGCAACGGCTATAGAAGAGTTCTTGCCAAGCTTTCTGACATCCGTTTTCGTAATGTCAATCGGCAGAAGCAGATTTATTTCCCCCCAAGCTTCGTCAACAGCAGAAGTTGGAGGTTGTCGATACATAGACGGGGAATTCACTGAAATAAGTCTCCATTGAATCGAATCGGTTTGATCTCGAACTTGACCAGATAGAACAGAGGTGCTTCGGCTAACTAAATCAATAATTATACCCAGTGTTTTCGAGACAGGTAGTATACTTACAGTGTGAAGATGTTGCTCTCATCATATCTGTATCAGTTCTGTGTATCAACTTTCTTACTTGGAAAGGGAAAGAAGTGAGAAAAAAGACCAAAATCGAAGCCAAGAAAAGTGCCAGGCTTGCCCATAACGCCCAAACAGAATTGAATCTAGAGCCACGCTGCTGTAGACAACTGTGACATTGGGAGGTTGCCTCGATGGAATAGCTCTCGGACAGGAGACAAGTTGATCTTGGCTGTTGTCAGCACACCGATATGAAATTTTCTGAGACATGGAGCGCGATGAAGTCATGTGTCGGCTTGCACTAATGCGTACAGATAACGCCCACCAAGGGTGCACGAGGCCTTTGTAGAGTACATAATAGTGACCAGTGATGTTTTCCTGATTCGTGACCGAAGAACATGGTGTCTTGTCAAAAGGAAGGAGCCTCTGCACGATGAAAATACGCGTGGAATACGGCAGCATAGCCGCGTCGAGCTTGTTTAGAGCTTTGATTTCAATCGAGAAGAAAACCACTTATTCGTGTGACTGCTCGATAATCTAACACGACGTAGGATATTGGATGTGTGCAGGGTGATCAGGTCTATAGAGAGCGGTGCGGTAAACAACCACAACCTCCCCTTATAGCTACGCAAGATGCCTTTAACCAGTCGCAAATCAACTGTCCTGATCAGGTTAAACTGCCCTGGTCTGGCTTAGCCACAGCGCGGTGGGTAAAGCAGAAGCTCCCAAATTGCTTAAGTAGGTGTGATCAAGGTATTGATTATCACGAAAGACAAAAAGGATGCTCCCCTAGGCACAGAGAGGTTTGATGAATGTGTGTTGATTGTTGGTGTCTGACCTGTGTGTCTCCTTGTCATACGCGGTTCTATACCCCTGATCAGACCCTGCTTAGCTAAGAAATCAAAGAAATCAAACGCAAAGACCATCTCAATGGGAGCAGGAAACCCTGCCGCGTTCCAATATCTCACCTTTTGGGACTTCAATATTCAACGAAACCATTCTCTTAACTTTATGTTCGCTATTTCAATATCATTCCACAGTCACGTCTCGCTGCGCATCAATCTGATCTAGCCCTGGATGTCGATGAAACATCGTCCGACATTCGATAAGCATTGTGACAAAAGTACACATCTGCCGACTCAGGTAGTAAACCGAAGTAGATCTCTCCGAAATGAGTTCTGTCACAACTTTCTGGCCCCTCGGGAGGTGAGGGCGGGCGCGGGTCGGTGAAAGGGAAGCAGATGAGCTTCCTAAAAGCCTCATGATTTGGTGAAATGCTCAAACCTAGAAATTAACCTTCCGTCATTCCTGAACGTGAATGACTGGATCACTTCAAAATGCACATGTGATCCGCTTCATCAACGGGCTCTCCATACCGGTACTCTCCTAACAGGGCCAGGGGCAAGATACCAGATGATCGATGCTTGGTCACCAGTAACAACACTGGATCGCCTAAACGGCAGCCAATTAGAATCTAATATTTCACCAACATCGAAAAGGGCTTGCAGCCCAACAGGGCTCAACTTCCACCTGTAGATGCGGGGTCTCAGTTCTGCAACTTAACTTCCCTCTGATCCTGTTAAGAATCCTAACGTAACACTCGCGCGCGAGAGAATCACTCCAACTCTTCGTGCCAAGCTCTGCATTTAGGCCGAAGGCGGAGATCCACAAGATGCAAGCATCATGAACCCTTGCATATCTCCGCTATGAAGAAGCCTTAACTGCAACCGTACATCACAGACCGCCTCGTCATTTCGTCACTGAGGAGCAAATATGGGCTTAATGACTGAGTTATATCACAGAAACAAAAGTCAGAAAATACCCGGGTTCGTCCGGTCGATCAAATAACAGGTCCAGGAGAGATACAGATAGCCGCTTTTAGCGATGACTTCGCCTACTCGATTGGAATTGGAAAATTCGCGACCATGGGAAGTCATCTTCCGCACCTGCCCGTTGGGCGATGGCTCATCAAGACACATGAGCGTTCTGATCGAATCAAAGACATTCCGCTTACAACGGCATTCCTGAAGCAGCGTAACATACGACGCTGCCAGTCGCATCCACACTACCCGCAAGGTTACTATGGAAGCAAAATGCCCCCGCGTTCCGATGTTCTGGCTCCAAATCTCGGAGCTGCGCCTGGCTATTAAAGTTGATGTGCGTCTCAGCTTGGAATAAATAACCTAGATCAGATTACGAAGTTTTCTTCTCCAAATACTGGTTCTGATACATCCTAATCCTGTCTCTAGAATTTTATCACGATGAAGGGTCCCGTAATTGTTATTGCACTTCTCGCCTCTAGGGTTACCGCAGGGGACTTCAGCCAGAGCTGCAACGAAGAACACATTGACCCATCAACTCAGATTCTGACTGCGAACTGCAACAAGGGTGACGGCAAAGGCACTTTCCAGCCAACTTCCCTCGATCTGAACCGCTGTTTTGCATATGTGGGCAATAAGATCCAGGTACGTCAGATTGTTGAGCTGAGTTTTCTGGGGTAACGGCAATTTTCAAGTTGATCTTAGAAAAATCATGAGGTTATTGCCAGTGAAGGCCCCTGCTGATTTCAGATTGCCTTGTAGTGGAGTAGCAAGGGAGACTTCGGCCAAGTTTGCCATGACTGTTACTTTTACAGCTTGCCGGACCCCGTTTATGGACCGATCTTCGGAACCACCCGAGCATGGATGAACTGCACATGCGACGGTGCTTCAGTAGAGAGCTCGATCGACCTCGGTAAGTCCTTCGCTTGAATTCAAATTTTGGACATATGCTTTGATCATTAAAATTTACACAAACCTACCTGCTGACATCACCTGGAACACGTAGACATCACACCAATGTCAAACAAATTTGGAGATTTGAGCTGCACTTCATGAACTTGGAAACGCGAGTTACCTGATGGTATGCTTATCAGTTACATACGATATTGTTCTGCACCATCGCTTGACCCGTATATCTTTGTTCAGTCTCAAAGATGGGGAGATTGAACGGGTTCACCAATACTATTTTTTAGTTGATGCAGGGAATTACTGAACCAAGCAAGCACTTCCATTTCAACCTGCTTCCCGTCTTGGAAACCTCAAAATATCAAGTTGCATCACAATGCGGTTCGAACATCGAAGTTCGCAGGCTTACAGTGCCATCAATCAATAACAGTTTAGTTACACTGCACAGCCTTCAACTCGTTGCCACAGCGTCAGTGATTGGATAGATGTTAGGTGCCTCGGGGTTTATCTTTCTCTATGAGGAGCGAATGCTCGAAGGGTATCTAATCGCAGTTTCTATGCGAGATGCATCGCATCTTCAAAGTGAAGCTAACGGAGTGCTGCTAAGATTGCTCGCCCACGGTATTGAGAGTGAAAGATTTGACATCATCCTTGCAAGATTTGGTAGCGTCTCCCAATTGTATTCATCCTTCCACTGGTTGCCAAGTTTGGCATGCAGTACCAGTTCGTACAGGTTCGCCATCTCTTGGCTATCCCAAATACCTTCTCGCCGTTTCATGTCTCGTAGAACATTAATGATCCTCCTCTCCAGGTCGACGTTGTCGCAAAAGGCGCAAATGTAAGCCAAAGAAGGCACGATGTCGGCCGCGAGCGCAAACTTTGGCCTCGGCCGTTCCTTTCCTAAAGATACGATATCCTCAGCCATGTCGACGAGCCTGTGGAGATCCTCCATATTGGAGTTCTTCAAGGCACATGGTCCATCTTGTTCGTTAAATATTGCCCAGCTCTTTTGGGAGAACCGAAGCGCCTTGAGTTCGTCGCGATCAGCGGGTTTCATGCGTTTTGGCAAGCCTTTCTGAAACAGCTCGAATCGGGAGCACCATGTCTTGAAATGAGCAGTTGCAATATCCCATGCCACATCATTGTAGCTTCGAGATTCGGGCGGTGGTCTATGGCTACTGCATGATGGCGTCGGGTGCCAGCAGCTATCAGTACTGCAGTACCAAGAATCCTCGAAAGCTTGTGTGAACATCCGCTCCACCAAATGAAAAAGCTGTCGGGCCTCAGAGACGCTGGAAAACGGTATGGTTTCATCTTCGACTGCTTCTGGTTGCGTGAAGAACGATAGGTCTGGTATAACGTCGGCTTCGATCAGCATAGAGGCATCCATGCCCATACATGTGAACATATTCGTGATGTCGCATAACTGGTTGAAATGCTTGTGTACCGTCTCGACCAGAGATTTGTCGGAAGTTGAAAGCGACTCGGAATCGTGCTGATCGGCTAATGCAGCTTGATGAAGTGACTCCAGGACTCGAGACCCTGATTTCAAATGCTGAATAGCCTTATCGTACTGGCCTCTCACGATCTCGAAACAGACGAAGACTAAACAACATATGAGAGTTATCCGAATATTGACAGGCGACGGGTCAGCCATGATTTGTATTGCTTCCGAAACGGCTTTCCTGTAGTGCCTCTCGGCTAGGTCATTGAATGCTAACGCAGACTGAGATGGCTCTGGCTCGGAGAAGGGATTCTCTAAGAATGCTCTGTGAGCAACACCAAGTGCGATGACAGCGTGCTTGACTGAATCGGAGTAGTAGCCTAGCGGCAGAATGTAGTTACTCCATATCTTGGCTAGGGGAGTAGCGAGACCAAAGTCTGGTACCGTACACCGGTGGACATGGTGGAACATCAACCTTTCTAAAGTTGTGCCGGAAACATCCCAATCAATCGGGGGTTTTAGTTGTGTCACTGATGTGATGGGTCGCCTTCGGAGCGACACCAAGCAGTTGGGGCTTCGCCGTTGGCTTTTTTGCAGATACCCTGCATATCCATCGCATTTGTGGTTGTCTTTCTTGCATCTTTTGCAGATCGGCTTCTCCTCATCGCACTTAACATGTCTGGCTCTGAATGCGGTCAGTAATTGCGCATGGTGGTGGCGGTGAATACAAGGTATGATATGATGCCGGTATTGTAACGGAAGAAAGAGGCAGAAAGGCCTTACTTGCTAGTAACGTGACAAGTGACGTCAGTTTAACCATTCTTCAACGAGCAAAAGTGGCACAAGTGTCGTCACAAACCATGTTAAGCACCCAGTCCTAACCTTTGACGCGCTCGCCCTAGTCATCTTGGGCTTCTTCGGCGCGGGTCCCACAGAGAAGACTCCAGTACCGGGGGTCGAGTTATCCAATGACATCGCAAGGTGCAATCTAAATGAATAAAGAGACTGCCTTTTCTTGGAACAAATTGGACTGATGGCGGTTGCTTGTTGTGATCCCAAGATGAGGGCTCTCGGGTGCCGGGTTGTGCGGGCGCGAGAATTCAGGCAGGGGATACATATGCCAAGATGGGCATTTTGGGCAGCGTCCACTATATACAGCCAAGTTGTTGGATACGGATGATCGCAGCCTTCGGCCACCGAATGCCCCTGGTTGCTCCCTGCGGTGCAAGCTCTTTCGTAACGAACGGTATGTGTTTGGGGGCCAGGTTTAGTCTTTTACGATACCGCCAATCATTAGCTCGGGAATTAGCTCTTTACTGATAAATTATGGAGCCATGGAGGGTGAGGCAGTTTTGACATCTCCGCAAAATGTCAGAAGAGGCCGGATAGAATTTGCCTAGCCTCTGGTGAATCATACGGCGAGGCCGATGGACAAGCCAAACGCTTCTTTCAGCCCTATGAGGTCAATTCTCAGTCCCTCCACAGACCACAAGGATATTTTAGGAACCCTACCAGCGGGTTGTCCTGCCTAAACAGACGTGAATATGCGATGCCTTGGGTTCCCTGAGTGTAACCCGCACTGACTGATCATTCCCTGTTTGAGGGACTCTCATTCCTTGTCAAGCATCGTTCCCACCAATGCCAATCGTCTGTGCTGAAATGTAAAACCAAGGCGTCAGTCGTCTTTAGTTGACACATCCCCCCTGAATGCTCCGTATTCGAATAGGGCATCTTTATGTCAAAATCTAGTGAGGTCCAAATCATGAAGTAATAAAACTCAAATTGGGTGATACCTAGAACCCCAGAAAAGGAGGGCTCGCAACGTAGTACTAATGAGGTGATTTCTTTCTTTTCCCTTTTCTTCTCTTGGTTTTGTTCTATCTCCTCCGACGTCCTTGAGTTTTGATATGCGTTGGGGTCATAAACCACATCGTGAATCTGACATAAATGACAGCCAACGTCAGAAGTAACCATGACGGCTCTTCACGTCAGTACAAGATTTGCAAATTCGGCTTCTGTAAATGAATCACTTGAAAGATACACGCCCGGTTCCTCACTTGGATGATGTAATGCCATGGTTACATTGCTGCTTCTTGTATGATTCACCACCAATGTTTGTACCGTGATCGACTGATCGAGAGTGGACGGTAAGCCCGTAGAAGC
This sequence comes from Colletotrichum spaethianum, assembly GCF_022836535.1. Lineage (NCBI taxonomy): Eukaryota > Fungi > Ascomycota > Sordariomycetes > Glomerellales > Glomerellaceae > Colletotrichum > Colletotrichum spaethianum. The sequence continues at coordinate 291,612 of NW_026054815.1, read as the reverse complement.
CGAAGCAACTCGGCATCAGCTGTTGCTGCGGATTTAATAGGAATGCCCTAGTTCATCTTGACAGTCCATGGAGAAATAAAGACGAACCCACCACAAAATGAACCCACCACAAACTAACAGGTCGATAGTAAGGTGGTTACACTGAAGTAAGAGTGAACAGTAGAAGCTTGTCCTGACTTGAACAGCCGCGTCATCGGCAGAACCGTTTCGCTAGGCTGCAGCATTACTTTGATTGGCCCAAGGATTCATGTTTTTCTCTCCTAGTAGTCCCCAATCAGGCCAATAGGTCTCAGTGGAGTGGAGAAAACCAGCAGCTACTTAAAAATGAATGGTGAATTTTTCTTAAGTGACACATTGACGTTTTGGAAGGACAGAACCCTCTATGCAAACGATCTGGAGGATTCCAGTTGGTTGAACGTGTGAGACCAGCTATGCGGAACTTTTGTAGCTTGGCGAAGCCCCGTGTATAAACCCAAGACGATGTCTGCGTTGACCTTGCTTGTTATGTTAAATCAGTAGCACGTGCCGTACATCCGCGAAGCTAAAAAATGAAAGTTGGAAACGGTATGTAACTCTAAATCGTGCTCCGGTAATCTAGTTGACTGAGTGCCAATGCGGCTCGACGGCGACTGCCCAGCGGTGAATGTCCAAACTTTCCACCGCTAAACGAGGCCAATCCCCGACTAGAAGCACATTAACGGAGGTTCTTTTGACGGAAAGCTACGAAGAAAAAAGTGACTCTCTACATCGGATGGCACTTCACTGGCTGGGATCCTGGTCTAATCCTGGCTCGAACGGATAGCGAGGTTGGACACAAAATTGTGCCTGTCGGAATCAGATCCCGAAGCTGCTTCTTCTATAGGTCGCTGGTACCTTTGTCACACATCTTCCAAGCACTCCAGTTGCGCATGCACTGCTGACTTTGGATTCGCGTTGCGACTCATCAGACTCCGTTACTGTGGCTTGAAATGTTTCTATGCACGGATCAAACTGCATCGACAAACAAACAAGGTGTGAAATGTATTACGACATGATCAGGAGAGAGTAGCATTAAGGGGGCTTGGTTCCAGAGACCTTAACTCCACCACACTAGTGTCAGGCAACCATGGAGCCCTAGTCAAAAGCCACTTGGGGTTAGTTTGGTCGACGGGGTATCCTTTCGTTAGTATCAACTGGGGCATCTGCATCGTTTGCTCTCACGAACCGTGACGTGGATTTGGAAGGGAGCCGCTCGGGCTACCATTCAACTCGCACTCAGCTTTGAGCCTACGTGTACGCGACTGGACACAGGCTATAATCGAAATCTGGAACGAACTTAACCCCGGCTTTTCTCTTTAGAAACAGTCAGTCAACAAAAGAACCACCGAGTACCGAGTACTGGGGCTTAGCTGAGATACTGATTTACATAGGGCTGCCACGGGTGAAATACGCGTGATAAACGCAGAACTTGCGGGTTAAAAGTATCCACCGGAAGAGGCTATAACCTGAGACAGACGATTTGAGTCCGTTTCCGTTATCGAGAGGGTTGTATGCCCTTGGCTTTCTTCTCAGATGTTCTCTTCACCATCATCGCAACGGACGTGTCTTGGTATGTTGGATCATTCTGGCTAACGGTGCACATTGGTGAGAGGATGGAGCACCGGAGGGAACCCAAAGTGACAACTCATGCAGGAGATGAAAAGAGCGATCCTAGATGACCAATAAAGAAACGACCATCGGAAATTATTGACCTTCATCGGATAAGTACTCGGGCTTTGCTAAGCATATACTCTGGGAAAGGTTCGCTTACGAACGGAAAGTGTTTCCCTAACGACCACAAGATGCACCGAGTACCTCGCAGCCGCCAGCACCAGAGATGCAAAGAATGTTGCAGAGATAAGCAAAAGGTAGGAGATAATTTCCAACTTATGGGTAACGGAGTTCTTCATCATTTCATGTCGGTTGACTTAAGCTGAGCTGCCACATCAGCGATGCATACCCGTTTGCCGAAACGGGGCGCCAACAAAATGCCTCAACTGCGTCGCAAACGATCTCCCATGCACTGCGGATGAGCCTGAAACAACTACGGCACCACAGAAAGAGGAAAAGCCAGAAGAAAACACATCTGAAGACCCCGGAGCGTCTGATGTGAAACAAGCAACCAAACCGCCGAAGCTGAGAGATTCCTCTTCCGAAAAGACCTTGACGTTTAGCTTGCTGCATCGGCTCCACTGGAACACAAAAACTACAGACTGCAACGAGAAAGTGGGTGTTGTTGGGAGGTCGAAGCGGAGCTCGAATCAGCCTCAAAGCCGAAGTGGCCAACACCCTCTACATTGGACCCAAATTTGAGATGGGAAAGCTCTTGCTGTTCACCCTTTCAGGCACAATGGTTACGGAGGAAAATTCTTACGCCTTTTCCGCTGGGAAGCTCATACTCTGAGTGGCGGTGAGGAGGACACCGTTCAGTGTCCTAGGGCCGATGGTGGGGATATTTCTATTGCTCTTCTTTACTCCCAGAGCCTGGAAAGACAAACTTGACAACAATCGCTGGAACGAAATCCCAGGCGACCTGGAACACCCTCACCTTTCGATGTCCTTTCCATTGTCGAAGCACCCATCTAGCAGATCTTTCATCGCCATTTCCGTTCCGCTCGGTCGCGTCACCCAGCACTCGGCCCGGAACCACCCGTCCCCCTCCAACCCGCGTTCATCTAGCCCTTTCCTCCTTATATCCTCGACCGCAGCCCTCTGCTCCTCGCTCGACGTGAATCGCCGCTGCCGAAACGTCATCCCCTCGACCTTCTCCGTCACGAGCCCGTGTTCTTCCCTCAGCTTCTCTGCAACATCCTCAAACGAGAACACGCGTAGCACGAACGTCACCATCCATAGGCTCCCTGGGTCCTCGACGCACGCCGCGATCCGTGAGAAGGTGGAGGCGGAAACGTAACCCACCCCGCCGGTGCAGACTACCAGCTTTACATCGCGGAGCGCGGAGCGTAACGCCGGGGAGGGATCTGCGCTCTCTAGATTCTCCGCGAAACCGGAGGTCAGGAGTCCTGTTTCGATGGCATAAGAAATCGGCTCGGGCGCCACGTCTAGCCCCAAGACCTCTAGTCCAGGGCGATGCGGACGAGATGCGAAGAATCGCTTATCCGCAGCTATCTGCTCGCGGGAGGAGAGTTTGGGGGTAGAGGCATAGTGAGTTGCCATGGAGCCTAGATCGAGGTCGTGCCGCAGGAGGGCCGCATTGATGCCATAAGAGCAGCATACGTCGAGGACCTTCTCAGTGCTTTTGATACCGCCGTTTGTGGAAGGTTCGTTGGTGGAAGACGAAAGCTCTAAGATCCGGTTCACAAAGGGGAGGGCATGCTGCGGAACCTGGTATTCCAACGGCGTCAGAGCGGCGAAGTAGGCACGCGGGTCCGGTTGGTTGTAGATTGACTTGAAGTCGGCCTTGCGAGTATTGTTGAAGTGCTCGGGTTGCTCCTCGATGGTCATCTTGAGATTGCCAGTATGAGTCAAAACTGAGGCAATGACTCGAGCTGGCAGAATTCGTTCGATAGATAGGATGAGGGAGCTGAGCAGAAGCAGGAGATGTAACAGCACCCAAAGCACACCATGCACCGACAAATTCCACGACTAAGTGGCTTATTGGAGGGGTGCAATCTGTTCATAAAAGGAATCTAAACATATAGGCAAGAGCAAAGGTCGTCATCATACCTCAGCACTCGGCCAACCAGGCGCCAATCCAACAGATGCGCATGCGCTCGAAGCAGGTTTCCCTGAGAGGTGTGCGCGTCCAAAAATGCACTCTCTTCCTGCTTACACGGAATGGGATTCACCAACATCACCCTCGGTCTGCGAGCCGGTTGCCACTTGCAAGGTTCTGATTGAGGTCTAATGAGTCCACCTATGCGACGCGGGCTGCGAGACCCTCTCTCCCCGCTCCAGTGGCTAGACTTCCCGTCGACTCTGCTCCTACATGAGCCTCCCCTAGCGAGGCCGTTTTGTCACTAGCAGAAGCTCTGGTAGGATCTTTACCACTTTGCGTATCTCGCTGAGAGATGCCATGTCGCGCGAACTCAGCCTATGCAGCCAACAAGGGCTGCCCTCAGAGTGGGACCGTGTATTGGTGGATGATGCTTACCGGGACCCATACATATATGCAACAAGCTCACGGCGGAAGATGTGGGCAGATGGAAGCGGGGGTCGGGTAGTTGCGGCTTGTAGCTATGCTGCTTGAACGTCATCGGGGATCGGTCCAGCGTGATTAGACAAAGACAAGCAACTTCACGTAGGTTCATTACTTCATTGGAGACATTCACGTAAGAGAGTCCAAGTATTGATGTTGAGCAACCCCGAATCATGGGATTCATCACGTATTACTTCATTACTAGATCATGTATTTTTATGCATTCATGATAACAAGCCATTACATTCCCTTCTCTTACATCAGTACTGTCCGGTAACCGTGATCTTGGGCGTCTTGTAAACATCCCAGTTGTCCGCGTGCGTGGGGTTGCCGAACGGGCGGAGCGCCGCAAAACGGAACTGGTACTCGCCAGGCGCGATCTGGCTGCCGTTGCCCAGCTTGCCGAACCACCAGTGCTCATTGTAAAGCCCAGCCGCGCTGCGCTCAACGTCGGTGATGGGGTAGGTGAAGGTCTCATCGGGGTCGTACTGCGCCGGGTTGAAGGTCTGGACGTTGCCGGAGCCAACCCACGAAGCGACAGAGCCAACGTAACCGTTCTGGCCCTCGACGGGAGGGTAGACCCACTGGCGCTCCGTCCAGCTGGCGTCGAAGATGTCCCAGCGAGTCTGGCGGGTTCCCCAGAGGAGCTTCTGGAAAATCTTGGGGAAGTCCTGGGCCTCGATGCTGAGATCGAAGGAGTAGGTCGCCTTCTCACCAATGGGGGTGTCGTCGACGGTGGAGACGGACTGGGGCCAACCGGCCTCGTGGACGCCGCCAAGGGTGTTGCGGAGGTCAGCACCGACGCCGGCATAGGGAACGGACACCTGCTCGCCGTTGCTGCCCTGGATGATGACCTTGCCTCCGTACAGGGGCAGGCCGGTGGTGTTCCAGCCAAGGGTGTCAGGGTTGCCAAAGTTCACAGAGACGGTCTTGCTCTCGCCAGACTTCAGGGTGAAGTCACGGGGAAAGCTGATCTCGGGGGTATAGGTCTTGGGGCGGAGCTGGGCAAAGGTCTTGACTCGGTTGGTGCCGGGAAGGCCGGCCGTGGCGGGAATCCAAGCAAGAGCGTCAACACCGGCGTTGGGCTGGACGGAGAACTTGTAGGTCACGTCAGACTTGCCGTTGTTGGTGACGGTAACGTCGTGGTAGCGAGAGAAGTAGCGAGTGTCATTGAGCTGGATCTTCTCGAACTCGAGCTGGGTACCATAGTGAAGAACCTTCCAGGCGTCGATCTGGCCGTTGCCGACCTGGGCCGGAGGAGCACTGTAACCGTAATCGGTGGCGGTGCCATCAGACCAAGGCAAGGCATAACCACTGGAGATGATGCGGCGCGACAGAGCGCGGGCAAAACCCTTACCCTGGACGGAGCGGCCGCCGTGCTGGCTAATGTAGAGAGCCGCAACACCGGCGACGTAGGGGCAAGCCATGGAAGTTCCACTCAGGATGGCGAACTCGCCGTTGAGGTAGGTTGAGAAGATGTTGCCACCAGGTGCGGCAATGTCAGGCTTCAGCTGGTTGTCGTACAGCAGACCCCAGCTAGTGAAGGTGTTGGGGCGGTTGCCGGCAGGATAGTCAAGAGCAATAGGGATCTCGGGGTTAACCGAAAAGTCGGCAGTGACGGTGGTGTTGGCCTTGATGGCCTCGATGAAAGATGCTCCAGACTCGGCAGTGATTAGAGCGATCTGGGTGTCGGTGTTGCCGGTGCCGGGGGTGGTCATGGGGGATTCGTTGTTGTAGATGAGGATGTACTCAGCACCTAGAGCAGCAAGATTCTCCTGCTTAACCTGGAAGGTGCAAGTTCCTCTACGGACCAGGGGAATCTTGCCCGTCAAGTCGGGACTACCCGCGGGGTAGGGAGTGCATCCATCAGCAGTAGCACTGGTGTCGGTGTTGAGGGCGACGATGGGCCAGTCAACAATGGTCGGAGGGAAGTAGCCAGCGGAGGGGAGGTATCCCACGCGGACAGTCTTACTACCACCGTAAGTAGCCTCAAAAGGAATAGCAGGGAAGACCTCGGTCTCGACAGAAGCCACAGCAATGACATTCTTCCCGGAAGACCCGGAGCTGCCGTAAAAGGGGCCGTTGGCACCGCTGTTTCCAGCAGAGATGGTGACGACGACACCCTCATCGACCAAACGAGAGGCGACCTCGGCCCAGGCGTTGTTAGACCACCCGTTAGCACCACCAATACTGGCGGTGATGATGTCGACGCCGTCGCTGTAAGCAGCGAGGAAGGACTCAATCAACGTGGCCGTGTCAGTGGAGGCGGCGTTGGAGAAGACCTTGTAAGCGTGAAGAGTTGCCTCAGGAGCAACACCGACCCAACTGTCACAGAATTAGCTCAGTCTCCAAGAGGCGCTAAATAGGCGTGCTCACGAGTCGGTCTTGCCAGCAACAATACCGGCGACGTGAGTACCGTGACCGCGGGTGTCGAGAGGATCTTCATCAGGAGCCTTGGGACCGCTGGCCGGGTACGACCCGTCTCCGACAAAGTCGTAGCCGTCGGCAACCTTGAAGCCGGGGCCGAATCCACCGCCGAGCTAAGTGTGTCTTAGTCCAGGCTTTTTTTTTTTTTCACACGGCGCAATTGCCAACTTACAGCAGGGTGGTTGTACCAGATGCCGGTATCAACAATACCAACCTTGACGCCCTTGCCAAAGATGCCCTCAGCGTGAAGCTTGGCTACACCAGTGGCGTTGTGCGTCGAATACGTGGGAGCATCCTCGGGAGCGGCAGCCCGGGGCTCGGTAGGAGCAAGCTTGACCTCCTCGTTAACCCAAACGTTGAGGACGTCGGGGAGCTCCTGCAGGGTGTCGATGGTGAAGGTATCCGTCTCGATGCTGGCGCCAGAGAAGACATCGCTGGCAAACTCCTTGACGACCTTGATGCCGTCCGTGGAAGCGACGTTCTGGCGACGAACACGGGCACTCGACCCCTAAATGTCAAAAAACGTGAGTGTCAGCTGGGGACGACAACCGTTGGGAAAAGGCTTCCTCAGGCGGCAGCCACGCGCAGCGGGCACTCACAGGAGCGTACTCGATGATGAAGCTCTTGGCGACGAAGACGGTAGCCTTCTCGTCGTTGCTGCTGGACTCCTCCTGGCGAGGACCAAGGGCCGCAACACCCCCGAGATGGAGGGCGAGGGCGAAGGCGGAGACGGTGGCCGAGATGCGCATCTTGTCGGATGCTGAGTCTTGCCTTGGTAATTGGTAACGAATGAAGGTAGTAGAGCGCAAAGCTACCGAAAGAGAGCAAAACAAAGCGGCGGCGCGGGGAGGGCGAGGTTTAAGTAATCCTTATCCCATGACTCTCGATCAGTTTGCCAGCCGGCGGCGACCTTCAGAGCACCTTACAACAGCCGAGCATACGAGCATACAGATAGCGATGCCATGTGAACAACGCGTCCTGCAGGAAGCTCGGTGCAGCAGAAGACCAAGCACGACGAAGGCAAAGCCACCCAGCTCATCGCCCCTGTCAAAGACGCGATTCCCAGGGTTCAATGCCATGGTAATTGGCCGGCGCGGTGAAGTTGCACGCAGCTAGCTGCCCTTGTCCTGTACGCGCATATCTAGCTGCACCCTCAGGCGCAACAGTGACGTTGGGTCTGGACTACAGACCGCGGCGCTGCAAGGCCCAGGCCCGGAACCGGAGAGGCATCACTCTCGAAGCATGTCGTATGGTTCGCGCCATTGTGTCGGGGCGTGTTATCTGGGGCAAGCTGTCAGAGCAATTTCGCAAGGGGAGCTACCACCGACGGCGGACGAGTCGTGACCGCGGGCGTCGATGTCGCTGGATGGAGGTCGACCAACAATGAGCCGCCAAGACCGAGACCAGCTTCCTCGTTGGGATGCGATGGACGGCACGGCGCAGGCTAGGCGTGGATCAATAGTGCGGATGGCGTGCGGTACGGGTGCGCTGCTCGTTCAACACCTACTGTCTTGAGATGTCCCCCACAGGCCGGCTGCTATGCGTGCCAAGATGTGGTATCGGGGCTTCAGGGGGGAACTGACTAGTGCCAGGTCCATTGTGGATGGTTCATGAAAAGAGTAAAGGGTCGTTTGTCGTAATATGCACGGGGCAATCCATCTCTCTCTACATTATGCGTATCCTAAGCGGCTGTACCACATACCGCGTCGAGAAAGTCGGCGATGCAAGGCTGGCCAAGAGGTTGCATCTGTTGCTTGCCGGACACATGGCGCGAGCGACGTGCCACCTAGTTACCGCCATGGTGTACCGAATGTTCTCTGTTCCTCATTCAGGGCTGACATAATGAGTCTAGATACCATCGAGACATTGGCAATACCGAGACGGAGAGGCCAAGTAAAAGAACCGGTGTCGTTGAAAGAAGCTGCAGAACATCGAAGGTGGCTTGTATGGCTTGATGAATCTTGCAGAAAGAGAGTGCTGACGAGCGCCCAGTTCAGGTACTGAGAGACACTCATAGGCCGGGGAGCTACAGTACCACGAGCATCCGGTTTGTGCCACCTGGTGGCGGATGTCGCACCATCCAGGAAAAGCGCCCACGCACTAGCGCTACTCATAAGTGCGATAAGCTGATGGCCCGTGTGTCGTTCTGCATTAGCTAAGCACTTCTTTTCTAACCTCATTCGGAAGCTCGACAAGCAAGTCTCCACTTATATCCACTTATCAAGGTACGGTCGGTACGTACCGAAAGGGGTCTGTTAACGCTCTTCGCAGTTGATGCTTCTCTTCCCAGCAACATTCTCAGCCTATTCCTCATGCCTGTCTCCTGTACAGAGGGGATACCGGACGCAGGAACAAGTATTCACTGCTCATTTTTGGAAGGAGCAGCTGTAGACGTAATTCTCAAGTTCCACAAGGCACTGGTATCCTACATCCTTGGCCGCAAAGCCGGTCACCGCCGTAGGCGCCCGATCATGATGCAACAGACAGACAAGGAGACTCACAATTCCGCCCGCATGCTGAGTTTAATGAGGCCAAGTCCTCGTGTCACGGAAGCGAAGAGATATAAAAAACCAACCTTGAGAAACTCACAGCTGCAGCGTCACATCGTTCCCTCGCTAGCTCCACCTCCGCCCGTCGCCTGGCCCGGCCGGACTGCGTCCATCCGGGCACGCCTTACGCCCAGTCGATTCACCGTTCACCGAGTTGCATTGTTGGTTGACTGTCTGTATCCGATGAAGATCAGCGGTATCTCCGGAACAGCGGGGCCATGGGTCGATGCGAGAAGGAGACACATGCACAATGGCCTCATTTGTCGCCAGGCTGACGGCATGGCATCTCCAGTGGCCTTTGGTCAGAGCGGACTTCAAGAGATAACCTAATCCCTATTTACAATCAGCTGTGATCAAAGTCCAACAGTGAGCAAGTTTGTTACACGCGAACAAAAGCCTACGTCCACATAGGAAGGTAATAGACGCACCTCGCGAAACCGCGGTGTTGGAGAAAACGACTATCGAATCTTCGACCAGACGACAGCTATCCCGATCGGGGAGGTAGATCTGCACATCCACTCGGAGAGGGGTGGCTCGCATACTGATGTGGGCTGCCACATGCGCACCCTCAGGAACAGGACGCGAAGGGGAGGGGCAGAACATGGCGCCAGTCGAGCTCGCATCGCAGCTGGATGAGTAGGCGTTCTCGTTCTCGGTTGAGACCATTGAGATTGCCTTCATGCCCGTGGACTGTCTTGTCAATGGCAAGCCTGTAGACATCCAACTCAATGTAATAACAGCCGTGACAGCCGCCAGCGCAGTTGCGTGCTGGCTCACAGGAAACGTCGAGATATATGCCCAACCCGACGCGCGCTCTCAGTGGCGAGAACCGTACCCTGTCTTCAATACATTTATTATACATCCATCTTCTCAGCTGAATGCGCCCAGAAGACGGAAGCGACTCTCGGGGGCGATATCACCTCGCCACATGCGCAGCCGAAGAGCCACACCCGAAGCAACCCCTGCCGCGGCGTCGTGGCCGACGCCGAGGTCGCCACTCAACGGCTTGCGAGCTTCACATTCTGGATTGGGAAGACCGGGATCATCCGATTCGTGGTCCGTCGCTTGACGGGAAGCGAGGAGGGGCACCCGTCCACTGCGGGCTAGGCCATGGGCGGAAGCTGACAGTATTACGATGTTCCGCATGCCCATCTCCCTTCCAGTCGGTCGACCCGGCCCCGAAAACTCGGCTCGTCTGAGGTCACATCACTCTAGCGGAGGTCGGCTCGTGCCGAAACTTCAGTCTGGGCACATTGCCAATACTTGGACATCAAGAAAGTCCCCTTGTCTGGGAAAATGCGCGCTTCGTAAAGAATTGTTACATGAATCTCTTTGCACGGGGAGCTAGTCTATGACTCTCGCGACCTGCCCTGGTTCTCGATCGCCCACAGTTCACCAAACCTGCTTCCTTGTGCTTCAACCAGCGTGGCCGGACTGCCCGTCTCAATGACCCGGCCCTGGTCCATCACAATCACCGAGTCGAAGAAGTCCATCACCATATCCAGTCGATGCGAGACCATGATGATTGTGTACCTGCCAAATTCCTCCTTGATGATCTCCTGCATCAACCGGTCCGTCGCGTAGTCCACACTCGAGCTCACCTCGTCAAGCAGTAAGATGCCGCCGCCGCGCCTCTTGAACTTGGCATCCTTGATGCGTCGGCGGAGGATCGCCCGTCCCAAGCTGAAGAGCTGCTTCTGCCCTGCGCTGAGGCTGTCAGCGCTCATGCCCTCATGCAGGCCGCCATGCTCCTCAACGAAGCCGGTGAGCTGCACTGTGCGTAGCACCGAGAGGCAGTCAGCGTCGGAGGCCACTTCGAACGGGTCGAGGTTCGACTTGATCGTGCTGCCATCGGGAAGGAAGACGGCGTCTTGCGGGACGGCAATGATGCGTCGGCGGAGCGTCGAACGGTCTATGCGGTGGAAAGGGAGGCCGTCCATCTGGATATTTTGGGAACAGGTGGAGACAGGATCCAGAAGACGAAGGAGAAGGAGGATCAAGGAGGATTTGCCACTGGAGCAAGTCAGTACGTCTTCACTTATGCTTGGAACAAACGTAGAAACTCACCTTCCGGTTCTCCCACAGAGGGCAACCTTCTGGCCAGCCTGGATGGAAAAGGTAAGGTCTTTCAGCGCAAGGCTGGGGGGCGTCATGTCGCCGTCTAACGACACTTGCTGTTCATTGCTGTTGTTATGCCTTGTCAGCGACGTCCGAAGCACACGCGGGATTCAACTCACCTGTACGAGGCGGACACCCCCTTGATGTCAATGTGGCCGTTTTCAGGCCATTCTTCCGAAGGCTCAACATCCTCTCCCTCAAGGTTCTCTGGGATGACCTTCTCAGAAAACGTCTTGATACGTGCAACGGCGCCGATGGACGTCTCAAGTTGGGTGTAGAACCGAATGAGCATGGCAATGGTCTCGCCCCACGACATGAGGGTGACTAGGGAGGCTCCAGTGAAGCCAGAGTTGGCTCTGAGTGTGATGGCAAGGGAAACGAGGATGACGGCAATGCAAGCGACCATAAGCTGCATCGTCACGACAAGCCACTGTTGGATCATGGCGAGCAGATACGCGGGCCGCTGGGAAGTGTCGAGTAGGTGCTGGTTGTGCGCGATGTCCTTGTTCGTCCAGCCGAAGGCACGGATTGTCGCGACACCTTTGATCGTGTCGAGGAAATGTGTGCTTGGATGTTGTTAGCTGTGAAGTCATCAATGTGGAGGTGTACACTTACTAGAGGGGACTCTTTGACTCCAAATCCAGCAGTCTTAGTTGCCGAGAAGTCCTGAGGTAGAACTTCTGGATGATCCAGCAGAAACCAATCAAGAAAGGATAGCTGATGGCCATGTAAGGCGATGCAATAGCAATCACGGCTCCCATGAAAATTGACTCAAACCCACAGAAAACGGTGTTCAGCAGTGACATGGGCAGCTCGTTGTCGATCAGTGTCATATCCTGAGAGAAGAGATTCGTGATAACTCCCGCATCAGTAGTTGTAAAGAATGTAAGCGGCGCATGGATGACGGTCTTCAGAGCTTGTTGATGAAGGATAGTGCCGGAAGAGGTGGTCATGTAGATGACCACGGCCACACCAGCAAACACAAGAGAAATCAGCTGTAAGGCTTTGAAGAAGCCGAAAAGCCCAACATAGTACTGGCTGCTCTTGCCGAGGCTGTCTTCGGCCCAAAATTTCATCCAGATTGTCGGAAAAGTATTCCAGATGGCGTATGAAGCGGAGAAAAGCATGAAAATGATAGTAGAAGTCACATTCAGGCTGCGGAGATAGTGCATGTAAACCTTGATGTCACCGGTCTGCCTTGACTTCTCCATCATCTCAACAGCAACAGCTGGGGAAGGCTTCGGTTTCGATGATGGAGATGGCGCGGCCTGGCTGTCTGATTTGCGCCCGGCATCGGAGTCCGTATCAGAGTCTGTTGCCGTAACTCCAAGGCTGGCAACATATCTCTTGTCACGCATCAGGTCCTCGAATGTACCTTCTTCGACGAGTGTACCATCTGAACCGAGGGCGATAATGTGGTCGGCCAGAGGGAGGTATTTAATCGCGTGTGTACACAAAATGGCCGTTGCCTTGCGCCGGCGGATGATACCTTCCAATCCAAACACCCTCCGAAAGACTTCGGCTGCCGTGTCGTTGTCGAGGCCACTCAGGATGTCGTCAAATATCAAGAGGTCGCTGTTGACATAGAGAGCACGGGCAAGGGATACGCGTTGTTTCTGACCACCGCTGAGCATGATTCCATTGCTTCCAATCTTCGTATCGTCGCCGTACGGTAAAAGCAACAAGTCCGTGGAAAGCATGCATCCCTCGATGATTTCGTCATATCGTACTTTGTTAAAGGGGGAATGCCCAACAATGTTGTCTTTGATGGTACCATTGGATAGAAACGGGTTCTGTTCGCAGTATCCGATCGCAGCAGCGCGTGAGGGGACGGAGACCAGGCCCCTACTGAACGGAACTTCGCCAAGGAGAACCTTGCAGAGGGTGGACTTGCCAGATGCTACAGGGCCAACAACAAGGGTAAGCTGAGATGCTGGGACGGACGCTGTGATGTTCTGGAGCACCATCTTGTCTGCAGCCCAGCCGAAGCTGCCATCTACAATGGTGATTGCAGGGTCGGGAGGGCTGTTCTCTGAGTCTTCGTGCGCGGACTCGTCAATCGGCCTCAGAGGTATTCCTTCCAGATTGTCCCTGTAAGTGCTTTCCTCGGATAACCTATCACTCCATGCCGAAGAGTGGGTAGACTGCCGGAAGTCTATGCGTGGTTCCGCTTCGAGGAATTTCTGAATCCGTCCAAGACAGGTAAAGCCGGCAATCATGTTTGGAACGGATTGGAAGAGCAGGGCCAGTGGGTTATTAAGAAGAACCAAGAATGAAAACGCGGTGAAGATGGTTGTGATATCCAGACGGGATTGCGCAAATACAAAAGTTATTGCTGGGGAGACAATATTCGGGGCCAAAGCAGCGAGCGCAGTGACTATGATGAGCCAGCGGAACTGGTTCCCAATCCGCATCTCTTCAACTCTCATCCTCTGGACGAACTCGGCTACCGGACCCGTGATGCCAGAGATGCGAAGGTACTTCATGTTGGAAATGACGTTCGCAGTAAGACCCACACGCTTCTGGATCTGGGCCATCCAGCGAGACTGCCGCTCGCCTGTGAATTTTGCGACCGCACCAGTGATACCAGTGCAGACGAGGATCACAACAATGGGCGCAACGAAAGCTGCGCCCAGCTGGCGCTCTAGTAGCCAACAGCCGAGGGCAATCTCGATAAGGTTGGCCCAGATCTCGTGAAGACTATAGAACCCGCGGATGATGCGCTCGGTGTCGGTACTCATGAGCGTCACTGCCGCAGCGTCTCCGGTTCCCGCCAGCGAAGCTTCCGTGGTCTTCTTGTAAATGACTGCAGACAAGCAGCCTCGAGACATGTAAAGAGCTCGCTGCTGGAAGTAGTAGTAAAGCGCTGTTGAGATTGCGATGCCGGTGTAAATCAGGACAGAGGCACCGATCAGTCCATACCCCACGTTCTTTGGCGCATCGGGATTTTGGAGATACTCGAGGAGAGTTTGGATGAAGAAGGGCTGGCTGTAGTTGAATCCAATGAGTGCGATTCTTGGAGCTACAGGTAGCAAAAGCGGAACAGCCAAAGCCTTGGCCAGGGCTCTGGCCAGCCCATGCTTTTTACCGTGATACGTTCCCTTATCGAGCTCTTGGGCCAGCGTAACCTGCATCGTCTCCGCTATCATGCCTTGATCGAGCGCATAGAGGTCCTTGATGGTGAGTACGTTGCGGTAGCCATAGAGGAAGAGACGGTTGAGCCAGAAGTAGACGCCCAAGCTGAAGAGCCCGCTCGTCTCCTCGGGGCTATGTTCATCTGCGGTCCAGGCAATCCACTTTGCCTTTCTCTGAGCCTCGACAAACAGTATGACGATCTTGACAGCTAATGAGGCCGTAAAGAGCCTGGCGAATAATTGCGTCGAAAAGGTCCTGGCCATCAACCAAGAGGTCCGGGTCTGGGCAACGTCGAACAGAATCTGGAAGAAGATGTAGCCCGTCAATAACATGGAGGGCCTCGGGGCCTTTGAATGCTCAGCATAGGACAATCCGATCATGAGGAGAGCGGCAAGAAAGCCGAGAACTGATGCGCCCACGGCGAAGCCATCGATGCGCGAGCCATTGGATGTGGTTTGAAGAATGAGGAGCGCAAGCTGAAGTGTAGCAAATACTGTGACGATGGCCTTTGCAGAGTGAAGGTTAGGATCGATCAACTCAGGTGCAAAGAGACTGTAGTGGAGTTTCACGCACCAATTTGATTGTCTGGACGGTCTTGGCGCCGACAATCCGAGGTTTTCGCGAGAGGTACGCGATGCGGGGAAGCGAGAGCGCAGCAAAAACGGCTGCGGGAATGATGGCTAGGAATATCCTCTCAAATCGGAGAGTAAAATCGAAGTCGCCGCGGCACCCTTGAACACCGGGCCCAAGCGAATCGTCATTGAGACACCTTGAGCTCATTATCCAGGTCCCTCTTGCCCACGGGCAACGGGGCAAAACTCGCTCTAGAGTACACGAGGTCCGGTATTGGAGTTCAACGTTGGGTAGATTCGATGTCACGAGAAGGGCGTCACACTGGTGTGGGTTGATTCGAAGAGTTGAGAAGAATCATGTGATGGGAATCAATAGAACGAGCTGGGGTGGACGGGCTTGTTAAACGAGCTTAATATGTCTATGGTTGTGGGTTCTGCTGCCATGACGCATGGCGAAGCTGACGCCTTATGCTGATGATGATTATGCTTGTTGACTCAAATTAGGCTGCAAGGAATCTCCTCCAACGAAAAGCTTGTACGCAATCTTGTCAACATTGAGGTGCCTGGTCATCAGCAAACAGGCATGAAAAGCATTGGTGCGTTTAGCAGAGCATGTCTGCAAGGCCGCAGCCTAGAGTTGAAAGCGCAGACGTCGTAAGCCGTAATCTTTCTACCACCAGGAGCGATATTTTGGTCGTCGGACCGCGCCATTGGGCCCAGAAACGCGGCTTAATGAAGCCCCGATAAATGTCAGACTGCAGCGAATTTCTTGGTGCAGGCAGGGCTAGCAGACGACGCGCGAGATCGAAAGCGGAAGGTCACTAAGGTCGCTGGCGAAGATTACGGGCGGGGGCATTGAAGTTTGCTGGATCGTATCCTATCGGAGCAAATCCGAGAGAGGGCCCAGAATCACAAACGTGTGCGGGACATTGTGTGACCAAGCCCGCGATACGAAGAGACATACCGAGAGTCGAACGTCGAAATGAAAGAATGGTAAGTCGTCTGTTCTTAAAAGCTGCATTCTGCCGAGAGCTGTGCTTGCTCTACGAGCTCTACTGCGAGACGCAAAACCAACCTTTGCGCCCGCCTCTTCGCGATCAAAGCCACCACTTGATGGCTCAAAAGCAACGGTCCTGGCACTACGGCCTCAGTTAGGGGCTTCGACCCGAGTCGGGCCCTTGCCAAGGGCATCGTGACGGCGGGGGCAGCCCTGGAGCGGCCGAAGATACGGGTCTAGCTTACCCACATTGCCGGCCGTTCCATGCCGCTTTGTGCCATCGGGTTCCTAGAGTCCTGGAGAGGTTCGCCAACGGGTGACGACCGATATCACCATTGCTGACGAGTATTTCATCCACCGGTGATCAGAAGAGTATCGAAAATGCTGGACAGGCAGCGGTGAGGGTGGACGCGTCGGCTTGATGCAATGGCTGCTCTCCAGACCACGAAGACGATGACGAGGCCAGATCCAGGTCATGTAAGGACCTTTTGTTACGGGCAGGGTATGGAGCAGACCGTTGTGGTGGCAGCTGACGGTCGTGCTTTCTGCGATAAGCAAGCCGTTCATTCCGATGGGGGGGTTCCCCCTCGGCCTGGATGAAGATTCGCCTGTTGGTGTAACATGGATTGCTTGTCACGCACAAAGATAGATGGGGGCCGGAATTCAGCGGGTGGGATGAAGCGGAGTGGTCGCGGAGTGGGGAGAAAGTCCGGGACCAGCCGGCCCTTTTGTGCTTATGTAACCAGTTCACAAGCGTTGACCCCTCAAGCACCGCCACATCCACAATCACCAAGCCTCATCAACCTCACCAGCCTCAGATCTTGAGACTATGAGCAACTCCCCGCACGTCAAGGTGGTGTCAGCTGCGCTCAGCTGGTTCTCTGCCCACGGAACCGACCTCTAGCAGCCACTGTAGCGCAACCGGCACAGAGCACAAGAGCACTACACAGGCGCTCGGCCCAGGGAGCTGAGGTGAAGCTGATCCTCGAGTTATGCCGTCGCTCTTCGGCCGGCACCGCTGTCCGACACTCGGAGCGGAAAGAAGCAGCCACGGCCGCGCGCAGCCAATGTGCCAAGCTTCAGCGTCAGACGATGCATGACCCCAAGGCCGAGGCAACGCCACCTTTGGGCCAAGCAGAGCTGAACCGAACTCATCTTCTCTTTTTATCTTTTCCGGTGGACTGATTCTGGATTCGAGGGCATAAAAGATCAAAGAACTCGAGAGCATTCATTTGTGGACTCCCTCCGATGCACATTATTGAAACCCAAACACCACAGACATCCAGTCACAAACATCCACGTCAGGTTGTTGATTCATACCCGACGACTAGCTTGGAACCAGCTTCTTTGCCCAACTCATTCAAGAATACCGCCCATTCAAGAATATAATCAATAACATTACCGAGCAAAAAGGAGAGCGCAGCAGCCAAGGCCACTGATCTCGAAGAAACGAGACGTAGAGTCTATTGGGGGCTTCATCATCTCATCATCTCACACAAAAGACCAGATACGCACGCCCATCATGTGCATTGTTCTCCTTACCACCACCCACCCCGACTATGCTCTCATCGTCGTCGATAACCGAGACGAGTTCATACTGCGCCCGACATCCCGCCCGCACTGGTGGTCCCATCCGTCCGGTGCCTTGGTCCTCTCCTCCCGGGACCTCCAAAGAGCGGAGAAGGGTACTTGGCTAGGCATCACCAAAACAGGCCAGCTCGCCGTTCTCACAAATTATCGCGAAACCAGCACCCAGGATGCTGAACATCCCATCCACGCCGCTCGCAGCCGCGGCGGCATGGTCACGGCCTGGCTGGGGTCCGACCCTGCGGAGCCTGCCTCGAAATCGGTAGACCGCCTCGTCAAGAACGGAGGAGTCAAAGGCGTCGGCGGCTTCTCCATGGTCGCCGGCAAGCTGAAGCGCAAATGCGGCAGCGACGAGAAGCCAGGGCGCGCGCTCGAAGGCATCGCCATCGTCTCCAACCGGTGCGACGACCTTCAGGACGTGCCCTGGATCGCGGAGCAGCGTGACGAGGTCTACGGCCTCAGTAACACCGGCTACGACGACCCCAAGCCGTGGCCCAAGGTCGAGAACGGAAAGCGCCTCGTCAAGGAGGCCATTCAGGAGGCCGTTGCCCAGAATTTGGACGAGAACGCCCTGGCCGAACGCCTCTTCAAGGTGCTCGATACAGACACGTTGCCCAAGCATCCCGACATGGGCCTGGCGGACTACATCAAGGAGTTGAAGCAGTCCATCTTTGTACCTCCCCTGGGGGACGATAATCACCGCAAGGCCATGGAGGACGCTGTTTCGAGGGGGCCGGGCCAGTGGGCTACCGATGACCAAAAAGCCGCCGAAGGCCTGCAGCTAGGCGAGCGACCAGATCCGCCGGCGCAGGCTAACATGGGTTTCGACGTGGGTTTATATGGTACGCAGCGGCAGACCATCATTATGGTCGACTGGGACGGTAACGTCGCGTATCGCGAGAGGGCCCTGTGGGATGGAAACGGAAATCCAATTGAGAGAGGCCAGGGTGACGAGGTGTTCAAGTTCAAGATTGAGGGGTGGGAGAGCTAAGGGATTCACGGTGCATCTAGAGTAGCTGCATATTCATGGGACGCTGGTGTCTGCATCGTGATACGAAGTATATACTGATTCAAGAGGTAAAAGATTTCCATGGTTTTAAGCGAGAGTACCTATCCATGACAAGAGAAACTGCCAAGGGAGTGTCGGTCAAGGTTGCTGTCTGGCATCACCGTTCATGAAGCCATGGAGATATAGGCAAGAACACAGCGCCAGGTTAACGACGAGGAAGCCGTACCATCACTGACCTTCCGTCTGAACCTCCACATCATTCTCTCGGCAGGAGCTCCAAGCGAATCGGTCTTGGTCGAGAGATATCCTCCCATAGACCGTGCACCTCGACGTCGACGCGTCCTCCAAACGTCCAAAAACATCAGAGCACTTTTTCCATCTGACCTCACCTCAAGCCCAGCTCGTCGTAGCTGCATACTCTGAAGACAAACCCCTCCATTATCATCCGAAATTCAAAAAGTCGTGTAATTCACCCCCTCGCTTTCCCTTTCTTGTCCCCCTTCGCTATGTCCTCCGCTGAGCCTGGTTTTGGTTCGCTTGGCCTCGTCCTCCTCGCCCTCACCACACGCCGCATCGTCACAATTCTTTTCTACAGCATCGACCTCCTTCGTGTCAACTTGCGTCTGATCTCGCTTTCGTTTAGATCTTCTCTCCTTGCAGCTAAGCTCCTTTTCTATTCCCCCATCGAGTCGTGCCATATCGTTTTGGCCTCCACGCATAACATCATCGTCGCGTGTCAGACGACGCTCGAGGCCTTGTTCTGTATCTTTTCCTACATCACTTTTCTCTTCCTCGTCTTGCCTTGCGTTGTCATCGTCGTCCTCCTGGAAAGATGCGAGACCGTCTATCTGTGTCTTCGTTCCTCCCGCTTCGGAGCCGCGGTTCGCGAGTATCTGGGTCTGTCACCTCGCGACCGACCATCTCTGGACCAGTCGGGCCTGTCCAGCGCAGCAACGGACCGGATGTTGAACGTGCCAAAGAAATCACCGTCGTCTCCAGCATCAACGAGAACGAGCAAGCTTGCCCAGCCGACTGCGCGCCGCGAGCCGTGCAATTGCGTCCAGAGGTTCATCAGGAACCTCACGGTCTGTCTACTGATACTAATCGAGGCAGCCGCGACCGCAACGTTACCCAGGCAGACAAAGGAGACGGAACCCAAGTACAAGACGTTTCGGACCTCATGGGGACCTCAGAAGCCCATTCACACTCTCGCCAACCAGTCGCAAAGAGTGACCCGAGTTACAAACTTCATCTCAACCGTCAAAGACGCGGTTCTGTCAAAGATCGTCGAGCATTGGGAGAGATTGCCCACCCCAATACTGGCCTTGCGAGCTTTCCGCCTCCAGATGAAATCGTTCTTGAGCGACAAGACACACACAGAAACCAGGAGAACAAAATCGTACCACGATCATCGTCCGGTCTCCCACTATCTACCCGAGGAGCACGACGTCTCTCTGCCAGCTTCTCCGGAGGAGGACCTCTCTCAAGCAACCCAACAGTCGCCAGCTCCAGCATCGCCGCCATCACGGGAGCCGCAGCACCTTCAGCTGGTCCACACCAAAGAGTACACACATCCATTCACGGGGGAGATATGGGATACAATGGTATACGTACCGTCGGGAGCAGCCACGTCTTTGGAAGCTTTACGCAACAGGCCGAGTGCTCTCAGCAACAACCCCAACACCGCCCCCAATCACCCAGACGAGAAGTCGCTGACAAGAAGCGGCTCCCCAAGTCTCGCACTCTGACAATCTTGACCAATCTCTCAGCCTCTCTTTCCAAGTCATCGCTGACCAGCTTCACCGGCAGCGAGCGCAAGGTGTCCCAACCAACGGTGTTGTATCGCAATACCAGCAGCTCTTCGACCTTTGCGTCCAGCACGTCAACCAGAACCGCGACGCCGACAACTCCCGACGTCAATCCGCTCATCATCACCACAGCCCAGCCATCAGCGTACTGGACGGGCCGTTTCCTATCTTTACAAGATCGCTTTCAAGGCGAATCGCTGCAGGACAAGACTCTGTCGACCTTCGTTACCACGCACGCATCCAAGGCCACTGTTCTAGCTCAGCAGCGAGAAGTCTATCAGGGCCGCGGCAATCTACCCTTGAGCACGACCACTGCCCTCGACCGTTATGGTGCCGCCTCGACCCAGGAAGCTGGGCATCTCTCTGAAGAGGACAACCGGTGTCTGCGCATCTTTCTCCACCTTGACGCTCTTTGTGGCACCCCCGAAGCTCAAAAGAGCCTGTATGCCTGGCAAGAGGCATACGCGCGCAGGGCGAGACGCGATGTGCTCTTGCCGCAAGGCACAAGCATCGAGAAAGGATTCGTGGCTCGTCTCTTTAGTGGGAGTAGCAGACAGAGTTTGGGTGCCTCTCGATCAACCAAGGGGTCGACGAAAGGGAAATGAATTCTGAGTGCTTTCTAACAATACCAGTAGGGGATCGATCGAGAAAAAGCATCATGGTTATCGGCGTTTGTTTATTTTGGGACCGGACTGGAGGGAGACCTGAATGGAACTTCACTAGCACATTGTTCGCCTACAAAAGGCAGTCATTGTTGTTGTACACGAAAGCCTATACAAAGGATACGTAATCCTTATATATGATTAGATGGCCGTTACGAGAGATGAAAACTTAGCTGTTAGGACCAAATACCCATTTACTTTCTACACCGGAACATGACCGTCCCCGTCCCCAACGCCTGCTAATGCATTTCAGTGACCCTGTGTTCCTCGGCGCCTCGCCCCTTTCTAATGTCTCTGTCTCTCTCTCTCTCTCTCTCTCTCTCTCTCTCTCTCTCTCTCTCTCTCTCTCTCTCGCTCCCCCCCCCCAAAGCACAAGCACCGTGACTCTACGTCTAATCCTCCGCCTTCTTCCTGAGCTTCAGGTAATCCCTGATCTGCTCGTGCTTGCTAGCAAAGAACATGCCCAGCTTGTCGTTGCGCCACACCAGCACGCCAATCTCCGCCGCGTAGCCCGCGATATCTTCGTACTCCTTGGGGTTGTCAAAGTCGCGGAACAAGAAGCCGCTCGTCGTCGTCATGCGCTCCGTCTCAAGCTGCCACAGTCGGATCTGATCGACAACCGTGGGCGGCAGGACGGGCCTACTTCGCACGGCGGCCATGCGGTGCATCTGCTCGTGGGCGTGGGCGGCAAGGTAGGAGATGATCTGGTCGGCCGTGATACCCCGTTCGACGGCGTTGCGGATCGAGTTGCGCGTCAATCGGCCGGACACCATGTCGGCAAAGCGCAGTTTGAGCTTGCAGAACAGGGAGAGCACTGCGATCTGCAGGGGTGTCTGACCGTAGGCGTAGACTCTGTAGTTAGTCTCGACGATGATGCTGCCACCCTTGTTCTCCTCGTTGCCGCCCGGCGTAATGCCGTTGGAGGGGCGTGGGCCGGTTGCCGCGGCGAGGGCGGCGGAGAACCCTGCACCTGCGCTGCGGAGGGCGCTGGAGCTGCTTGTGAGGGTCGTCGCGAGGCGAGTAGGAAAGTACTGCTGGGGCTTGTGGGAAGGGATGTAGATGAGGCCGAAATCGAGCAGGCTGGGGAGCATGTTGCGCCGGGCCTCGGTGAGAGCGTTTGTGTCGTAGGCCCTGCCGAGCTCGAGACTGGCGAGGAGGAAGAGGAAGCTGAGCATGTCGGTGCTCTCCATTCCTGCGGCGTCCTCGGCGTGGTCGGTGGCCTCGAGCCACAACAGCAGGAGGGTCCAGACCTGGGCGTTGGCCTCCTGCAGGAGGAAGGTGAAGCCGGCCTGGGTGATTCCAACGGCGGACCCCTGGCGGCGAACGAGCTGGCCGGCGACGAGTAGGTTCTTAACGGACGACTTAGGCCCGCCCAGGTCGGCGCCGCCAGGGTTGACAGTGTTGACAATGTAGTGCAGGATATCCTCCCACTTGCGGCGGGCGTAGCGGTCGAGGAAGGGGACGGTGATCTCGGGCGGGACGGGAAGCGAAGACGGCACGCCAAAGGAGTTGTGGGTGCCGCCGCCCTCGAGGGCAAGGCGCAGCGAGTTTTTGAAGTTCGTTGTGAGCTGCATCTCCTGGGGGCGTTCCTTGGAGGGGACGGTGATTTGGAGGATGTGGAGGCTGCGGAGGGTCGAGATAGCCTGGTCTTTTTGCCTGTAGTTAGGGAATTGGTTAGACGGGTGTATAAGTTGCAGAGTGGGCATATGCGCGGCGCACCTTCGTGAATCTGGCTTGACCCAGACGTCCAGGTCCTCTAACAGCATGGGCTTCGGCATGTAGAGAATAGCCATTACGATGGTTTTTGCTGGGCTTTGGGATCAGTGACCTGCGTTGCGACAGACGCGACTAACCCCGCGCGTCGATTAGGGGGGACGGGCTGCTGCTCACCCAACGGCGGAATCATTCTTCGGAATATGGCAAAGGCCGTCGAGGGCTGCAAGTAGAGCTTCCTGAAGGTCGTGCCCGGCAGCTTCTCCAGGTAGTCGGCCAGCTGGAGCGATTGACCCGAGCTGACCGACATGATGGGCGATTTGCGCGCTGGAGTTTTTTTTGGTGGTGGTGAATGTTATCTCATGTTCGGGAGAGGGAGACGCAAGATTCGGGGTTCAAGTCCGTGGGTGGGAGGGCTGTTGGTTTGTGGAAATTGCCGTGGTTTGTGTCGAGGAATATTCACGATTATTTGCGACAGCGCTGGACGACAATGGCCATCATTCAATGATCGAACTTGCAGGGGTCAGCGGAGATTTCCGCCTCAGGCAGGGGGCCTTGAGGAATGTACCTCAACCGCCTTATCTTATCGAAATCCTTATCCTATGTTATCGGCCGAGGTACGTACCGCCTTCTCCCAACGTCATCCTCCCTCCCGGTCGCGACTCCCTCCAAATTCCAGCTCCAATTGCCGAAGCTCGCCGAGTTTACTTACTCTCCAGTTGGTGCCCATTTCTCTCAGTCACTTTCACCTCAGGTAGCCGCCAAAGAACTCAAGATGCCTCCCAAGTTGCCCCCTTTGCGCTTCGTGCGTTCAGTGAGTCCACACACAGCTATTTCCAAGTGCATTGGCATCTAAATCCCGTCAGGTCCTCAACTCTTTTGCGAAAGACTCCGGTCTTGAGCCGAGGTAAGTTACCATGCACCCAATTCGTAACGTTGACGACAGTCCTCAATGTCTTCTTGGTACATCTCACGAACGATGCACTGACATATTTCAGATTACTGGGTAACAACGTATGATGATGCTTGGCTCTGTAGCTGGAACCGTAACTCACTCGCTTCTAGTTCCGGGTGACCGGCGCTTCGGTGGGCAAGGTCGACTTTGAGTTGGCTATCCAGAAAGAGCACACGGTATGCCTCGCCGCCGCCGCCGCTATATCAACGGAAGCCTGGCTAACCTCGCCAGAACCGTTTGTCTACAATCCATGGGGGTACTCTTGCCAGTCTCGTCGATCTTGGCGGCTCGCTTGCCGTGGCCTCCAAGGGACGTTTCATGACGGGTGTGTCAACTGATATCAATGGTATGCCGCATTCCATGGTCATCGTGAATTTATACCACCGGGCAATCCCTACTTATCAACGGAAGCTGACGAAGGCAGTTACGTATCTGAACCCGGGAGGAAAACCCGGTGATATCATGACGGGCACTGCCATTTGTGATAAGAGTAAGTCTTGCCCAGCTAACAGTCTGGAACACAGTTTTCTAACGAAACGCAGTGGGAAGGACCCTAGCATACACGACAGTTACTTTCTTCAACAAGAAGGGAGAGCTTGCCGCGCGAGGCAGCCATACCAAGTGAGTCTAGAACGCTTCAAGAGGACACAATCGCCATTCTCTAACAGAATAAAGGTACATCGCAAAGACATGGGAATCGGAGGACTTTGTAGCGCCGGACGAGTACGTAGCGGAAGAAGAGAAGTAGAAAGACGACAGAACCCTAGTCAGTGAGATGGGCTACAGCACTGCATGGAGTAAGACCAAGAGTATAGATGTGGGAACCATGCGACTCCATGAGCCAATGCAAGTGGTATTGTAAGCTCTAATCAAATAAAGTTGATAATGATTCCTCGTTTGTTTCGCAGTCTAGGGCCCTTCGCAAGTTCGCAGTCGCAGTCGTAATCGTCATCATAGCCACGGTCGTTAAGCCAGCTCCCAAAGTCAAGCAAGTTAGAAAAAAAGATTTTTCTAAGTCCTCCATGACACTGTATGTCCTTGGTATCTCTTATATATTGTGACGGTGCTGCAATCATCTCCCAGGCAAAGGCGGCTTACAAAGCCTCTATGTCCATGTCCTTGGGTGGCTGCTCCTGTTCTTGAAGCTGCGACATGGCATACTTTTCCATGGTGGCCAGCACGTACAGAAGAACGAGGATAACAAAGGCCATCCAGTTGTAAAGGAAGATGTCGACGATGTAGCCCCAGTCGTACATCCCATCATAGTAGAAAGAGATCAGAAAATTTACCAAGATGCTGTACAGCAGCGCCCACACATTGCGGAGCAGCCAAAGAATAGCGCATGTGAGCATGAGGCTCGAGGGCTGGCAGGGGTTGTCATCAGCATCATTCATCAAAGCTAGCCGACATGGCAATAGCTATCAAAAAGCCCCGGACGGCAGACGTACCTTTTGCAGCGGGGTGCCGAGGACCTTCTTGCGGGCCTTTGCGGTGTAGACCATGGTTCCAATGGCGCAAATAAGGTGGGTAGCATAGAGGGCCAGGTCGATACTCGAGGCAGCGATGCTCCTGCTGTTGATGCCATCATAGAGGTTCGAGGACGAGTACCACGCGGCGAAAATACTGATGGACAGGCACATGACGGTGATACTAGCTAAGCAGACCCAAATGAAAGCGCCGAGAGCCCACTTCCTTCCGATTCGATACCTTCTGGACGTCTCATCGGTCCGGAGCAGGGTGAAGGATCGGGGGAGGTAGAAGAGTGCAAGGAAGATCGCCGCTGACCCCACGTGCCCAACGACAATACTGATGCTGCTCAGGGTCCGTGAGGCCAGGAGCGAGGGGTTGTAGTATCCGAAATATCCGTAGCCACTACCAGCATTGATGCCATAAATGATTATGATGAGAATGTTAAGTCTGGAGAGCAACGTGTTCGTGTCAGTACATCGCCCTATTGGGACAAAACGTGGGCCAGAAAGAAAAATGCGACGCACAATGAATAGAGCCCGAAGGCGACTTTTGTGTAAGTTACCCACTGGCGACTGGGTTCGCGACGATTCCCCGCTGTATGACGGATGAGGAGGCCTGTGAGAACTAGGGCAGGGAGAGTGACTAATCCCAGGAGCGTGGTGTTTAATATGAACGGCAGTGGAGAGGACATCTCGGAATCAACTCGCTCTTGTGCTTTCCTTCAAGCGTTGTTACGGTAATGTCTGGGTGCCGACGATATCTGAGAATCGAGACTTTGATACTTGGTGATTAAAGTGATGCAAAATATGGTTGTTGGATAACGTCGCAAATAGCTCGGGATGAGTCTTTCCTTAAGTATTGATAACCGCCTTGCGAAGACTTGGCGATAGCATTCTGGAGGCCACGCTGCCGTCCGCTTTGGGTTGTCGTACTTTTGTGTCCATGTACTCACTCACCCTAGCCGGGCGCAATAGCTTGATACTGTGCCGCATAAGCCCCGGGCGATGAACAGTCTCTTGTTCTGTCACTCACCTCCACCCCTAGGTATTCTACCCTATCCCGTACTAATCAAGACTTGAGACGCCATTTGATAGGTTGCCAAGCCTATCCATGCTGTTACCAGCCCAATGACGAGCCGCCGTTCTCGTCTTACGTATGGGGCGGCCACTGCGCCCCCTCGGTAAATATGAGCGCGGTCACCGCAACGCAGCACTACAAGTAGATGTCTCAGAAGGGGGACACTTTCGACCAAGACCAGAGGCATGGGCTGACTTGTGCCTGTGATTTGACGTCGACAGTGACCTACTGCAGCCGCCGGGGCGTGGGCTATTACTTTCCACACTGATCAGTGCGGACCATGTGGCGGGAGGCTTTCAAGCTTAAATTTGTTTATATAAGTGGGGGCCACCGACCTGACGTCGCTAGATGACAACAGTGTAAGCTTTTTGTAGTGCATCGAGGCTGCTTTACTGATAGGTATACTGATCTGCATACGTGTCTTACAGTCTGGAAATTCAATTGTCATCTTAGGGAAATGCACGTTCGCAGCTGGCAACAAAAAATTCAAGTCGACAGAGAGCAAGGACTCGTGCTACTTTGAACCGATCAATGTAATCTATTGGAAATACAACACACTCTCTCCCAACTGTCTGGCAAGTTTGGTTCTGCTGCTAATTATCGTGGGGTGGCAGTGTCTGCTGCGGCCACACTAGGCAGTACCTGTGTCTTGGCGGTGTGACTGGGTGGCCCCACTGAGATTGTTCTGTTGTAAGTGCGCAAATCCCCCCTATGGGAGGCTATGATTCTATCTGAATGGGTCTTGAATCGCTGTTGTTGATTGATTAAGAGTTATGGTGGTTCGTCCCGGTGGCAGTGCATGGCTGGTGGCTCGTGGAACCAGAGCAAAGGTCGAGCTATATATCTCTAAGGATTTTAAACCTTGAGCAGAATACCTTACCCTTAGTTCGCCTTGGGCGTTACCCGCTGGTATTGACATGAAGTGTCCGCCCGCCAGGGCGTATGATGTGGATGTTGTATTTATTGCTGACGATGACGGTGCCGAAGTAAGAAGGACTCCAAAGCACTACTCAATCCTGCCAGGCGGCTGGTACTGCTGAATCGAAGGATATATAGACCGGTTTGCTAACCAGAGCAGGGATATAAGCCTGGCAGCCGCAAAGTTTGATAGATCGAGCCACCTTAATAGATTATTTGAACGCAAAGCGCATCTGACTCCTCACAATGCATAAAAGCCATTCACAATCAGGGAGTGAGTAAAGAGGCAACAGCGATTTTCCAACCCATCACATCAAGACAGTGACGCTTTGAAATGCACAGACCAGTCAACAGACATGTCTTGCTAGTTCAACAGCATCTGAAGAACTAGGTTGTCTGGACCAACGATCATTCATGGCTGCGTCAGATTCCGCTCCTGGAACTTTGTTTCTATTGAAGGCTTTTACGTGCATACGTTCACATCGTCAGGCCCGGTATCTTTGAGCCTTTTACCAGTCGCCGCTAGAGCTGCCTTGTTTTGGCTCCGTCTTTACCGCGACACAGTTGGGGTCATCATGTATTTGGTGGTGACTGTACGCATCTCCAAAATATACACAAAGAAACCCAAAACATCCCATCCAGAACCTGAAAATCAGCAGACATTCGGCCCAGCCTCCAATGCCGCAGAAACGGTCTCGGCAACCGCGTCGTGAATCGGATATGTCGGGTGCAGCGTGTTGAGCCAAAAGTACTCGTTGACCCTGTACGTACAGCTTTCGATAAGCGTGTTGTCGGCATCAGTTCCGCTGGTAAGCCGTCAGCTATCGATCCTCTCTCGAGGCATGAACATTGGGGGGAACTTACTTCTCATACGCCTCACAGTACCCTGTGGTGTTCTTCAGCCCCCGAGTCGCCTCGAACTTGCCAACATCATCCAAGACGCTGTTAAACATCCCATTCGTATCCACGACCCACGTGTTCGCGCCCTCCCACCCCATCACGTTCCTCGCCATGTCGTTCACCCTGCCGTTGAAGTCCAGTATATCCTCCCTGGCGAGCTTCTGCGCGTCCGCGTTCTCCACGAGCAGCATCGGCGTCCGGTCAACAGGCGGAACCGTCAACCACACAAAGTTCCTCGCGCCGGCCTCGTACAGCTCCTTGGCCAGACCCCGGTAGACGTCCACAATCTTGGCGTTCAGCGCCGACGTCGCCTCCGCGCCGTTCCAGTACGAGTTGCCAATGTCGTTGATGCCGATCCAGAACGCGAACACGGAGTCGGCGCCGCTCCAGACGGGGTCCGCGCGGGATGCGTAGGCGCCGGCGAAGAGGGTTTGCACTTGGTCTTTGAGGGTGAGCACCGTGTCGGCGTATGGCTTGACAAGCGCCGCATCCACGGTCGCGCCGCCGTAGGCGAGGTTGTATGTGTACAGCAGCGAGGCGTTATGCTTGACGGTGATGTAGTCGACCCAGTTGGGCCCGTTGGAGGAGGTCCAGCCTGGGTAGGAGGGGTTTCCGAGGGGGTTTGAGGGAGAGGGGGCCTCGAGGGAGGTGTTGAAACCTGTGGGTTATTAGTTTGGTTGGGAGTTGAAGGATTGGTTGAGAGGCGTGCCTGTCTGTGAGTAAGAGTCACCGCTGGCCAGCGTTAGTTCAGCCATGCAGTGGTACGTGGTTTGATGAGAGACCTACAAGACGAATGCGTGCTTGACGTTAGACCAGCCGGGCCACTCCGCTGTTGCGGTACACGCACGCTTGTCAAGGGCACTCGCTCCAGCGGCCAAGAGGCTTGTAGTCAAAAGAGTCGACTTCATCGCGTCCCTGACTGTTGCCGTAACAAATATGTGTAGACAAAAACGAATGACTAAAATGAGAGCCACAGAAATACAGATCGGGAACTGAGAAAGGGAGACACACAAGATCGACCGGAACCTGACAGGATCTATAAACTACCAGCGCTCTCAAGACCCGTCACGACGGAAGATTTGTCCATGAAGGGGGGCACGACACTCAATCTACACCTTACCCCGACCCATCGGGGCCCCAGGACCCCTCAATATACGGAAGGGAGCGAGCAAGCTTGGGGCGCTTGCAAGGGGCGGGTGTCTCCGGGTAGGTGACGCTCTGCTCCGCTCCGGCCGGCATCAAAGTCTGCCTCTACTCATCATCGACCCAGCAGTGACGGCAACCAAGGCAGTGGTTACCAGCGTTTATCGAAGACAACGCCCGATCGTGCTTGTTGCTTTTTGGTATCAATATTGCATTGGAGTGACCTTCCCGAGACTCAGCCGCTATTACATTGCAAGGGACCTGTTTATCGAACCTTTCGCTCTCATCCGAACTCCAGTGCGTGTGGAGGAAAGAAAGGTGTGGGGTCGAGCACAGAATAGAGTGAAAGTGGACTCGACATGAGACGGGACGAGATGGGGCAATTCGGAGATTGGGCGGCACATGTGCTGCGGAGGGAACGCCTCCGTTTCGCTGCACATGGATTATGGCGTGAGGAGAGTCAAGACCGAAGAGCTTCAACTTCTATCAATCTTCATGATACCAAGGTGTCCGTCCTGTCGGCCCACGACTCTGGACTCGGGAGACGGGGGGTACACCTGGCTCGGACGCGAACGCCGGACGAACAAGGACTCTTGAGATTCAATCACCGCGAGGACAGATCATACGAATTTCCCGAAGAGACATACAGCATCACAAATCCCAAGCAACACACGTCGATGAAGATGTAATCTTATAGGTTCATAAAGTCGTAAATAGCGCCCTCTAAAAACAAAACAACAATGATCCGCCCCAACACCAAAGACGATAGACCATATTGTGAGACTGGGGCTATCCCCATAGTCGCAGGCGAGACTGTTCGAGTAGCCATCTGCCGTGGCCGGATTTCCATACATCTGTCAATGTCCCTCCCTAGGTTTCCAGTACCGGCAATGTCCTTTTTTTCTATTGGGGAATAAGTAATAATCATTTCGCCATGCCAAATTCCAAACATCCAGGCAAATGCAACACTTTCCGTCTCTTCATATACGAGGTCTGTAAATCGTCTTCTGTACATTCAAACAATTCGTACTGGTTGAAAGGTAATGCGCTAGCGACAAACACCCTTACGTGAGTGTGGCCAGCATAGCGCGCACAAGCTTAGGAGGAGGACCTATCGATACCGCTGTTAGCCTGCGTTATTGCATGACGAGGCGACGACGGAGCGCACCTTAGTAGTACTTTGGTACGCTGATGGCCATCCTACCTTTCTTGTCCTTCTCAATTCGCACCCCGCGCCGCGGCTCCTCGACCTTCTCGACCTTCTCCTCGAACAGGACAACAGCGCCGTCGGGCATTTGCTCCGCGCGGATAAGTTCGCGGTTTCCGTGGCGCTTGCGTTCGTGAAGCTGGGCTTCGAGCGCCTTGATTTCGGATCTGATGTCCTTGCGCGAGCGGGAGCGGCTGCGTCGGCGCTCTGCGACGGCCATAGGCCCAATGGGCACTTCCTCGCTGTACTCGCGGCGCTCGTAGATGGTTGGCGCCGTGGACGTCGTGTAAGACGTGCTGCTGCGAGCAGGAGAGACGTCGCGAATGATGGTCGTCTTGTTGACAACCTCCAATGGAGGAGGCGGGGGCGCCGCTTCATAGACAGTGGGAGCGGGGGGTGGAGCAGCGACTACGGTAGGCGGCGCGGGAGGCGGCGCAACCGAGGCGGGGGGCGGTGGAGGGGCTGCAGCGACCGGAGGAGGCGGCGGCGGGAGGGCTGCCGCTGGTGGAGGAATGGTGTAAATCTCCTCGTGGCGCTCTTCTACAAGATGGGCAGCCGAAGAGCGAGCGGCGGCAACCTCGAGCTCACCTAACAAGAGTCAGCAAGAAACGAGAAACGGTCTGTCAACACGGGTGCTTACTTTGCTTGTACTCCTCACTGAGCTTC
This sequence comes from Colletotrichum spaethianum, assembly GCF_022836535.1. Lineage (NCBI taxonomy): Eukaryota > Fungi > Ascomycota > Sordariomycetes > Glomerellales > Glomerellaceae > Colletotrichum > Colletotrichum spaethianum. The sequence goes on along the minus strand of NW_026054815.1, from coordinate 260,525 downwards.
AGCAGTTCGTCAATGTTCTCCTGGCCAAGAGCCTTCAGAACAATAACAGTGTTGCCCTAAGTAAGTCAGCATGATGCTCATGTCAATTTGAGAACGAGGGTCGCACCTCTTCGATGTAGGGGTATCCCAAGTCAATGAGAGCTCGCTTGGAGACCAGGCGGGCTGGGATGCGGGTCTTTCCCTTCTTGGGGTATGCGCTGCGAATGGTCGTGGCGCTTCTGCTACTGCTCGTTGTCCTGCTGGAAGTGCTGCTCGATCTCGAGCTGCTTCGGTGAGAGCTCTTTCTGGTAGATCTCGATACTCTGGACTCCCGGCTGCGGTCTCTGCGGCGGCGCGACGTGACAACCTCGCGCTCTTTTACTCGCTCGGGCATGCCGCGGAACTCCTCATCGCCATAGTAGCCCGGCTCGGCAATCTGGATCTCGTCGTAGCGTTGGGAAGGTGCAGGGCCCAGCTGCCGGGTGCGGGGCAGAGGGATCGGAACGTATGGGGGTGCCCGGTAGTCGTCGCGAGGGTCGCGAGGGTGGACATCCTCTCGGCGGGCTGGCGGAGGGTACTCCTCACGCTCATAGAAGCGGAGTGGGCGGCGATCAAAGGTGTCCAGAGAGGACTGGCGGCGAACCATGGTCGGGCGGCGGACCGGAGAGGGCTCGCGGAATTCGCGCTGAGGAATAGGCTCCTTCTCGAAGAACAAGCGACGGTCAAACTCGCGGTCCAGCGGTTCTCCTCGGCGAGGGCCGTAGCGATCCTCTTCAACATAGCGCCGGTCTCTCACAATGTCGTCGTCGAAGCCGCCACGATGTCCACGGTCATAGGGGCCTCGGTCGAAGCGCTCATCCGAGTGGTCTCTACCACGGCGGGGCGGGGGGTGGTAATCGTCACGCTCCTCGAAGCGGCTTCGCTCATCAGGGAAGCGAGGGGCGCGGTCGTCAGGGTAGCCGCGGTCACGTTCCCGCTCGTACCTGAAGCGGTCGCGGTCCCAGCGTTCAGCGCGGCCGGCCATTATGGGTTTTTGTAACGTATGTGTCGGTGGAAGTGAAATAAAATCGATCTCGGGTATCACAAAAAGTAGCTAAAAAACGTCGTGACCGTAAAACGGGGTTCCGGAAGATCACAAATCGGGTGGTTGTTCCCGGAGGCTGTGGAATGGTCGGGTGGTGGCGGGAGTTCGTGGTTGTGAATCTGGCAGAGAGGTCGGTCGAGTTGCGAGATGCCAAATTTCAAGGCGATGACGACACCTAGGGAGAGAAAGACCAAGAGAGAAGAGGAGAAGAAAGAGGGGAAAGGCGGGAATAATGTGTCCAGCCGCAGCAGGGTGGTGGAATCACTGCCCCTTAACGTATGAGTGCCTGTGGGTGCGAACCGAACCTAGCCCAATAGCGCCGGTAGTGTCGGTGAAGGCCGTTGACCCGCCCTGGACCCAGTGGGTTACCTGGCAATCTGGATTGGATGATGGGATAGCAGCGGCGCCCTGTTGCGTGGCGCGCAAGTGGCTTATTCCAGGGTTCTGAGACTCGTTTGTGACACTACAGCACCGGCAGAGTATGTGTGTGTTCTATTTGTAGTGAGGCTGGCTGTATGTGCGGCAAGGGTTGAGAAGAGTTTGAAGAGTGGGAGTGACGAGAGACCCCTTTCGCTGACTGGGCGAGTGGTGATGAAAAGCGATGATGGACAGCGGGTGTGATGTGATGTAAAGCCGAACTCGACTGGATGACTGAGTGCACTCACACTGGCGGTCCTAGTGTGGTAACAATCGAGTGTGGTGGTAGGCGTGGATAGCAACCGGCCTATAGGAAGACAAAGTGAAGCCAGGAAACAACCCTGGAGTCTGCCAGCTGACCTCACGAAACTGGGCCTGTGACCCAAGACCCGATGATGGGGTTTTTGGTCTTTGTCGACGCTCCCTGGGACCAACGGGCGGTCCTTTGGACTGAAGCTGCTGGCTGTGCTACAGCTGCTATTATTGCTGCCGAGGGATGATGCAGACGGTCGCACCTGGGCTGAGATGCAGGTCTGCTGGTTTTTAAGGGTCCTTGGGGATAGAGAGAAAAAGAAAGCGAAGAAACCCGGTGGCTAGGCGAGATGAATAGGTTTTGTAGTTTCGATCTATGGCACGACGGAGGTTCGTGGTGGATTGCAAAAGCAGGCTTTTTTGGAAGACGAAAACCCAGGACAGGGTCTCTTGTTCGCCGAGCGGAACGAGGAAGATGGTGGTGTTGGCGATGTGGCTTGAGCGATGATCCCAGCTCGACTGGCGCTCTCTGGATGGCGCCAACGGCCGTGGTAGGGACAAGATGGCTGCTGTTAGTTGTGCCACGGACGCATGTCCCGCTGCTCTCCCGCATGCCAACCCACACACCAATAGGGACGCGAAAGTGCGTCCGAACTCGAGATGCAAAGCCTGTTTCATCGTTGGACGAAGTGTGGTCGCGGCGTGGCATGTCGTGGGACAGATGAGAAGTGATTGTCGGTCACTAACAGCAGCCATCGCCGCGGTATCGGGCGTTACAACCACCGTCCAAACCTGTGGCCATTGCAACAAGGCTACTCCCTGTCGACGGTCCTCCCCGAGGTCTGCATCGTTGCTTCTTCGCTCCCATTCCACGCATGTGGCCTTGCCAGACCAGGTCCAACGCGCCCCTCTAGCCTTAGTGGCCCCAGCCCGCTTTGCACTTTCGAACCTGACTGTCGCCGCTTGGGCAGCCATCGCTGGGAACCGACTTGAAAAAGCGCGACCATGGACTCCATTTCGGACCAGATCTGCCCTTGGAGTGTACGGTCTGAACCCCAAATAGAGCCAACAGAGCCCACTTATGGGTGCGCCATGGATTATGGACCCGTCGTTGGGCCTGAACGGATCGACGGGGAATGGGGATGATGGGGGATGCCAGAGAGTCGGATGGATGGGTGGAAAGAGGTTAATTCGGTCGCTCGGCGGCCTAGGATGGATGGGACGGCTGGATGGTTCGACCTCGCAAACTCGCTGTTCGCTGTCAAAGTGTCTCGGCTTGCCATCTCGTCTGCCATGTATCCGCATTGCGATCCCACCTCTCGGCCCATTCCTTGCGCTTCCTCGTCGTCTGTCTCCCGTGGAACACCGTTCGAAACGTCACCGTGCCTTCATCTTGCTGCGTTAGGGAATGCAAGTGTGGCTTGCATCGCTGAGCTCGTTTTTGCGGGGGTTCACTTGACCGCCACCCTGCTCGATGACGTCGGGTATCAAATCTGGACCAGTCGGTGCCCATTGCCCAACCAGGCGCCGGTCCAGGCCTTACTAAATGGCGGCAGTGATAAGGCCTTCTCGGTGTGGGCTCTCAATGTCGCGAATCGCAGCGCGTAGCGGATACGTACGAGGAGCCCTAGGGACGGTTGCAATTCCCCACCGCCGAACCTAGGTACTATGACCATAGTACTGTGTACCATAGGTCAATACTATGGTACTATGTAGAAACGGCTTGGGTGCCCGATGGCGGCCCTATTGGCCCTTGGGGCCGTTTCGAACCGGGGTGTCCTGTCGCTATTCGTGAGCCTTTGCAATTTTGCGCTGTCGTTTTTGTCATTGTTCTCCTCGTGCGCCCTGGTGCTTGTCAATTCCAATCTTGTTCCCGGTGCTTTGGGGGGCCTTTGTTGGAAATTCCGCTTGCGTTTGTTGTCTGCAACTCGAACCTCGTGGTACAAACGGACTTGGGAACGAGGGAAGCTTGTGTATCGGAGAAGTCTGTCGTTACGTATCCACGCCTCAACAAAGTTGGTGCACTGGTTCCTGCGCTTTCCACAGGATGGAAGGCGTGAGAACCAGAGATGTGTTATCGGTGTGAGGGACGTATCTGCTTATGTCATTCGGAGAAGGCCAACAGTGGCACGTGGACAGCCGCCTAGTGGGGTTGTCGTTGCCCAACCAATTTCCGGACTTAGGTACGTACCTCAGGACGCTGAGACCAAATTCCATTGGATCGTGCCTCCATCGAGTTCATCGCGCCATATACGTAGAATAGTCTCAGATGACAGCCATTCGTTCCGGGCTCCTGGGTTACTCCTAGATCGACCGGTATCGAGTCTGGACTTCCGGTCGAAGGAGACACCGCATGGCTTTCGGTGCCAGACACGAACTCTCGAGAGAAACTCTCCTTCAAACGCTGCCCACGGCCGCCAGGACACCCCTCTCGCACTCAAGTGCATCGAGTCAGACCACAGCAGCGAGTGCATCGTGCGGGTGGTAACCCTCACCAACACCCGCGCCTGCATTAGCAGCACAAACACAGGCACCTTCTGACGTCTTCGATAGAATCTGAGGTCTTGCGGAAGACTGGACGGTTTGGAGCCGACGAATCTCGAGGCAATATGCATTCCCGATGTGGCTCTGAATCCTCGTACTATCCACAGCCCGCAGACCAGCGGTCCCCAGCCCCCAGCCGCCAGCCGCCAGTCGAACTGGGCGGTTCGTGCCGTCGTCGCCGTTAAGCTTAGCTCGTTCCGGAGCTACCCCGGCTTTTGGGCCTTGACGGGTTGTCTACTCACGATGGTCTTTGGGACGCCGCTGCCCGAACCTGTCGGGAAATTCCCCCTGCTGTCTTTATTCCCTTATCTGAGTCTCTGAGGATGAGTTGCAAATTGCCAAGTACCGGTTGTAGAGCCGTGTGTTAATGATCCGTTTGGAAGACTGTAAGCGCTAGTTGCCATTCCAAGGATGAGCGCCAATGGCCATGTTGGAGATAAGAGGGAATATCACAAGGTGGCACACAGGAAGGCACCATCGCCCGAGGTTAGTTTGTAGGCACCGTTCCTGATAAACCACATGCCCTACATATCTTTTCGGGAATCTGATAGCACCTTCAGCCGCATTGCCAAGCAAGCTTGGAGCCATGGAGGCTTTTGAGCCTCGGCGTGTCTACCCAACCTCAAGTTGGTAACACAGCATGCTGAAGAACGACATCTTCCATCGGCTTGACCACGTTCCTTTGTCCACTCAAACCGAACTACACGAGCCAGGGATGGCACTTGATTACCCTCCAACCAGTCCAACAAGAATGTCATCAATGGACATCCCGACCTTCGGGATTCCCGAATTATGGGGCGCCTTTCATTGCATGCAGAAGGGAGACGAGCACCTCAACAAACCAAAGTCCAGCCAATTGTGCCATACAATTGCCATATACATAAGTTCCGGAAGGAAACCCCGGAGAGCTGGAGGCGGGACAGCGGCGTACCCTCTACGGACCATCGGCAACCGCCATAGACTGGAGGCTTAGCCTCTTGGACAGCATCATGAAGAGCATAGCCACGATTCCAGAGCTGCAACGTCGTGATGACGGATGTTGCCGTTGTATTCCGGCCTCCGGTCCAATCATATCGGTCTTGTCACAACGGATTCTGCAGGACGAACATTCAAAATCGAGCGCAGTCTTCATCTCGCATCCTGCTGTCGTAGAGATAGTTCGCACTGGCCCCACGCACACACACGAACCGCCCGCGCTTCAACGCTATTCTCGACCGATTGATCGGACGAAGAGACTGACTCCAGACTCCCGCGCGCCTCGAGAGTTTGTGTCCGTTTGCCGATGAAGAGTGCCGACATTCTCTCCCGAGACGAGACGGGAATGGAGCGTGATCTGCATTTCTCCCCAGTTACGCCGAGTCGAGCTTAGCTAAATATGGGTGACTCAACAAACGCCGGCTCTATCACAACGACGAAGTTCTCGTCGTCGAGGGAAGATGCTGACAGAGTCGACGCTTCGTTTGGAATCAGAAGTTCTGACATCTTGCAACGGGTTTGGTCCAACACTCAACGAGTCAGTCATCGTCGCTGCTGCTGCCGCCTAGAGGCAAAAGCAACAGCGCGTAAACATATATCCGTCACGTCGCACGTCTTGCAGATGCGCGTTTGTTCATGTCCATGAAACCAGCGATGTTGCAACGGCAGAAGCTGGTCAAGTTGCCATCCCAACACGTCACCAGAAATGGAGACGTCCTGAGTGGCTGCTTCAGTTCCGATGTGGGAAAGAAATGGATCCGATGAGCAGGGCCATCCCGCGTAGGGTGAAGCAATTGGTCCTGGAACCATATCCCGTGCTCGCACCCGATGTTTAGAATGTGAGAGGCGACGAGCGGGTGGATGCCTACCCCGCGCTGCGTGTGTGGGAGTAGCCGTCTGGGGTAACTAGCTGGCACCTCCGCCTCGATCTGGAGACTCGGTCAAAAAGGAGGGGAGGGGGGAGACAACAAGGGTTGGGATGAGGTAGATATATCGACTGGCCTGCGCAATCTTGACCACGCCCCAAATGCGTCTTCTGTTGAGCAAATGAACACCATCGTCGTTACTTTCACGGCATACACTATTGAAAAGGCGGCCACTGCCACTACCATTGGTTCTTCTGAAAGAACCAGTACCCTGGTCGCCGCCGTGATATCCCGCCCAGACCAAACCTTCTTTGCCTGAAAATTTCTCCGGCTCAGCGGCGTAATAGTCATCCTTCACCATGGGTAACGAAAAGCCTACCACCGAGAATGTCGACAACATCAACACCGACATGGCGCAGAGGTCGTCGTTCGGGGCGAAAGACGACCCAGAAAAGTAAGACCCCCTCCCAGCGTACATCCGGGATGGCCGACTGACCCTCAATGCTAGACACACCGAGCAGTCTCTCCTTTATGATCCGGCGGTCGAGAGAAAACTGAGGCTAAAGATTGACCTCATGATCGTTCCCACCGTCGCCCTCCTATACCTCTTCTGCTTCATTGACCGGGCCAACATTGGTGCGTCTTGTTCAGTCACCCCGGAGTCGCCTCCAGCTTACACTCCCAGGTAACGCTCGTATCGCCGGTCTCGAGAAGGATACCGGTATGAAGGGTCTCGACTACAACGCCACCCTGAGCATATTCTACATCAGCTACATCCTCTTCGAGATTCCTGCCAACGTAGTCTGCAAGCTCATGGGGCCCGGCTGGTTCCTGCCGCTCACCACTCTGCTGTTCGGAATCTGTTCCATCGGCACCGCTTTCGTGCACACCGTCCCGCAACTCATGGGCGTTCGTTTCCTCTTGGGCATCTTCGAGGCCGGCATGATGCCCGGCATCGCATACTATCTGTCGCGCTGGTATCGCCGCGCCGAGCTCGCATTCCGTCTCAGCTTGTACATCGTCATGGCGCCTTTGGCCGGTGCCTTTGGAGGCCTCCTCGCATCCGCGATCCTCCGCATCGATCACTTTGGCATCTTGCACTCCTGGCGCATGATATTCGCCATCGAAGGAATCATCACCATCTGCCTCGCCCTCTTGGGCTTCTTCACGCTCACTGACCGTCCCGCCACAGCCCGCTGGCTCACACAGGCCGAAAAGGACCTCGCCGAGGCCCGAGTCCGCTCCGAACGCGTCGGCCAAACACACGTCCTCGACAAGATGGACATGCGCAAGCTTCGCCGGGGCATTATCTGCCCGGTGACCTTGTCCACCTCGTTTGTGTTCCTCTTGAACAACGTCACCGTCCAGGGTCTCGCCTTCTTCCTGCCCACGATCGTGAAGAACATCTACTCGACCTCGTCCGTCGAGCGCCAACAGCTCTTCACCGTCCCTCCGTACATCACGGGTGCTGCCTTCACGCTTCTTCTGCCGCTGCTCAGCTGGCGCCTCGACCGTCGGCAAATCTTCTTCGTCATGTCCGCGCCAATGGCCATGGCGGGCTACATCATGTTCCTCGCCTCCAAGGATCTCTCGGTGCGCTACGGTGCGACCTTTCTCGTCGCGTCGTCCGTTTTCGCCCTGGGTGCCCTTACCAACGCGCAGGTCTCGGCCAATGTCGTGTCCGACACGGCACGCAGCTCGGCCATCGGGATGAATGTCATGTGTGGTAACATTGGCGGGCTGATCTCGACCTGGTCGTTCTTGCCGTGGGATGGCCCGGATTATCCGATAGGAAACGGGCTGAATTTGGCGACGTGCAGCGTCATTCTACTGACTTCAACACTGACCCTCATTTGGATGAAAAAGGATAACCGGAGGCGTGAGAGATTGAATCTCGAACAGGAGCTCAGCGGGATGTCTCAAGAAGAAGAAAGCAACTTAGATTGGAAGCATCCTTCGTTCAGGTGGAAAGCGTAACCAGATCACAGTGAGTTGTGATCGAAACATACGGACCAAGAGGGGTAAAAGGGTAAGAGTAGACTATTATATGTCATCAAGTTGAAACTGCTATTTCGTCATAATATGTACATGTATGAACCAGCACTAGTATGGGAATCAAGGCAAGTGATTGACAAGATGAAATAGATATGAGCTGTCACCCAGCTCTTCGGACCCCTCCCATCCCCTCGTACGTACATATCGTCCGTCTCTCGACCTCAATATCAGAAGGACCCGGAGAGATGGTAAGGACGAAGTAGACGAGAATCATACGAGGCCGTTTCCATGTCCTCGCCCATGGATCTCCCCTCACAGCTTACTCTTCTCCGCGCAGCACGACTGCCCCTCCGCGAACGCCAGCTTGCTAATCTTGTCTGCCGCATCCAGCACCCCCTTGCCGGCGGCGACCTGGCTCGGCGTGCTGCAGTAGCTGGGCGGCACGTCCATGACGGGGTTGTTTGTGAAGAAGTTGCGCGGCCGCAGCAGCAGCGTGATGGGCTCGACGGGCATGACGGGGAAGTCCTCGGGGGCGGGAATGTGCGTGACGCCAAAGGTATGCCAGAGCACAACGTCCTCCTGCTCGATGGACTCGGTGCCGTCGCCGATCCATTCGGGGATGCCGCTTGAGGGCTCGCCGGACGTCTGCGGGACGTGGCGGCCCGCGGGCCAGAGTTCATCGTCACGGTCTACGGCATGTCAGATTTAGGTTCTCGAGTAGAAGCGCAGAATGACTTACATTTCGTGACGTGCACCGCGTGCCTTGCGAACCCGGCACGCTTCCATACCAAAGAGCCCTCCTTGGGCAACAACCCCGGCACCTCCCTGCTGACGAGCTTATAAGATGCTGGCTTGCCGCTGTACGGGTGAATCTTGTCCGTGTTGGCAATTTCCCACGTGCGGCTTGTGGAGCCATCGTAGTCCGTCTTGGACTTGCCCGTGGTGTCGAGCTTTGTGCGCCGCGCCGAGAACGCGTTGCCGTAGTAATTCTCGGGCGAGCCGACGGGTGCATCAGATGCCACGGCGTCGACCATGAAGACTGTGTTTCGGGGTCCGTCGACGTTTGCGTCGACGCGGAGGCAGAAGAGATGCTGGTGGTTGTGCGCGTTAACGCCCGGGTAGACCTGCGTGCCCCAGCCCTTCGTGTCCTCGCCCGGATTAAGCGAATAAGTATTGAGAATACCCGTTAATTTAATTTCAGGCTGAATCGTGCCATCTTGCTGAGGAGTTGTCAGTCATTGTCTTACATGAAGAGGTGAAGACATACGTGGAAGATCCATTGGATGGCGTATTCGTAGTTGGCGGCGGTGAAGATTTGCTGGATAATGAGCTTGCGCCCGCGCGTGACGATCACAGAGTCGTCACGGAAGTCGGTGTGCTTAAAAAGAATACCACTGTCCTCCTCATGGATGCAAATGGCGTTCTTGATCGTCCTCACACTGCCGTTGCGTGTCGGGAACTCGGCGTCGAGGTAGTGGATCTCGCCCTTGCAGTCGCAGCCCAGGGCCAGACTGTTGGTCATGTACCCGGCGCCGTACTCGCCCAAGTCAAAGGCGTGCTTGCGTTGGTGCGGGTGTTCCGGGTTACCGTACGGCACAACCATTTCAGCCAGCGACAGGCGATAGAAGATGGGCCGCACGTTGCCCTTGTCATTGTAGGTGATATTGCTCAAGACGATGCCCTCACGGTAGTTGAAGCCGATGTGGAAATTCCAGTTCTGCCATGCAATCTCCCGCCCGGACATCTTGAAAGAGACGCCCTGCGGCTGGGTGATGTTGATGGGTTTCAGGTCGCGACGGTAACCACCCAGCTTCTGGATGGCGGCCGGGTGGTAATCGATGGGCGCAGCCTTGCTAAGCGGACGGCGGACCTGGGGCACGTCGATGGCAATGATGGCCTGCTTGTCGGCGTCGTAGATGGGGCAGAAGTCGAGCGGGTACTGGTACTGACAGGTGTCCGGGTCCGGGCGGTAGTACATGAGGGCCTGTTGGAGGCGGACGGTGTTGCCGTGGCGCTCGTCGTAGCCGATGGTCCAGGGGTCACAGTAGACCTTGTGCATATCGGAGGCGGGGATCCCGGAGATCTCGCACTGCTCGATGACTTTGGGGTCGGTGCGGCAGATGTGTTCGACGATTTGCAGTTCTTCCATAGTGATCTGAGGGTGTTAGTCCGACGGCGAGATTGTAGGGGGTGTGGGACAGGGAAAATTCACGATCGGTTGCACGCCCTCCATGAGCTCCCACTTCGTGATTGCGCCGGAGGCAATATCAACGAGACCATCGTAGACCTTGCCGCCCTTGGCAATCACCACAACGTCGGCGATGCGGCGGGGGAGGGGTGTCGTCGAGGGTGAAGCGAGCCATCTTGTCAATTCGGCCTTGCGGGGTTCGTGAAGGGAGACGACGTTGAAGAAGACCTCGCCATGGGTCTTTGTGATGACCGCAATGGCCTTTTCGATCTCAGCAGATGAGAGGGGGTCTAGAGGGTGCGGTGGTGCCATTGTGTCTCTGGCGGTGTGTGGCTGTGGTGTGGTGTATGACTTCCGGACAATTGAATGGCTTGAGAAATCAACAATAAGGAATGGAGAGCATCTAGAATCTGCAACTAGGGAATGTCGAGCTTTACATAACGCTTATATCTCCAACAATGTCAATGGAGACTGAGACTGAGGCCACCCCTCCAGCCAGACCGCGCAGATAGCCGCGCTCTGTCTCATCCGATGCGCGACTCATCCCACCACGGGCGACCGGATCTGGCATCGGTCCATACTGGTTTTCGAGAGAGCAGCTGGCAGACACATACGGTGCGTCATGGCAATGACCAAAGGGCTCTGGAAGTCTAGGGATTCGGCAAATTCATTGGAGAAGGTGGGGATGGGCCAGGGATAGGATCTCTCGGGACAGTTCTGATAAGAGGTCGAAAGCTTGGTGAGCTCCCCAGGGTCGCATAGCTGCATGGTTGAAGCTCTGGAGCGGTCTCAATCATTTGACCCGATAAGGACGGCCGCACGCAACTTGTGCATTGGCATGGATAATGGCTGTTCGCCTCCAAGGGATTCCAGGCCAGCTCATGCGCTGGAATACAGACAAGACGAGGTGGGGGGAAGGACGAGACGAGGGGCTGGATGGGGAAAACCTACACGATAAGCTCTCGCTACTCCGGCTATCTTATCAGAGGCGGGGGGGCTGTAGATCCACTCTCCGGCACCGGAGACGGCTCTCGAGTGGGGCAGCTCGGGACCAGGTTCGGGCGAGCGGTATCGCTTTGGCCACTCAGAAGATCCCGGATAATATTTCCTATTCGGGACTAGACTTTTAATGCTTGCACCAACGCTGGACAGACTACGAGCGTGGTTGAGGTTGATAGCTTTACCTAACACCAATCATGATAGGAGTTAGCGACGCCCGTCTTGAGTGCGAAAGTGCGAAGATGCGAAAGTGCGGCCTGAGAAAAGCAGGTTAGGGGCTAGGGGTGAACCGGTCCATACGCCAGGGCGTTGAGTCCTTTTGATCCCTCGAGTTCATCCAATCTGAAAAGATGCACCGTCTGTCTTATCGTTCTCGTGCATGGGGTTCAGAAGACGGAGGAGCTGTTAAGGCCGAACCATCGGCGTTAAGATACACAGGATGACGCCAGCAAAATCTTTGCTCGAATTCGGTGACTGGTTCGCTCCGTTAGCATCATCAGCCACACCCGCCTGACCTCCAAATTCTCTGCAATTGGACCCCTGCCAAGCACCAGCCTCAATACGTCTCTGCTTGGGCTTGTCAGAAGACGTTGGTCGGCCTTAACTTTGGACCGTCGTCATCATCAAGTCGAGGAGTCATCAACGCCGTGCTGGCAACTGCTGCAACGATCAATTCAGCTCATCCTGTTACATGCGAAAGCTGCCGTTCCTCACAACAAACACAGGACTTGAGCTCCTTCTCAGCGAAACACCCCATACACTGAATGGTCAAATCGGGACTCCGGATAGAACACTTCATAGGAATCCCTGTGCAACGACTTCAACGCACTTTGCAGCCCGCCATATCGGGACTTGAGTCCCCAACACCCCCACAGATCTTCAGGGCCTCCAGGGATTTGCTTTCCGCGTGTCATACCCACCCTACCAACAAGCCCCCTAAACAACCCGACATGGCCTCTTTCGCAACACCCCTGCCACAGTCAAGCAGGTCCGAGGTCCTCGAGTGGCGCTTCCCGAAGCCTTACCACCAGTATGTTCTGACTGGCAAATCACGGGCTGCGTGGCACACTTCATTCGTTATACCCCAGCTCAACCTCCTCCTCGATGCCGGCCTCGTCGTCAACAACCTCCGGCCCAAACATATATTTGTAACGCATGGCCACGCCGACCACTGCTTGCTTATTCCTGCGTTTACCAAGCGCGAGGACCCGCCAGATATCTTTTGTCCTATTGAAATGAAGAAGGCTCTTGAAGACTTCATCCTGGCCAAGACGCTACTAAACCGCGGTGGACTATATACAAGCAACGACGCGGAGTCACTGGGGCTAAAGCTAGATGGGAAGGGCGTGGATGAGGAGGGGCGAACAGAGGGTGAGAGGGCATTCCTAGGTACTCACAAGACGACAGCCGTTAAGCATGGCGATGTGGTTCCGCTACGGAGGCTGAAGGGCATGAACGCTATGGTGGTCCAATGCGACCACAACGTTCCAAGCGTGGGCTACGTTTTCACTACAACAACTCACAAGCTGAGGCCCGAGTACACCTCCCTGCCCGGTCCGGAGTTGAAGAGTCTCAGGCAGTCGGGCGTGGAGCTTACGGCGCCAGTCACGACGCCCATCTTTGCCTTTCTCGGCGATACGACGGCGTCGACGCTTGCTGCCGAGCCTGAGTGGTTGGAGCAGGGCATTCCTGTGGTCATCACTGAGTGCAGCTTCTTGTACGACGAGCACGATGCGCAGGCGGAGAAGACGAAGCATACCAAGTGGAAGGACTTGGAGAAGGTGGTGCGCAAGTGGCCGAAAACGACGTTCATCCTAACGCACTTCAGTATGCGGTATAGTAACAAGGATGTGGTGGCATTTTTCAACGACTTGAACGATCCGCCGGCAAACATCGTGGTTTGGGCGGATGGACAGCCTGAATGAAGTGGCCATGACACTTTGGCACCACTAGGAGGGTCTCTTTGGGATCAAAAGAGGCCTTGCATATAGACATCGAGAGTCATGCGATTCTTGTAGAAGCGTCCGCGAATATGTAGCTTCAGAGAACGAGGTTTACCAGAATATGGATCGACAAGAATATAGAAACAAACACTCGACGCTAAATTACACCGCTGTTCTATCCTTCACCTTGGTAATTGGCTGTTCTGGTAGTGTAAACCCCATTCAACAATGTCGATTACTGAACCTGCAATCCACTAAAGACGTCGCCCACTGTTGCTGACCACAAGTCCACCAAATAATTCTTCCTCGCCGCCCAAAGGCCAGTACCGAATCTGGGGAACACCTTTTTGGCGCTCTGCAAATAGGTGGACTTAAGATTCATTACGGGTGTCGGCTTCATGTCAAGGTCTTCGGGGTGAGGTGTCACCGACCTAATCCGCTTCGCGTCCATACTACGCCACAACCTGACTAGATACGAAGCGATCGCCTCCGCACCCAACGTCCAGGAGGCGTTGCTGTACCCAAAGACGTAGGCCATGTTCGGGATATCCTGTAACATGCATCCCTTGTAGGCAAACTTTGTGTTCGGATCCACAGGAACACCGTCAACTGATATCGATATGGAACCGCCGAAGCGGATCTTAAGTCCTGTTGCCGTAATGACAATGTCAGGCCTCAGAACTGTTCCGCCTTCCGTAATGATTTCCGAACTTGTCACGGTGTCGATGACGTCCGTAACTACATCGGCTTTTCCAGATCTCAGCGCGGCGTAGAAGTCAGAGTTGGGACAGACGCAGAGTCGCTGTTCCCAGGGATTGTAGCGAGGCTTAAAGTGAGGATCCAGCGGGATGTCTGGAGGAAGCTGCTTCTTCATGGTGCCTAACAGAAACCGTCGAGCGGATTGTGGGAACCATTGACAATAGGTGTAGAGAACAACGCTAAACATGAAATATTGTACCCGAAGAATCCGGCCTGAGATGCTTCCCGGCAAGACTGAGACTAAGAATCTAGTCAATGCACTTTTTCTGGATGGTAGCCCTACGATATATGTCGGGCTTCTCTGGAGCATGGTGACGCGTGCCGCATCTGTGGCGATGTTGGGTAGCAAAGTGACCGCAGTGGCGCCACTTCCGATGATGACAACATTTTTGTTGCGATAGTCTAGATCTTCTGGCCAAAACTGAGGATGGACGACTTGGCCCTCAAAGTTCTGGATGCCGGGGATCTCAGCGGCCAGGGGCTGTTCGTAGTCGTAGTATCCAGTGCCCAGGATGAGGAAACGGGCCGAAATCGTCTTGACCTTCTCGCCGACCGTAGCTTGGACGAACCACCTGGAAGTATCTGAATTCCAATTTGCGAACATGACCTGATGATGGTACTTGATGTGTCGATCGATGCCGTGCATCGACGCCGATTCTTCGAGATACGAACAAATGTCACGGCCTTCGGCCAGTGGGTTGTCGCCCTTCCATGGATTCCAAGAATACCCGAAAGTGTAAATGTCAGAGTCTGATCGGATGCCTGGGTAGCGAAATAAGTCCCAAGTGCCTCCCAAACGGGCCCGTCCTTCAAGAATAGCATATGTGGCATTTGGAGGGCCATATTTTTGTAGATAGTATGCTGTATTGATGCCAGAGATGCCAGCGCCAACAATGACGTAGTCGAAAGTCTCGTCAATGGTGGATGACGGATCCGTCTGCGAAAATGAGCCCATGATGATGTTGATGGTCGTACAACTTGCGAGTTTCCTGAGTATATGGAGATGAGTCAACCGGTACTCAGGAGCTCTTAGTAGACGAGGGGTCCCTGATCCTTATATAAAGCTCATCATACCAGCATCTACGTGTCGCAAATCGTACGATTGTAGCCACCTCGGAATATGTAGCCCAAACCAACCAGTACCGGAACGTGGCGAGGATGCTGCGTTTGAGTTGCCAGATGCGTATAAACCAACTATTGCCGTGCCCAAAGACTTGGGATGAAACCCCGAAACATGATCGTCCGGTTTCTCGTCTTTCCACAAAGCACGCGGAGTCGGACTCGGTCTGTCGTATACTCCGAACTCCGCAGCGAACTCAACTTATTATATATTTGCGAAAGTCTATCGATTACCGACTCACGCCAATTCTCGAGGAGAAACTAGAATCACATGAGATGACAAGAAAGTAATTCGTTACATCATTCAGCTAGCAAAGACTCTCGTTTTATTCGGGGGGTTTGCGGTTCCCGCGGATATGTGCAAACACAATATGTATGAAGAACTCGCCACGCATTGACCTGGCTTCCACTGCCTCGGTTGATTTGAGACATTTGAGTTGCAGACGACTACGAGTGAGATGGGACGACCTTTTGGCCATGATTGGGCTAGAGAGCTTCCGGCAACCCATGCTCTTGAAGCGGGGAATCCGTGGCCGGCCAATGTAGTCCAAAACAGTTGCGAGATCGCGGAGGTCACCGAAACCCCCGGCGGACCCTAGGAAATAGACCGATCAGACACGGGTTGTATAACTAGTCGGACATGCAATGGGCCGACGGAGTGCCATCAGCAAGGTTTCCTTTGCTCAGTAGTAAATGCTGGAATAACATAACAGTCAAGAAACCATTACAGAACAGTCAGTGCGGGCTCTGTGGACGTCTTTGCCAGCGCTTTTGGTCCTTACGTATCAGTGCGTTGTGGAATTTGTTTACTCCAGTGCGTTCTGTCAACAAAACACTGTAAGATCATGATAACCCAAGAACCCCATGCTCCATATGACGCAGCACCGCTGGTGGCAGTTAACAACAAGCCAGACAAACCTATTATTGAGATAACCCGAGAGGTACCTGCTTTTAAGGTGCTCACTACGACGCTAGTCGCTTAGGCAGTCATGCAACTGCAACTCAACCAGGATACATTAGAAGTTGTTATGAAAATGGTGAATTTAGGACGAACATGCTTGCCGGAGCTCATTTAGGTGATTATACGGCTTGCCGATTGAAGGAGCTGGGGGAATAGAGTCGCGCAGGCAGTGTCACACCTGGCGCAAATTCATCATCGCGTAGGTCCAATTGCTGGGTAAATGCAGCGGCGATCAACACTGTACTGTGTCGATAACAGGCCGAGTCGTCTCAAAGCCCATTTTTTAATAGTACATCCATGTCCGACAATGTTAGAGTTTTACAAAGGTACAGCAAGAAGTGTCATCTCAAAAAAGACCCGGCTTTTTTCTAGAAGTCAGCGTATTTGACCAGGGACATGTGGCTATTAGTGTGCTGCCCTCGGAGAAGCCAGATGAAATGTTTCTGCGTCACGAAATAGTTCAGACAGCGTCAGTACGTTCAGAAAGAGTCAAAGAGTTGAACTAAAATCATTCGAACAGATTTTGATTGGATGACCACCTCCAAAGAGCTGGAGAATGATGCAATCTTCAAATGGATCAGGACTGTATAGGGACATTATAATGGCCAGAATTGACAAACCGTCGCCATCTCGCGGAAATAAATGAGCAACGCTTTATGAGCGAACAGTATAACATTGCAACTTTTTCTATTACTGCAAAGGAGTGGATTGTCCTTGTCTTCCGTTTTCTGCCGTGACGCGTTTATCGTGCACACGTGCTCCAATCGAATATGAGAGGAGTTGGAGGATCCAGGTATGCATAGTTCATAATTAAGATTAAGAGACGATACCAACCACAGAATGATGAGAATGGTCTGGCCATCCACGAACAATGACTGCACCTTCCAAACAACAGATCATGTTCCGACACCTCGTAAGGGGTCTTCGTGGGGCTTTGTCCGTGTTGATTGTTGTGCGGAGTGAACCGACGCGTCGATTAGGACAGGTTTCATCATTCGAAGATATTGATCATCTTGGTTATGATCGTCTGAGGTTGTTGGTAGAAGAAGAGTCGGGCTGAGTATGTAGGTCGCCGGCCTCTGGGTATATCCGTCCATGAACCGTGATGTAAGAATAGTGTTGAAAAAATTAAGAACCAATTTAGTCCTCCCACCGTGTAGTTTTCGCGCCTCAATCCAAGATATGGCCCCAATGACGTTACTCTCGTCATTCCGAAGCCAGAGTCTAGTCTTAGTTTGAGACGGCAATAGCTATCGCCATTCCAACGACTACAGCGAGAAGTCCGAGCTTAGAATCAGACTGGTGGCCGGCAGCGTTGACGGGCGATGAAGTCGAGAACGGAGTGGTAGTCGGAGGAGGGTTCCATCCGTCGCCCCCGTTACTGCCTTGCGTAGCTGATGCAGAGGGTGACTCTCCAGCACCTCCAGACGGCGTTGCTGAAGCCGTCGCCAACGACGATCCGATCGCAGAACCCGAGATAGCAGAGATGAAGGATCCAGATACAGTTTGGCCGGCAACTTGACCTGCGCCAGCACAACCGCACACTTCATGATTATTAGTTACACGTCCAAAAAGGTAGTGAAGAAATGGTATTGAACGGCAATAATAGAGCATCATTGTGATGGATCGACAAAAACGCAAACAATATGAGGGAACTTACCAGATGATGCTCCATTGATAACAGCCTGGATTGAGGCGGCCGGACATCCCGTGGCGACGCAGGGCTCAATAGCAGCATAGAGTGCGGCCTCCTTTCCACACTGGCAAGAGAAGTCAAGACTATCGCAGCCTACGAATGACGCACCCTCGAGGAAGCAGCTCTGAGCGCAGGATGGGATTGCAGTGACTGCCACGCTGGCGCAATTCTCTGCCGCCGCTGCACCCCTCAACAGCAGCGCGGTACCAGCGACGAACCCAACAATGTTCTTCATAATGATGTTTGTGTCCTTTAATATCCAGGAACACACTGATGAACGGTTGTGATTCGAATGGATTGGGAGATGGTGAAACAAGAGATGCTTCAAGGGGTCTTCGTGAACATGGAGATGGGCTGTGCGATTCGTCCCTGGGGTCTGGATACATGCAGGAAAGAAAAGGTAACAGACTTTTTCGTAGGAGATACCAGAAGGAACCCCTATGAAGAAGGGGGTGGGAGTGAGAACGGGGTCATAGGAATGCAGAGTCACCTTGTCTTCCTCACTGGGCTCAAGACTCAATCATAACTCTGCTCCGGACTGGATGGCTAGACTCTTTTTTGCCCTTTCCAGCTGCGCTTCACAGACCAGCTAGCCACCACGGGGGCACGGCCGCTTTCCCAGATTGTTATTTTCACATGTGCGCTTCCAGCCGACGGCCTTGTCGGCATGAGGTCATGTCCCTATTGAGCCATGCTGGGAATATCATCACAAATACGAGGCCGGTGGATGACTGCCACCCACACCGCACCAAAGTACCAACCGACGTTTGCTCTCCAACGAGCCAATTTCTCGGCTGACTTATCCCCATCCATGTTCCCCCGCAGTCGCCCCGGGGTCTGGGGTCGGGGCTGCCTTCCGATATGGGGAAAGACGCGGGGGAAGTGACAGGGATGTTAGAGAGGAGACGGCGCTGATCTTTGGCCCTGACGCTACGGCAGGTGTTCTTCTGTTAAGCTTTCTGGGCGGGAACCAATTGTTTGTCCGAAATGGGCGTTGGGATGGACGAGCTTGTCCGTGTCTTGGACGCTAGTCAGACTAAGAAAAGTCGCTATCAGGTTAGAGCTGGCAGGGGGAGCCAATCCTGGTGATGTGATTTACCATGCAGGCGATAAGTTGTGTTAGTTCATATCAAATGAACCGAGGTTGACTAGGTATACATACGACTGGCAGTTGATTGTGATCGAGTTTGGTCTCCAACTCGTATTGACTGAGGTGTGTGTGGTGGTGACAGGATCAGCTGAATGGTGAGCCTTGGTGGCGAGCCAATCAAATTTAGGGGAGATTCCTAGTTTTCAAATAAGCTTCTAGTCCGTTAGAGAGAGCTGATCAGTGCTCTGAATAAGCTAGCATTTGCTAGTGCTAGCCTTCTTCAATACTAGTCATCGCGACCAATAATTCGTGTGATGCCGCAAGACACTAGCAGCAGCTTATGAGATAGCGTGTTACCACAACTCAAGTGGATGGGCATAATCAGTTCGGCTAATAAGAGGCACGATTCCTCAGAATTGTCATAAAAAAACAGCCAAGGTGTCTTACGTGCACGAGTACAGAACGCGAAAGCTGCATGAAGACCTTTGCGATACCCCAAGGAAAATACTTGAACTTGTGAAACTTGCATCAGGATTCTGATTCTCCGATGAAATTCTCTGCTCGTACTTGCGCCGTCCAATGATAAGCTTGCATGACTACTGTACTAAGCTTAGACCCGCTCGCTTGCTCTATTTCATCGGAGCTGAAAATGAGGATTACTCCCAATACGTCCAATTACTTGTTCAGTCAGGCAGGCCTCTTACCCCTGGCCGTTTATCTTATGCATTGTTAACTTCATGACTTCATGAGAAAAAAGGAAGGCCAAGATTCTAGTTTAAAAGACACTCTACCTTCCGGAGACTACACTTAATAAGAAGCAGTTTAACAGAAGGGTTAGTACTCGTTAGAATAGGATCTAGCTCCAAGCATATTCAACCTTCCAGAGGACATTGACAGAAGGAAAAGTTGGCGCCAACAGCTGCAGTGCTATCTATACCTCACCTTAATTTCATTCGATAATTTCGTTGCCTCTAAAAATAGTTGTTTGTTCTTGGAGTCAAGACCCCTGCGGAAAACTTGTTCCCTTTGGCATGAAACTCATCCGAATTAACGATCTTGACTAAGTCAGACGAAAATCAAGGAGATTAGTTCCTTATTTACAACACTCAGGGTTTCAAAGAACTGAGAAGATGGAAGGCCTCAGGATTACTTATTACTTGCATTGGCAATCAGACAGTGCTTAATTAGGTATCTTAGGTTCGAGATACTGTTCAAGCACAGCCCTAGCTCTAAAGTAAAGAAAACTCATGGCGGCGGCTGGCCTTCTCAAGAGAACGGCTATGTGGCATTTAAACACTGGAGTCTTCATTCGCAAAAATGGGCTACGAAGAATGCGCTGATGTGACTGTTTGGGATCATTCGCATGACAATATTCCCGAATCGCCACCACGAAGTAAGCTTGCTTCTCATCTTGCAATCTTCAGCCCAACCGCCATTCACGCGATCCAGATCTGACTTTAAAGCCGGGCTGCAGAAAAGACTTTGCGGTGCATGCTGCGCATGAAGTTCGGGTTTTTCGTAGACATTTGCTAGTCTATCGTATATACAGTTCGTGATGATAATATGTATAATATGAAGTTGCAAAAGTGATAATTTGCATACGGAACACCTGTAGTTCTGTCATCGACTTATGCATCAATGTAGAAGTCGATGCAGCTTTCATAAGTTTGCTTGTTCGTCTCGGCGTACCAGAACCACTGAATGGCACACTTGCCGCCGATGTCACAAAGCGACGCCAAGGTATCCGGAATTGTAACATTGAAGTCAGCTGCGTCTTTGTATTAGCAAAATGATTTCTGTCTGATGATCCATGACTTACTGTCAGCCAGAGGATCGGGATTGGTCGTCGGCCAGTCATCCCAGGTGACGAGGGGCTCGCCAATGACTTCGTTGCTTGCGAGGTCAATCACTGAGACGTTCTGTAGTTGCTATCAGCCTTGACTTTAGCCCAAGTATATCACTGGAGACTTACGGCGTGTCCTGGTCTATGGCCGGCGATAAGATCAATGTGGAATGGAATGACCTCACCAGCCGTAACGGCGCGAACATTATCCTGGTTGTCTTCGAATTGATAACCGCGGCATAGGAACAGATTACACTTGTAGTTGGCATCCGCAACCTTAATGGCGTTCTCGATAGGGCCAGCAGTGTCTGCGAGAGTGATGAATTAGAGACATGCACTCGGGATGAATGTGAAGGGGGAATATACCGCTCTCAAGCTGATCCGTCACTGCGGCTCCACAGAGCTCTTGTTGCTTCACGCCCGACTGCATTGTAGGTGGTTAGCCCAAAGTACAAGACGATCATGGCAATAGATTGCCTTATCTTACAACTCTGGGCTCAGGGTCTTGCACGACACCATGTCCAAAGACACCTGTAGCGAGAGCCGCAAAGACGGCGTGTGTGAACAACATGGTAGAAAGAAACAAGGATGATTGATCGGGCGATCCGCACACATTCAAAGTGCTCAAAATTGCTCAGAGATGTTGGCCGAGGTTCCGAACGCTGGTTCAAAGGCCTTCTGGACTTCTTCTTAAAGAATCTGGCTCGCCTCCAAGACTTTCAAATTAAAGTGGTACATAGATCAACAGGAAGCAAGCCTTTGCCGTAGTTTAATTAACTGCCCGCGTGGTGCCCCATTTACTACGATTTCTCCACAAATGACAAGGCCACTACCGCCAATCATGCCCTTGGATTGATCAACTTGCGGCATCTGTACAAACCACACGCAATCCACAACAACCCCTTACAGAACCGCAAAATCAAAAGAACCCGCGTGCAATTGGTGGATTTAATGAAGGGCTTGGGGTTTAAGAGGGAATAAAGGAGGCCTCTTGTTAACGCGAAAAGGGGGATAGAGCTAGAGATGTCTGACATTACAAAAACTGACGAGACAAGCCCTCTAGGCTCAGCTCTACAACATCCCCTAGGCGTCTTATGTAACATTAACTTTATCATCGGTGGTCATTGTGAGCAACCAACATATACAATGCATGTTACTAAGCACATCCTGCAGCATCAAAGTGTTTCATACCAATTGACCAGTATCGGACTACCTAACCATGGGCTTCAAATTGCCCAAAAGAGAGACTATGGACGTACTCAACATGTATAGTGAATGGGCCACCCCTGACAGGTGATAACGTAAGAAACACCTTGCTGTGCTCGGGTAAGCACATATGCTTATCAGCCATATCGTAGCCTGTTGCAGCGACAGTACGGCTATTGTTGTAACCATTGTAACTTGCGGGGTTTGGCCTGATTGCGGTTTTTTTTTGTTGGTTTTTTGCCTCATCATGAATGAACTACCTCGCCAATCTGCGCTTTATCTGACAAGATCTCAATTACGGAAGGTTTCTCTAGGAAAGCGTGCGCGTGTTCCCCTTGACAGCTAATCTACTGACCGCCGACAAAACATCCCTCTTGCTAACAAATATGTCGTCATCTATACCAGTAGAACCACGCTTCATCAATAACCCTGATCTCCCACAGGACTACCTTTCATTCAGGGAGAAATCAGAGGTTCGCGTGCAGGAAGCGTTGATACACATCATTGGCGAGACTCATCCTCGAGAACACTACACACAGGACGAATGTCGTGGTTTCTTCCGCGGCCCAACGGCTCTAGCATACTTGCTACTCAGAATCCACGCCATATATCCCGAAATAAAGATTCGTGGGGAATCCCCCCAGTATTGGGCAAGTTCTTACCTCAGCGCCAAGCGCACCGGCGGCAATTCGGCTTCATGCGGCCTCGCGTGTGAAAGTGCGGCGTACTACGCTGTGGAAGCCATGTTGGATGAAACGAAAGCGCCAAGATTTCGCGATGAGCTAGGAAAGATTGTTGAAGAGGAAGAACATCCATACGAGATTCTCTTTGGGCTTACCGGACTACTTTACATGATTCGCGCTGTAGAATTCTTCGTAAGTGGCGTTGTAAGATGGTTCGTTTTCCGAATGAGCTGACCAAAACCGCCAGAAACCGGAGACAGCCTCTCTTTTGATCACCCTCAAAGCTAGAATAGTGGATAAGACCCTGGCCGCCGGTCCAGCATGGACCTTCCGTGGGAAGCGCTACATTGGTGCCGTGCACGGCGACGTCGGTATCTTGACTCAGCTCCTCCTAACAGATCCGAGCTTGGCAACCAACTCTATCGTGCGCAAGTCACTGCAGCGGCAGCTGCAGTTGCAGCATGAAAGCGGAAACTGGCCCACGAGAGACCCTACACCAGAGTTTGATCGCGTCTACCTCGAGCTTGTGCAATTTTGTCACGGCGCACCTGGTTTTGTTTTATCGCTGTTGCACCTCGAGCAAATGCTTCCTGACATGAAGGAGCAGATTGGTAATGCAATCATGCTGGGCAGAAAATGCATCTGGCAGGAGGGGCTGTTGAAAAAAGAACCTTGTCTGTGTCACGGCATTCTAGGCAATTCCCTGTAAGTGTTTTCGAGATTGGAACCTTGCTGTGACTTCCGCTTACCGGTCATGTAGTGCGTTCCCTCTCGGTCCGCAAAGGAACCACTTCCTAGCGTGGTCGCTGCCATCCAAAGTTGCAGAGGAACGTCGACGGGACGGGTCAATATTCTCACAGGAAAATGGTGGGCGCATGTCCATTTGGTTCGATTATTGGCCAAGTGCAGCTTGGACTTGGACAGTTTGTGAGGCAGATGTTCCGAAGTTCATTCTGTACAACGATGTGTAGCCGTTAGACTCCATAAGTGCGAATATGAAACTACTCGTTTCGTTGATATTGTTCTTGACAGTGTCCTTGACCAATGAGTGGGGCTTCATCGACCCACATCCCCAAGCATAATTTACTTAGATTTTGAGTGCACGTGCCTCTGGTCTCGTACACACGGATTGGCGACGAGCTTAACATGAGGTCACTCCGAGCCCCTAAACTCACGGACAGGCTGCATGTTTCAGCGTTCCAACTTAGCATGTTTCTGGGCTAATGTGGGGTTCCTCTGTCTTTCTTGCTGATTTTCATTTTAACGCCTTGGTATCTAGTTTGCTGGGAATGCTGGATGATTTGGTGGGCGGGTTGACGATTTCACCACCACTGTTGTTGTTACCAACCCGTCTGGGGCGTGGTCCTTGACGATCTGCAGTCGTTCTTCTGGTGGTATATCTGATACCCACGTGTCGGACGTGTAAGACCTTGTAACGGTGGTCCTGCTGTATGCAATTTCGAACTTTTTCTCGACCATGATCATTTCGGGTGCTTGTATTGAGAGACTGAAGCTCCTTCCCGCCTCCATATTGTGGGCGTCAGTCCAGATTTTGTTTCGTGAACCTGTCGATATCCGGGAAGCTGAGATGCTCGGGGATGGTACTGGGTCGGAAAAGTGGTCTGGGAAGTAATGGTCGGTCAGGGGCTGAAGTGCCGGGATGCAGGCCGCAATGACAACGACATCGGCTTCGAGGCTGTATTCAACTGTTAACGATATCGGAAAGAAATATTGTGAAACGAAGCCAGCAGCCGTCAAGTACTTCTGCCTTGTCTTAGAAAACATGATGTCTCCTTACCTTGTCCAGATAACGAGATCAGCAGAGTCGTCTAAACGTCCGCATTAGCAATTGTCAAGTCCATTGGGACCTTTAACAAGGTTACTTACAAGTGAAATCTGGACTTCTAAGAGACTTCAGTCTCGTGCACTTGAAAAGAGCTGTGAATAATGCCCTGTCAAAAATGTGTTAGTTCACAAGGTCGAAATGCTAAACTGCCTTTCCATGCAGACTTACAAGAGACCTAATACCAAGGAGATTGCGAGCGCAAGTCTCTTTCTCCGCGTGATCTTTAATCTACGGACAGATAATGCAACATAAACCGCAAGGTATCCATTCGTAGCAGCTGAAATTGCTGATTTGATTGTAAGTGTCAACATATGAATGTCGGCTTTTGTTGAGCTTCCAGCAGCTAACTCACCACTTGTGGATATTGAATATGCAACAGCCCTATCAGGGCCAAGACACGCCGTTTTTGTGAATGATATTTGAACCACTGAATCTTGCGGGCATTGCGCGAAAAGCCCGATCACGTTTCCCAACAGACCGATGGCACATAGCAAGACCAGTGTCCACAAAAAGAAGCGATGGAGTCGTTTCGGATTGAGAAGTCGGTTTATCAGCGCTACGATGGTGAGCTTGGGCAGTGCCAGGGCAATGATTCCAAAGGCGAAGGCCATCACTGTCCAGCGAAGGGTTTCTTCTTTTTGCTCATTGGTGAGGATGGCAACATGTTTGCCGTTTCCCAGTGCGACGGCTTTGAGCGTGGTCCCGGTCGCTGTCCATCCCGATGCCTGGTAAGAAACGAATCGTTAGAAACGTCACATGCAGAATCCAAAGAGCTAAAGCATTCATACTACTGCCAACAGGAGAATCCCGTCGTCGTACTGGATCCGCCTTTGAATCCACCCCTTGACAAAGAGTCGCGCAAAGGCGAATAGGGTGGAGATGATCGTTATTGGTACCACGGATGCCACAATGACGGCACTTATGCTGTGATTATCGTAATCACTGAAAGGTTCGGCATCTGGCAGCAGAAGGGGGAATGGTGGTATTGTCGCTCTGGTTGTTGCCTTGTACAGCATGGACATCATACGCGCCGACGCAGAAGAGTGTTATTGACGATGTGTAGCCATACTATACTGTGCGTATGGTAGTATTGTAGACAAGACAATGGCTGAACAGAGGAAGAACCTTGGATGTTGAGGAGGGGAGGATGAGGGTGTTACCTCTTGGAGTTACGCCACATTTGCAAAGGGGCATGAAATTCGTAACCTTATTCTGGAAGACCTCAGTGTTAAGCCACTGCACTGTATCATGTCCAAGTGGTCCATAGCGATGGTTCTACATACAGTTCAAGGGCCAGCCAGATTAGCCTTCATCTGATTTTGTGGTTGTGTGAAAGAAAATCTTTCGGTAGATGCGTCCCTTGGGCCGGGACAAAGTCTCCAACCAACAAGAGCATTCAATGACTACAAAACGTTGAAGCACACCACCTGCAAACGGCAATTAGTTACAAGAACCGGAAAACCGGAAGAGCCATTGATCTAGAACGATGAAAGAAGGCTACGAATCTCGGAAACCATAAGGAATGGTTGAGACTTAGTGAGATACTAGACCAATTGCATCCGCGCCACGTTATCACCAAAGCGTAATCTGCACGGTTGCGGAAAACACGCCAAGTACATAGTCAGGCCGACTGTCATCATGTGTCAAAAACATTTCTCCCATTATGCACTGGACTCAGCTTAATGTCATTTCTTCGAGGAGGGTGGTCCAGAGTGCATCGACCCACAGAAGAACGTTGCGAGACGCTTAACTGGATGAGTCATAACGTCCTATCTTTCATTCAGGGTTCATTATACAGCTTGTTCTGTGGTAGCCATTACGCTGACTGCTCGGCGGAGCGCAAGGGTTCTAGGCGGGCTTACATCATACCAAATCGGCCCAAAATTCCTACGTAAGGGCTGGAGAGAGTTTGGAGGCCGGCTCAAGTCTGTCTACAAGAGATTTGTTCTGGTGGTCCGGCAAGTCTACTACAGGGCTGAATGCATGCTGTGGCACGATGCTTTGATGACCGTCCAGCACGGACAGCGGTTATCAGTTGTGGTCCAATAGGCTGGAAAAGAAGATCTTGAACTTGCGACGCATTATGCTCGAAGAGTTTGGTTCGATCTTTTGTGAAGTCAAGCAATCGACCGTATTCGTATGAACAAACATGCTTTTGATTGTCACATTATGGACTCCACAGGATTAGGACATGCCAGCCGTAATCAAGTCGCGTGCAAATCGAAAATGGGTTTTGCCGAAGTCGACTTCGATAATTGCCGCCAAAGTTGTACATCATAAAGTGGTATACCAGGTGCTGGAACATTTGGTCTCATAGTCATTTCACCATTTCTGAATTTGATTTGGACAAAATTGACCTGTAAACCATTTCTCTGCGTGAAGGGCACCTTGAGTGAAGTGGCAGAGTTGGAAGATGAAGAAAAAGAACCCCTTTCTCAGCGTCATGGCTTTTCTCCCCATTTCATGTTCAACCATCTGCAAACAGAGCCCAGCCCAGGAAAGCATATGCCTGTCTAAGCTAAACAAAGGCACTAGGTGCTTCCCTGGAAACAGCCTGAAGTCTTGCGTGGTCCATCAACCTGCATGCAGATTCGGTCTTCAGCATAATTGGCCAGCTTTCGATAACATGAAACCGAAACAAAACAGAGTTGCGAGGGTTTGACCATTACGGCTTTCTGCCAAGCCCGCTGCCGCGAGTCCGCGAGGTGGATCGGTTGCTATCTGAACTACGATTCGATTCTGGAACAAGCCAATAGTCAATCATTCCATCGACTGTGAGTGGGCGCCACGACATAAATATTTACAGTTGCCTGGTTCCATATCCACGAGCGGTTGATTCATTTTTGTCAAAAAAAGAAGGTTATAGACTGGTCGTTTTTCAAAGATTGTGTTCTGTGATAATTGTAGTCATGACGCCCACTCATAATGTGAGACATGAGCGTTCACCAGCGACAAGCTCTTGACTTCAGTAAAGCTCGAGAAACGTACTGCGACCAGTGCAATTGTAGTGATTTCCAACTGAAGTTTTCCTCCAACTACCTGCACAGAGTGTGATCGGAAAGATCCAGTTGGACTCCCGATCAGATATAAGTCCTGGGCCCGTAGCACTACTCTGTCCCATCAACTCCTAGAAGATACCAAAATTCCCGACCAAGTTTGATACCCCCAAAGCACTTTTTTCGGCATTTCAACTGAGCTATGATCTTAAGCAATGAATCAAATTGGCATAGCCCTACGGTAAGGGGTTCTGGCGGGCTTATGGCAGTCAATGTAACAGCATAATATTTTCCTCAGAGGAAAAATCATAAGATACAGTAGGTTTTCAGCCTTGAACTCTTCAGTCGATCACTTGGAGACGCTTTATACACGACCAGATCACTACATCTAGTTGTCACTATGTTAGATAGCTTACTCCATGATACATGCATTGCGCAGTAACTTCTCTTCATTTCTATTCTCGATAGCCACAATCCGTAGACAAGCCAAGGCCCTCCAGCTCTTTTCCTGTTCCCAGGGACATTGCCAAGAGAAGCCCAGATTTCTTGTCTAGTCGTCAACTGCCAAAGTGTCGACGCAACGTCCATAAAGGTTAGTCAAGTTAAGAGGGACACTTTCCAATTAGCAGTACAAATATTGAGGAATCTACCTAACACAGACCTCCCGAAAGTTGAGGCGTTCCGAGTTAATGACGCAAAATTTGAGACTGTCACGAACTGAGAATGACGCTTAACTTACTCCGTACCTAGAGTATGCTGTTGATCTTCTATCTGATGACCATGAGTCAGCTCTTCGAACGGACTATCGTGTCAAGGCAAGCTATCGTCACCAAGGTAGAATACATCAAATGCTGGTGAGATGATGTTATACCTAGAATGCAAGTTATACACCCATATTCGAGCTTTTGTACTTATTTGGATTTTGATATGCCATGTGTCTAAATGTAGAATTGGAATCTCTCCGTTCTAAATGTGATAAACCGACCAGCATGTCTGCAAATTGGCGACGGACGTTTCTTAACTTACAGCCTGCATCTAAACTATTTGAACATACCAGTGTAGATTCGGTAGCAACTATGGACGAAAGACTATCGTGTGGGGAAAAAATAGTGCTAGTCGTAGGCCTGCGCTGACCGCTGACCAACGGTAAAAAAAAATAAGACGATGTCCCTCATCCACGAACTTGTGACCATATAGCACCAATCTTTAACGAAGGAAGGTTCGACTAAAGTGCTATCTCCGCGGTACGACAGCCTAAAACTAACTAGACCTGTACTGGTACTAAATAATGTTGTGAACAAATTTGCTACATATCATACTTCTCAACAAGTTTTCATAATCCTGTCTGGAAAGGTTTTCTTACGGGGGTATCAGCCTTGAGGGTGCCGTTGTTCTATTAATGTCTGAGTAACGTGAACATATTACGGACAAGTCTATCTTGAATCCTTTTGAGGGAGGGATTTGACTTCCTTAAGGGTTGATCCAAGCTTATGCAGTAAAAGGTGTACTGCAGAGCTCTTCAGAGAAGCAAGTGATGACTATGACCAGAAGTTGTAAAGAGATGTAAGTGTGGGACTAAAAGCTTGGTGCAATGGAATAGATTCAGAATAAAGAGGAAGAATAATAGTGGTGCTGCACAACTGTCGATATCTTCAATACTCACCAGTCTACCCACATTCGCGAACAAAGGTGAATGGGTGTTGGCGTGACAAATGAGCTCCGCTTAGCATGAATACCAATGAACAGCAGACAATATGCCAGACGAGACTCATTTGTTGAGATTTGCGGCCACTATTGCCTTCCACAATTTGGCGTTGCTCCGCCTTACATTCAAACCGTTGGTGGAAATGGTCCCGGCTTGAAGTGAACCCAGAAGGCACAGTTGAACAGTCAATCTTAACAGTGTCCAAATTTAAGCAATTCTTCAACTTCCCCTTTGCTCCACCTTGCGGCATTTAATACTTGTGTTTATTTCCTTGCTGTCCTAGCCTAAAAGCCTACTTCGAACATGTCATCGTCTTTGAGAGCTACATAATGAGCCGTAAGCTCTAACGAATTGCTACTTGTCAAACATGCTTATATATTGTCCAAAGAGTATCATTTTGCCTTCTGATTTTGTGTCTTCGTGCAAAAAACGCCAGGCAAAATAAAATTTCAGAACACTGATACACTTATCCAATAGTTTCAGTGACTGACACCTAATAATGACTCCAGGCACAGAAAATAACCTGATGGATGATGAATCAGGACTGTGTTTTAGTACTGCCTGCCTTCTTACATTACTCGCAAAATGGCAGTCTAAATACTACGCAGATTCAATGTCTTAAAGAATTGTGATGCAAGGATTGAACATTTTTAGGAAGCTTGAACGATCAAACAAATCAGGCTTTTGAAACTCGATAGCAATGGAATTTTGCGACATCTTAACTCTCTCTCAAATACACCAACAGTCTCATTTTGTTGGGTTGAAGGCGAGAGCATCATTCGATCACGGACGCTTCAAACACGAGAAGCTAAGCTAGTTTCCATGAGGCTAGAGATTGTGTTTGAAAAAGTCATAATTGTGCCGAAGAGGGAAATGGATTCTAGCCGGATGTAGTTGAGAGTCAAGCTCTATTGAAGCATTCGTAAAGTCTCAGAATGCTATCCGTTAGTTATCCTGCTTCTCGCAATTGAAGACATAAGGGGGATTTATTCTGTTGTAGGAATCTGTAATACTAGATGAGAACTTTGTCACGTTTTCGTTCCTTATACTTTTGCGTGAACATCATTGTCGAGTTATCAAAGAAGTATCAGAATAATTTAGCCCCCCCGGTCGGTCCACAATGTTCTTCGGGGGTCGTTTGATGATATGTTCTAGAGTACCAGTGGTTTCGCAAGGGTTATTTTGCTCACGAGACACAAATGTATAGAAACTATATGCATCTCTGCGTCTATTCTCGTTCCTGATCTGCAACGCTTGTAGGCCAGCAGTCAATATTGAATGTGAACTCTCCAGTGAAGTGGGGGTCGGGTAACCGGAAATCATGTGTGCAAACGAAGTTTGGGTATCAACATTGTCAATTCATAAACGAAGACATCTGATGATCCCGATCCATTCGGCTTAAACCTGATATAGTTCTGAAACAAACCGGAGTATCGACATGCATATACAAATGGCGGACCACATGGCGGTGAAGTTAGGGCAAATATCCACTCCCCATTCGTCAAACTAATAATATAGTGATACTGAGAACACCGAGGTAGTCAGTAACCGAGTTGTACATAGTGAGCCATGCCTGGGCTGTTATCCGTTCTGGAGCCACTTGTAGGGTGGGTAAACTCACGTGGCTACTGCCTAAGGGCGCTCGCCGCACGTTCGTCGGCACTGGGAAATGGCATGGCCGTCATAAATTCCAATATCATCCATACATTGAAGAACGCACTGAACTATATTTTAATGTTCACATTCCTAGTTACGTCGAGAAACTTTACGTACTGCAGAGAGCTGTCGCTTTTCAAGTTCAGCTGGACCAGTGGCCGCGGCCACCGTCACAAGAGCGGTCAAAATAGCGAGGGGAGAGAAACGCATTCTGACGGGAGAAAGAAGTTATTATGGATAAAGAATTTTCTGGAGAGCAGTGTGCTTCTGCTTTGCGGGACAGTTTATTTGAGATGAGGCACGCCCAGCTTTATAGTACATTTCCCGTGGTGTCCTGCATTGATCAGTTTATGGAAAAGATAAGGGAGAGAGCGAGGCTTCTTGGCATCCCTCTTAGAAAGTGCAATGCATCCTATAAGAGTTGCAGACGAGAGCTGAGGGTAATATCACGATCCTGTGGGATCTGCCAAGCCTTCTAGACTAGGAATCCATACACTACCAGATTCCTATATAGGCTTCAATCTGCAAAGACCCTAGGGCTGCAAGCGCTAAATGGTTTCACCTTCCCTTCATGAACTAGGGAATAAAGGCCCCTTGTGTATCTCTATCTGTGCTTCTCAGAATATTGGCAGTTGACTCTTCACGGCCGGGCGCACACACGTGGCACAGCGGGCTCACTTCGAGTTCACTGCGGGGCAGATAAGCCTTTTCTGCTGCCGTCTCTTCGCTAGCATGGTCCCAGCTAAAATCTCAGTATTGTAACTAAGACAATTGATATAGAATACACAGACCAGATTCAGGTGGCCTTGATGCAGGATGTATCAGCTACAGCGAGGTAGAGGCTGATGTCCTGCAATGGAAGGATTACGAGCCTACAGACGCCCGACGTAGACTCGTCTCCAGTTGAAGCAGGATCGCACCACACCGTTTTACCAAGTAGAGCACAATGACATGATTTGGAAACCAACCACCTACAATGCAATCAAAGTGCTCGGACACTGCGGACAGAACTGATATATAAAAGTAATCCAACAACCCTCCTCACAACCCGTCTTCTAGGGTTTCAACACCGAAAGCTATGCGCAAAGAATGACGGTCTATGCTTTGTTCAAAGGCTGACTTGAACGTGAACACCGGGCTTTAAGGAAAAAAAGAAAATGCATATCTTTTGCAAACTGCGCATTTCACGGCCCGATAATCAAGTGCGAGATTCTCGTATTGTGCTGGCACATGTAAGCGTTTCTGGGACCAACTCTAAATCATAGGAGGGACCTAAATCCGTTGTCCGTCTGATCCAACTGTCTTCGCAGGTGATTGTAACAGCTTTCTCATCTGCGGGTAGACGACTGACTCAACCTTCTTCGTCACCACCTGGAGCTTTAGAGGTCAAGCTGCAAGCACACGCCATCAAGAAAACCTGGCTGATTTTACTGCTTCTGTACCCTACCAAATTGGCGGACTTTCCTTGAGGGCGCATGGCAGGTTGAGCGGGAGCTATCTACACCCCGGCCAACGTGTGCGCATCTGTCTACCAGTGAGCTCCCTAATGGAACTGTGTATTCCTGTTACGATGCGTTTCATGAAACTCGCCTTGACCAAAGCAAGGCTGTTGTTATTGGTGACTTTCAGACGAAAAACCTTTCGTAGACACCATAAAAAATAGAGCACCCACTATTGTTAGCGAGCACGCTGATCCAATGTTATAGATGACTTTTTGAAAAGTCTTTCAGGTCCATCTCATCTATCCTTGCACACTATGCCGCTATGGGGTTTCCTTTCCTAAAACACGCGATCGAGTGTAGGCAAGCGCGTGGCATAAGATAATTCATTGCCAAGGTTTAATTCATCTCAATCCGCTCAGCCCGCATGATGCCCAAGCTCGATCACAACGCAGATCTTCCATTAAAATCGAGACAAGACCGGTAAACCTTGCACAAGCTACTTTCATAGACAGTCGGGGGGGGGGATAAAGGATACATTGAGCACTACCATGGTCCACATTCGATCCAAAGTCGTATGATGCGGAGCCAAAACATTCATATCTCGTAACATAATCAGGAAGATGTACTTGTTGGTGAATGAAGACATACCAATTGTCAGGTGATCTTGAAAGAGACCGGACTTATATTCTGGTTTAGATCTTGACTTCCGGTCAGTCTTATTGATTTGTATGATCCCCTGCTTGACAGGGTCTCACATCCCGTCTTTGAACTCTCATGAGACCAATCTTAACGAACATGATCCTGGACTGCTGTCCCTGCGCAACACGCAAACATTCGCTACGCTGCCTCTCTTTCGTCCCTCTCCTCTCAATCACAAGTTTATGTATCCTACATTATTGAAGCAGCCAACACTTAACCACTCTCGGCGAGACTGACTCGAGGCAGTATGTAAAATGAGTACAGAAGACCACTTTAGGTTTGGTACCTCACTCAAGTATTTGTTTTCAGTGTCTCATAGCGGCTCTCGCAATGCAAAATTTGTTAGCGCACATGGAGGTCCCCGATCCTCATAGCTTTTCGCTCAATCGAGTTAGACTGCAAATACAATAGCCCGAGCCTCATAAGAGGTGGAGACCCATCTCGCGCAGCTAGACGGTACTATTGCAATGAACATGTTTTGATCTGGACAGCTCATGATTCAGCATAATCCAGCTATCTTCTGCAACTCAGAGGTGCCATCAGGTCCTCATCAGCAATATGAAACCGTGGCTGGTGGCTAGGCTGGCTTTCGTTGCGGATCTGACGATTGCATCAGCCCTCCTACCAGGCGCTATTGTCTCAAATGCGACATCACCAACCCCTGCTAACACGACACATCCAGCGCCGCAGCAAACAGCTGTTTTGCTGTCACCATGTGCAGTATGGTACTACATGGCTTGGACTTACATGAGTTGACTGACAATAATTGCAGTTGGGTTGCATAACGACAGAAGTTGCCAGGTCTACATGTAATGCCACGGATTTTGCATGCATCTGTGCGAACCAACAGCTTA
Organism: Colletotrichum spaethianum; assembly: GCF_022836535.1. Lineage (NCBI taxonomy): Eukaryota > Fungi > Ascomycota > Sordariomycetes > Glomerellales > Glomerellaceae > Colletotrichum > Colletotrichum spaethianum. Next base: position 226,728 of record NW_026054815.1, on the reverse strand, counting down.
ATGCAGCTATTGGCTTATGCTTGGCGCAGAACTGCACCGTTATCGAGTCCCTTCGTGAGTATAAAACTCGCTTCCTCACTTGGGCTATCAATCAAGAACTGACTATCTGTTGCACTTCAAGAGGCGCAGAACTATTCGAAAACTTCCTGTGGCGTGCCAACCCGCCATAACACAGTACAAGCCCCAATTTCATGGACATTGTTTGCAATCTCATTTGTGGCTGTGGCTGCACGATTGCTATCAAAGGTTCCTTCGTTGAATCCAGCATTCTCTTTTGGGCTAGATGATTGGGCGATTCTTGCTGCTATGATTGCGCTGGTACCATCGGATATTGGGTCTCAGACGCGTGCGCGATACCCTTTCTGCTATACATATTTCCAAAGCTCACCGGTTCTTCATAGTGATTAGTCTGGGCCTCGGTAAAGATATATGGTCAGTTCCACCTGAGGATATAACCCAAATATTACTCGTAAGTCGAATCTTCCCGCAGGCGTTTAAGACAGTCCTATGATTGACCCAATCTGTAAGCTTTTTTTTGTCGAGGAACTTCTTTATGCTTTTGTAGTTGCGGTAACAAAGCTGTCAATTCTCTTGTTTTACCTTCGTCTTTTCAGCGAAAGATGGTTTCGACTATTCTGTTATGTAATGCTAGGTATCACCACCCTCTATGGCCTTGGTCAAATGCTCGCTATCACTCTGGTCTGCACACCGATTAGTTACAATTGGACGCGGTGGGATGGACAACAATCAGGACAGGTAAGGATTCCCATACGCAAATTCGGTATTTAAAGTTCCCTCAGCCGTTCTTTTGCGCTGAGTGTTGTACTAATTCCCAATCGTTCCAGTGCCGCAACGTCACCCTCATGACGTTCATCAATGGTGGTATCAACATTGTGCTGGACTTCGTTCTTTTCGTTTTGCCAGTGACTCAGTTGTAAGAACCAACTCATAATTTCCCAAGGCAAGGTGGCTGGCTCCTCATGGCTGACTCTCTGCAACAGTATCACTGTCTCTTGGACAAACAAGAAGAAGATCGGCATCAGTCTCATATTTCTTGTCGGTCTTTTGTAAGTTTGATCATAAGCATACATAATCCTGAAATCAGTGTTAATTCACCACGTTACGGCAGCGTGACAATATGTAGTGGTGTCCGTTTGGCGACGATTGCAAGATTCGGTGACACGCAGAACCCTACATGTAAGGATACTCCCCTCTACTTCCTTGCTTTGTTTAGATCGGCTTAACTGGTGTTTTTTGGTAGATGATTTCAAGGAACTTTCGATCTGGTCTTTGGTAGAGATGCGTATGAGCGTTATATGCGCGTGCATGCCAGGAATGACCGCCTTCATCCGGCGAATTGGGCCCCATATCCACCGGTCGAATCCTACCACGCCTCAGCCCCAAGCTGGTAATCAACCTCGAACAGGTCGATCAATCGTGCGGAGAATACGGGACACATTGACACATCTCACGGCCGCCAGTGCACCAAGAAACAATTCGGGTTGGAAGAGCTCGCGTGCTACAGCCGAAAGCAACCTCACAGGGACCCAGCCTAGTGCCATCGATCCAGAAACGTCCCAGTATAAAGATTATTTGGCTTACGTTCCATATGCAGAGAGGGGGGAAGCGGGCACACAACTACAAAAACTAAACAATAGAACAGCCACACGAGACAGCAGTGAGATACGAGGATAAACATACGTAGACTGGATAGAGAATGCCAAACTGTTTTGCATTGTGAGACTTTTGTGTCTAAAAATCAAGTCTCTCTCGTGTCCTCTAGCATTCTTTAATCATTCTCAAATGCTGGTCTGGCGACCTGCATTTGGGAACGACATCTGAGCAGCGCGAGAGAGCCTTGCTGACTTGCCAGCAATGTTCGGGTCTTCGCCCAAGAAATTGCTTGGGAACCCAACATCAAAATCTTTGACACTCTCCAAGTAAGCGATCTGCTCATCCGTGAGTTTGATCTTGAGGGCGTCGATGTTGGCCTTCAAATGCTCCACCTTGCGCCCGCCTACGATGGGAATGACATTTGCTGCCTTACTGCGAACATATGCTAACGCGATAGCTGTCACGCTCTCGACGCCATGCTCTCCAGCAACCTTCTCCAACGCCCCGCTGACCCTGATTTCCATCTCTGTCTGCTGCCCAGTGCTGACGAAAGATCTCAACCCCTCCCCAGCCTTCTTGCGCTCCTCAATGGCCTTTTTCGACTGAAACTTGCCGGATCCCAGAACATCCCATGGGCAAAGAGCCATACCAAACATCTTGGCCATTGGCAGGATGTCGCGTTCAAAATCGCGGTGCATCACGCTCCATCGGCCTTGATAAACACTGAAGGGCGTCTTGCCATGGTCGATGGCGTATGTGTTCGCTGCACTAACAACCCAAGCTGGTGTATCTGAGATTCCAAGATAGAGCACTTTACCCTGCTCGACAAGGATATGAAGAGAGTCTACGATCTCTTTGATCGATGTCGTGTAATCCCACCAGTGCATATAGAGGATATCAATGTAATCGGTGCCCAACTTCTTCAATGAGTCGCGGACGCTGGTGTGAAGACTCCGACGGTGGTTTCCGGTAAAGTTGGCCGTGTTCCCCTTGCCCAGGGAATGGCTTTTGTAGTCGGAGGTGTACTTGGTAGCAAGTACAATCTGTTCCCGGTTGCCCCTAGCCTTCATCCACTCGCCGATCCACAGTTCTGATTGCTCATCCTGGTAATTGTTTGCAGTGTCGATGAAGTTGCCGCCCGCCTCAAAGAAGGCGTCCAGAAGCTTGAAGGACTGCTCCTTATTCATTACACCCATTGCCTCGGCCCACGCATCTCCAATTGACATAGCACCCAGTGCAAGAGGAGATACGCGAATGCCGGCGTTAGGAGAAAGTACCCGCAGCCTACCCAACTCAGTGGGTGGCTCGGGGGCTGCGGCCAAGAAGTTCGACATATTACTGGCGGAATTGATGTTGGACGCGATTGAAAGGGTTATAGCGGAGGAGACAGAAGACCTGTACGCAAGTCTATAAAACTCGTGATACCTTTGATATCATATAAAAAAGGAGCTCCAGGCTTTTTATGGTCTCAGGAAGAGGGGCAGTGGCCGGCAGCGGCATCAGACAGTTGACATAAGATCGGAAATATGCCCCGGAATTGGCTACACACAAGCCGAAAGAAAAGTACACCGTTCCGACATGCCTAGGCATTGTGCTATTCCGGGGCGTGCGGGACAGGCTGCGCCAATGACGTATTTGAGAACCAGATCGAGGGGTACAATGATTCTCATCAAAGCGAAGCAAAGGTCATCGGCAATAAGAAATGAAAAGATCGGTGATATACGACAGGTCAAGCTGGTCGTCAGCTTCGCCGAAGGATTCGTTCGGCTCTGTGAACTGACGGCACAATCGGCACTGTTTCGTGGTAATACGACTGGAAGCCCGGAGTTTGCGAGGCTATCTCCGGGATGACCTGTCAGCACCCAGCTCTGGTGAAACCGAGAATAACATCAGTTAAACTTGAAAGTAACAAAACGATGAAACTGGTTCAAAAGATCTAGTGACTTGAGTTGATCCGCATTGTGAATCCGCATTGCGAAAACCTTTACTTGAATCACCGCAGCTGGTGCATTTTCCAAGGCCAATTCGGGGTTTGATAGATGACGTGTGCGAAACGAATGAAAAAGGCCATTTTGACCCTCGGGAGTCTGGATGTCATTTCTTTGCCTTCAGTTGCCTCACCAGCTTATTCGTGTGAATGATAGCCTCCCTAGCGCCATCCCAGGTTTTCCTCTTCCCCGTTTCAAAGTACCGGAAAGCATACGCCGTCTCTACACCATGGTTCATGAGATAGCTCATGTACGGTTCTCTGAACCAGGTGACCCAACCGCGCCATCCCCAACCGAGGTTCTCCATACCAGTGCCAGCAGCCTTGTGCAGAAACCCCTGGAACTCCCATTGTTTGACGGCGCTCGGGTCGGACCTGTTTTCGCGGGTCCAGCGATCTGCAATCCACTGATGATGCCGGTCAACGGCACGTTCCATCTCGGACCTTGGTGGGATCATGTCAGCGCTGACACCGCGCCATATATTACTGATAGCCATGGATGTGACATCGGAGAAAGAAAACCCATTGTTCTTGCCGTACATCGAGTACGCAAGGATAGCGATGCTGTCTGCATGTGCCGGCGGGAATAGATTCATGTAAAGCAGAGCGATAGGACGTCCTCCGTAAGGGTTTCCCGAATTGTCCGCTTTGGGCTTGCTCATCTCAATAAAAGGAACGAGATCAAAGTCTGCCGAGTAGCCTGTGCAGCAGATGACAGCATCAACGTCGTCGAGGACCGTTCCGTCAGTGAACTCGATCGATTTTCCCCCGAGGAATCTTTGTATTCCATACAATGAGGTGACTTTTCCCTCGCGGAGGAACTCGACAGTGGTGTCTATGCAACCTGCGAGGTGCAGACTGAGTGGTGCCATGTTGTCAAGTAGACGCCAAGAAGGATCGAGCTTGCCATGCTGTTTCATGAGAAAGCCTGTAGCAAGCATCACAAGCTTGTTACTTAAATTGGGAAAATGACTTTGCAGGAAGTACGACATCTGCCTACGGGCGCGAGTGACGAGGAGATCAGTCGGCACACCATTCCGCCAGCGGCCTACAATAAGGCTGCCGTTGCGATGCGAGATATAGGCCTTGTCTGTTTGCTTGACAATAACAGACAGCAGGTCGCTTAGAGTGGCGCTCAGGCCAACAAGAACGACCTTCTTTCCTTTAAAATCTTCGGGGCTAAGACGCTGCCGATTAGCCAGTTACGTGAATGAATGGGGAGGAGTGCAATCTTACTTGCGGAACTGCTGGGAATGCATTAGAAGGCCTTCATACTGTTCCTGTCCTTCATAGACCGGCATCTTTGGTTTCGTTTGATAGCCATGGCATAGAACCACCTTGTCGAACTCTTGGGCCTCCGGGTTCCCTGATTTGATCATCTCAACCCGCCATTTGGACCCATCGGCACTTCGCACGACCTGCTTGACGGTTGCGTTGAAAGTCATGTGCTTGTAGAGATCGAAATTCTCAGCATAGGATTCCATGTACTCTTCAAAATCTCGTTGCGACATGAAAGGCCCGTATTCTACTCGAGCATCAGCGTCTGTCTTTCCGTCTGCTCTGCATTGTTCGTAAGAAGAAATGTGCACCCACTATCTGGCATTGCGAAGTCCGTAAAACCGCAAGTGTACTTGCTGATGACTGCATTGGTGGCTGAAAGTAATCAGCAGATGTCTTGAACATTTGTTTCATTCAACTTGAGAACGAAGGCCTACTTGGAAGGGCTGTGGTCATGGTTTTGTCGTCAGTATAAGACCATAGGCCGCCGACGCGGCCCCGTCTCTCAAATAGCTTTGCGTTGAATCCATCCTCGCGTAAGGTCTTGAGCATGGAAATGCCAGTGGCACCTGGATCATTCTTATCAGCCCTGTCTTACTTGGTAGCCCTTAGGCAGCACTCACCTGCCCCGATCACCGCCACAGACGGCGGGTTGCCTTTATCCATCAATACAGCCTCGTGATGCTGATTTTCACGGAATTATGAAACTTCGGAGAAACGAGTAATCAAGCTTATTCAACGGAATGAGAGTGGACCAATACATTTCAGGTGGGCGAAGCTCACCCTTAATACGCCGGCCTTAGATCCTTCAAGGAGAGACAGTTGTGATGACAGTGCAACCTTATCGCCGTCAGCACTAAATCCTCCATGCCGAATGGAGTTAAAGGTTTAGGTGACAGCCATGAATCCTTCTCGACACCCGAGATAACCAATGGCAGTTCTTGAAGGAGTGCGATTTGGTGCTATCGATTCCTACGTGGTAGCGCCACACATCTGAGCGCGCGCGTAGTGGAGCGGATAAATTGCTTATTGCGAGCTTTGAGGTGGTGTTTAGCCTCAAGATTAATCAGATTCGCAACAAAGCCATGCGCTCTAATAGTTTGGTGAGACTTCAGGACTTCCAGATAAATGAATCAATTGATGACAGGACATTGTCCGTGATTGTTATTCTGTATGCTTTTTAAAAGTTGTTTTCCTTGTCCATGGCCATCTTTGCCACTTGACCTCGGACTGCAGCATCAGGTGTGTATTTCTTAAACTTGCGGGCAGGAATTTCCTTCATAAACATCTCGTCCAACTCTTCGTATGTCCTGCCTGCAGTTTCAGGCAGATTGTACCACAAATGTACCAATGAAATGACTGCCAGGCCGCCAAAGATGAATGTAATCTTGGCACCGAGGTTCAACTGATCAGGGTTGAAGAGGTAGGGCAGAACAAAGCTCCACATAGTGTTCAGCCCGTTCTGCATTGCGAGTCCCAAGGCGATGGTCTTGATACGAAGACGTGACGTTGCAACCTCGGCAAGAACAGTGTAGGCGGTTGCGCCGATCGTGACATTGTACCACCAGCAGTACAGAAGGAGGAGTGCTACTGTGCCTCGATTGAATGAGAGCGTTCCGGGTAGTGCCAGACCACCAGTGACCAGAAGAATGACGGTCAAGACTGCAAGTCCATAGATCGTTAGAGGGCGTCGTCCCATTTTATCCACCAAATACCATGACATGACATTGCCGATCAACGAACAACACTGCTGGACAACCTGAAGCTTAAAGCTATCAGCGGTGCTGTAGCCGGCAAGTTGCATGTAGTAAGTGAAGTAGGATGCGGCGAACATGATTCCCGATAAGCTCTGAATGCAGAGTGGAGACACGCTGATGATTGTGCGTCTAAGATTCGACTTTCGGAAGCACTCGAGGTAGCTTGCACCAGCGGTCTCGCGGCTGACCTGCTCCAAAGTCCGATGTATCACAGCAAGTCGAATACGGCCTTCGTCGCCAGGGTACCCGAGCTGAGCCAGACTCTTCAGCGCTTTTTCATCCTTTTCTTTCATAGCGAGGTACCAGGGACTCTCGGGCATGAAAGGTAAGAGGATAGCTGCGATGGCCGCGAAACCATATTGCCCACAGAAGACAGCACGGTAGGCCCAGCGATTATTGAAGTTGCCGGTTTCATTGATGATGACAGCGGCGATAAGAGGACCGAGGGTATATGAGAGGGCTGAAAGACAGGTGAAGAGGCCACGAAGAGCAAGGGGAGTAATCTGAGAAAGTCTACATCAGTCTCTGACTCGGTTAAAGCAAGATAGTGGCTTTTGGGTCTTACCTCTCCGATGTAAGTAACAGTGACAGACGAAAGTGCACCGATGGCAAAGCCGTTGATGAACTTGCCCCCAAAGAAAACCTCGTTAGTAGTTGCGATGAACTCAAGTGTGATGCCGACGAAGGAGAAACACAGGGCAATCGCGATTACTTTCTTTCTACCGAGCCAGTCTGCGAGGTTACCGCTACCCAAGGCACCGGCGACAGCACTACGAATGCAATGTCAGCATGCAACTCCTGGAGAATCATTCAAACAGTGATTGAGACAACTTACGAAGCAACGGGCGCGCCGTTGAAAGCAGATTGCCATTTTGCGTCTAAAACATAGTCTCCCTCGTAGAGATGACCGAAGTCCTTTCGGAATTCAGGGATGCTCAAAATGCTACCACCTGCCTGGTTTTCGAAACTGAGAACGAGGACACACCAGACAGCATAAATGCACCAAAACGATGCCTTGGGGTATTTTCGGAATGATTCTATTTTCCCAACTTCGTGTTCCTCTTGATTACCTAAGGTGGCAAGTTGAGCTTGAGCTTCCTGCGGGTGCTCAAGGTGAGTGGCATTGTCTTTCTTCTCCACGTCAGACATAGCGAGAATTTTGCTTCCGCAGAGTGGCTCAAGAAAAACACAAAGCAGTTTTGAAAGAATGAATGTCGCTTCAAAAAACAGGTATCTCGACTTGGAGAGGCTGAAAGAGGCTGCAGTCCGAGGAACGCCAAGCTTGCGGTTCTCAACGAGATTGCAAACATCACGGACATTGGCGCGTCTTTATAAGGCAAAGTATCCGGGTGACTCGTAAGTACCATAGCACCCGATGATCCAAGCCGACACCATAGAGCAATCATCCAATCCTGAAATCCCGGGAGAAAGACATAACGGTGGATCCGGGGTGTTGCCAGCATTGTCTGGGGTCGCATGCGGGGCCCCAGCTATTTGGAGGAGCATGGGGACTGGCCAAAACGAGTCAGGAGAGTAAGGATTGTCAGGCTAACACCCACCGTTTTCCCGGTGAAGTGCCTAGGTTTTCCACATCCGGGAGGGATTCTGGAGAAGACTCCCGCGCAAGAACCGGTTTTTTGGGCCCTGGGGAGAAGGGCAGAGACAATGCTATCCAACCACATAATATCTGTCCCTGATCGAGTACCAATCCCGTGGCATTACCGGAGAGCTCCGGTAACAGTACAAGATGACGTAGGAATGGAAAGTAGTTCCAGGACTTCACCAAGTCGCGATAAGTGACAATTCCAACGCCTGCTTTCAGCATTAGATCACGAGGGCAGCTTATGAGATGAGAAAGTTTTCAGACGTAACACACAGCATAAATCAAATGCTAGCTCTCAGATTCTTGTTGTTCTCCGCCAGGGTGTGTTTCTGTTCTCATCTAGGTACTGGGCTTGTGGTACCATAGTGTGCACGTGAGTGATTCTAGTAATTTGAGCTGTGGAGGTGCCCCGCGGGGATTTGTCCAACTTGGCCGAACGAGGCTCGATTGTCCCGGTGACTCTAGTATGGACGACATGAAAGAAAGATGGTGGCGCTGTCACTTTGCGTACCATGCAACCAAACTTGTCCGATATTGATCGAGGTTCATCCGAGTTCCTCGTGGCTTTGAGCGAAAAGGTGGTGGGTGGTTAGCATTTCCTGATTTGGCGGTGTGCAGTATTTGCATGTTTTCCGTTGTTGTTGCCCCTGAATCACATCCGAGCTGCGTATCAGCCGTACCAGTTCGATGCTCGAAGTTGATCAATAACATTCAATAAGTCGAAATCCTTCTAGGAGCCATGAAAAGATCTTTTGGATTGGGACTGCGTCTATTCATAATTAGGCTGCTACAGCAAAGAATATCATTTTACCTTTGAACGAGGCGATTGTCGCAGTTTTCAATTCGCAATTTGCATAAATGACGCAACAATCCCTAACCGAGGATCTGGTAAATCACTCGGCAGACTGGAGTCGCCGCCGCCGCCTCCACATGGCGGGCGTGGGCGCCTGACAGCCCCAAATTGGACCAGCTCGAATCTCGGAGCTGGCCTGTTTGCGGGGTTGACACCCTGCTAAATCTTCAGGACCGGAAACCGACCGAGACAATCTGTTACTCGCACCCGACAGTTCGGGCCGGATTTCTAAGTAGGGAACGAGGAGACGTATTCCCTAACCTAACAAGGAAATCTTTAGCATTCCAGCCATCGTGAGTATTTCGGGAAGAGGTTTCCATTGGAAAGTGATTGCTACTTGTAGCAATTCTCTGTGAGAACATGCCATTAATTCTTTCTAGACTGACGTCCTGATTGTCAATCTTGTCGCTAGACTTGAGTCACGTCTCATTTTCTGTTGGATCAAGACATTATCTGTGAACTGTGAACTGCGACGTCATACGACATTGTCAAGATGGCCGATAGTATCAGGTTACAAACTTTTCCCAGCAAGCCAAGGGTGTTCGTCCTCACGGACATCTCGAACGAACCTGATGATGCCGAATCTCTCGTCCGTTACCTCCTTTACTCGAATCAGTTTCAGACCGAAGGCCTCGTTGCCGTTTCATCAACTTGGATGAAAAACAAGGTTTGCCCTCAAGATATCCACAAGATCCTCGACGCCTATGCCGGAGCCGTCGATAACCTCAACAAACACACACACCCCGACTATCCATACCCGTCAGCCAATCGCCTTCGGACTCTGGTCAAGTCGGGCCCGCCTGTACGTTAAAGATTCGCAGCTACATTCGGCTAAAAGCAGTTCATCCCATTGAGTTTGATCATTGAACCAAGCTAACGTCTATCGAACAGATGTATGGATTTGCGGGCGTGGGTACCGATAAGCCTTTAACCGATGGCGCGCAGCTCCTCCTTGAGCGAATTAAGGCACCTATTGAAGACCCTCTTTGGGTTCTCGTCTGGGGTGGCACCAACGTCCTTGCTCAAGTCCTTTTGAGTATTCGCGACCAATGTTCTGCCGAAGAAGCGACCAAGCTGCGCGCGAAACTGAGAGTATACACCATCTCCGACCAAGACGATACCTCCGCCTGGATTCGTACCCAGTTCCCAGACGTATTCTACATCTCCTCCATTCACGGCTGGAACCAGTACGGCCTCGCTGCTTGGACAGGAATCTCGGGTGATAAATACTACGGCTTCGACCAGGGCGGTCCGGACTTTTCCAAGGTCTCCAAGCAATGGATCAAGGAGAACATTCAAATCGGACCTTTGGGCTCGGCTTATCCTGATTATCTTTTCATCCCCGAGGGTGACACCCCGACATTCCTTTACCTTATCCAAAACGGCCTTGGTGATCGCGAACATCCCGAGTACGGCTCATGGGGAGGTCGCTACGCCCTAACAGATGCTAGCGATGCTGGCCAGCAAGGGAAGCATTACAGTGACATGTCTGACTCTGTCATCGGCATTGACGGCAAGACGTACCGCTCTAACCAGGCCACTATTTGGCGATGGCGCAACACTTTCCAGAATGACTTTGCTGCCCGCATACAGTGGTCGCTCAACCCCAGTCTGGCGTCCACGAATCACCATCCAATTGTGATTGTCAATGGTTCTCGGAGCCAGAAGCCGCTGCAATTTGAGGCAGAAGCTGGCTCAACCATCGAATTAGACGCATCACAAACATATGATCCCGATGGAGATGACTTGACCTTCACATGGTGGCAGTATCGTGAGCCTAGCGCCACACAATGGCTGGTGCAATTTGAAGTCTCAGAACTCGGAATCGAGAAGCTGGATACTCAAGGGAAGAGGATCAAGGTTATGGTGCCAGAGCCGGAAAAGTCGTGTATGGATCTTATCAGTCGGACGCCTTTGGCCAAGGGCCAGTTGCTGCATCTGATCTTGGAGGTGACTGATAGCGGAACGCCTACTTTGACGAGTTACCGCCGGGTGTTGATTCAGTCTACGAATAAGGATCTGAGGGGAGGGAAACCACTAAAGGAAGGCGAAGAGTTGAACGCAATTGGTGACGCCATGAAAAATTACACTGATTAAGTAGTCTTGTTGTCGAGTCAACCCCCAAAACGGGTTCAATGGCTCCTGATCAAAAGACACTTATCGTTTTCCGACTTGGCAGCTTTGGATAGGTCCCATTCACTCTATATCCGTCGCAGTTTGCCCGTACTAATCAAAGAATTTGAATGCGCAATTTTCAGTAAAAACAAATCTCAACCCATCCTGCATTCAGATGTCTCATGGTTCTTTGGTAGAGTGTTGTAACAATTGCATGATGAACATATTTACTAGCACCCGTTTCGATTATGTTGTTAGCATCAGATGCACTTTCTGTTTTCTTTGACGACGGATAGCGCCAAATTTCTCGTAACTCTCTCCCATTCACTGCAGTCGTTTATGAGGTTCGGTCATCCTCGTGATGTATCAATATTGTTCCATAGTTTTTAGAGAACCGCCATGTCACCTTTGGCGATCGTGTCAGCGGAATATGAAAGTCTCAAAATGCGGTTTATTGTTTACCCATACCAATCGGTGAGCTGTCGTCGTTTTTCTCAATCAAATGGACGTCATGACCCTTTCTCCAACACTCGAGAGCAGTTAAGTAACCACCAAGACCTTCACCAATAACTGAGACTTTGATTCTAGTTGCCGGATTTCGAAGAACTCCATCAACAAGGACATTCTGATGAGAAGGGTTGGGAATCTCCCAGTTTGCGGGTGTCTCAGCAGTCGTGGTAGGCACTGTAGTGGTTTCAGTGACTCCTCAAAGTGATCTTAATGTTGTACGCGGGTTTGTCAACAAAAATCAACAACAACATAAGATAGGATTTAGGATTGGTATTAAAAAGGACCTTCCTGTTATAATATGATGTTCCAAAGGCAACTAAGCATAGCCCAACGGGCATACGGTTCGGCACTGTGGCGGGTTGCATGCTAAAGCGAGCCGGGTCCGCATCGCGAGCACAACATACTGTGCGCGTGATTAAACGACGTATAAGTAGAAAACTCTCATTGAATGACCTGGTCATTAGAAGGTCGTGCAATTGTCTTATGACTTCTCGACGGTTTGATAAGGCTAAGTTCGCAGTCTAAGTGTTGCAGTCAGACTTTCCTTTGACGACGAGCACAGTGAACGCACTCTACGAAGACGTGAGTTCGGACGAGTCAGTCAAATTGACATCACAATCTGCATCTAGCACACTCGGCAGACTTGATGTCCCTATAATGGGATTCGGTAGAGTTCTATACCACCCAATAGTAGTGAGAAATAGGCGTTGCTCTTGACAAAAAGGTGGCTACAGGAGAGGCATCAGTGCGAACCGTTTCAAGGACACGCATGATACCAGCGCCACCAGAACAAAAATCATGACGGAAGGGTTTGTGCCTCTGCTCTTCTAAAAATCAATACGTATACGTCTACTTTCCCCCGCAAGCAGCCTCTCCCAGCTCCAAATATCGATAGAGCCCCTCAGACATGGACAAAGCCGGGCCAACTGCACGTGAATCTTCAGAAACCTGACCCAGCCTAATTTGTCCAACAAGCTATTGCAGTTCCAAGACCGCAACCAGCATGACCATGTTTCCATGGTATCACATGTTGAAGGAGCTTAGAGTCAACGTTCCGTGTGTCTCGTCAGGTATTTTAGCAACACACCTTGGGCAAGATAATAAGTTCAACAAGAGAACTCGGACCTCGGATTCCCGTTTGACGTGAATTGATCAAAATCAAGTTTGAAGGACCAAAGTGTATAGATACAGGTAAGATTTGTGGGCCAGGAAGGAGCTAAGCCATGGTGAACAAAAAAAATGGTGTTGCACAAGCATGTTCAAACGAGGGTTCGGTCAGGTCAATGCTGCTTCACGCTCATTATGGAACTATCCAAGGATCGCAAGATGCAGCCAAAGAAATAGGATGAACAGTGACAAAAACATCCCCTTACACCCATGTCTAACTCTCAAAACCCACCACTTATTGCGAAGTCACTTCACAAGGCACGTCCCCTCCAATTTGAGGTCATCTGCTCGTGTCAATTTCTGACAGCCACTAATAAGCATCCGCCAAGGGGACGCTAGCGCAAATCGCGTTGCTTGTCACCGGACGTCACACTCCGGAGGGGAACCGAGGGTTTGATCCGACCGCTAACAGTTGCCAATTTGTGCAAGCGAGATCCGAAGAAGCAAATATGCTTAAATATGCAGCCTCCCTTCATCGGAATAAAGGAAAGACGCTCCGACCTGCTCAGTCGGGCATGGCGATACGGGCTAGACCTAGGGAGATGTGAAGGTCTCGCGGCTTGACGCATATATCGAAACCCTGGTACGCTACCACACAACCCCTGGACACGGGTGGCGTGCGTGACATTAAGTGCTCGAAGAAGCAATATCACGGATCATGAGGTACCGCTTAGCTGTGCCAGTTGATTCAAAAAATGAAATGTCACACCCCATTATATTATGACGATTCTTTCTCTTTCGGCACCGTTACGATATATATGTCGACACATCATCTATATCAAATATCATGACAATGCGCTTCCAAGCCCCCAGTCTACGTGAATCACAGACCTTTGACTTCCTGACACTGCAATCATGAAGATCTCCGCAATAATTCTCAGCCTTGCCGCCACTGTTTCTGGCCATGCCATCTTCCAAAAGCTCTCAGTCAACGGCGTTGACCAGGGCTCCCTAAAGGGAATTCGCGCTCCTTCAAGCAACAACCCAATTCAGAACGTCAACGATGGCGGTTTTGCCTGCAACAACAACATCCAACACAAAGACAGCAACGTCATCTCCGTCCCAGCAGGCGCGAAAGTTGGTGCTTGGTGGGGTCATGTAATTGGAGGTGCCCAAGGAGGCAACGACCCCGACCATCCCATCGCAGCAAGTCATAAGGGTAATGGACATGATCCCATCCGTATTCCAAGGTGATCAAAGCCATGGCTAACTTGATGTTTTTTTCCAGGACCTATCATCGTTTATCTTGCCAAAGTCGATAACGCTGCGAGCACTGGCACCTCCGGACTGAAGTGGTTCAAGGTCGCCGAGGCTGGCCTTAGTGGAAGTACGTGGGCCGTTGACACCATGATCTCCAACGGAGGATGGCATTATTTCACTCTACCATCCTGCGTTGCACCCGGCGACTACCTCTTGCGAGTCGAGCTTATTGCACTCCATGGTGCCTCGGTTCAAGGCGAGGCCCAGTTTTATATGGAATGCGCACAGTAAGTCCGGCCTATCAGAATCAGCATCTTCATACTCGAGAAACTAACATATCATAGGATTCGTGTAACTGGCTCTGGTAACAAAGTCGGCTCCGAATTCGTTAGCTTTCCTGGCGCCTACGCTGCATCTCACCCTGGTATTTTGGTCAGCATCTACGACAACACTGGCAAGCCCACCAACGGGGGCCGAGCCTACTCTATACCGGGCCCCGCCATCATCACTTGCTCCGGTGGCGGCAGTAACTTACCACCTCCTGCTTCAAACCCCTCTCCCTCAATCCCGCCACCTTCCAACAGCGGTGGTTCCACTGCGCCATTATACGGGCAATGTGGCGGGCAAGGGTGGGCTGGTGCTACAACCTGCGCGTCTGGTAGTTGCAAAGCCACCAACGAGTACTACAGCCAGTGTTTGCCATGAAGCCTCAGTCAAGAAACAGTTTTGGGGTTGATGGTGATGACAATAAGTCACAATCGTAGGGTTTCGTTGGTCGATGTGTGATACAGGCGGTCAGTAAGGTATAACACATGCGGCTTGGGAACTTCTTGTGCCCAGTTGAGAAAACGCTCTTTCCTCTGATCTTCTTTGTCGTAAGTCTATGTACGCCACGAAGCAATGGACACGTTTCCATTCAAGGGTTTGAATAACAATCACGAATTCAACCTTCTACGTAGGAAGATATGATACGTCCTTTTATGTATGATGGCAAGATGTTACAAACTCACTGTCTTAATTATGCTCGAATGATCTGAAACGCGATTCAATCCTTGAGTCGTTCCAGCCAACCAAGACCACTGCTAATGACTGCTCCAACTTTTGTGGAGCTAAGTGAATGGTCAGAAATCACGCAGTGGAACCAATCATGAGTAGTTGGAAAATTATAGATGACACGTAACCAAAGGTCGGTTAGCTCAGTTGGTTAGAGCGTGGTACTAATATATCATCAGATATATCGAGTAATGCCAAGGTCGGGAGTTCAAGCCTCCCACTGATCAATCCCTTTTGCTCCTGACGAGGATTGCAAATGTGTGTCCCAAGTCTCTAAAATACCAGATTTGACTGTCTGCAAGCAGAAGGGGATAATCTCAGCGCTGAGTTTCCACCCGAAATGGCGAAGGAAGTGGAGAGACATGGTAGTCGCCCCGCTGCT
Organism: Colletotrichum spaethianum; assembly: GCF_022836535.1. Classification (NCBI taxonomy): domain Eukaryota; kingdom Fungi; phylum Ascomycota; class Sordariomycetes; order Glomerellales; family Glomerellaceae; genus Colletotrichum; species Colletotrichum spaethianum. The sequence continues at coordinate 211,209 of NW_026054815.1, read as the reverse complement.
CGTCGGGTCCAACGGAGTCTCCTCCTTCGTGCGCAGGATTACCATCAGAGTAGTCTATGCATTCCCACTCCCATACTTAAGACTCATTGGGCTAATGTAGCTCGGCTCCCTGCTCTAGATGGTCCGGGTTGTTGATGTGCTTCGGCGCCGAACAATACTAAAATTGCTGACCTGAACCCACATTCCAACTGGCATTGGGTACCGGAACATTGAGTTACCACGGCGTCGTTCGTCTCAAAGAGCTCTATCATTAAACGCACGAGCCGGCTGCTGCTCAAAGTTAACCTCCACGGCCCATGAAATGCTCAGACATTCCTGAGACGATCGTAAGCGCTTTCGCCACGGCGACGGATGGCTGGGCTTTAATACTAGATTGGTAAGCCTCCCCGCAAATCTTTTGACAGCTGCAGCGACGAACATCAGCTAACGACAAACTAGGTATGCACGATGCTGTCATCAGGCCCTTGATACACCTTGATACACGGAGCGAGTTCAAAGCTTGTTCTTCCATCTTCCCCGTCTGAAAATCTGCAGTTTATCAAAGAGAGTGCCGCTTGTTGGGCCATCTCGTACGATCTTCCGTGGGTCTAGATTACCATTGGATGTGCACCCTCTAAAGGTCAGACATTGACATTTCCAGTCTTTAACTTGAGATTTAATCGAGCAGCTCACAACAAATCGAAGATGGAAATCGAAATCCCGGCGGTTCACCCAGCGGTCGCTGTAAAGGCCCCAAGAGAACCACTCATTATTATTGACGCTCCAACACATCTACCTGACGCCGGCGAGGTCATTGTAAAGGTGGAATGGACTTCTTCGACGCCTTACCATCTGCACCAAGCGGATGGTGGACTGCTGATCGACATGTTCCCTCGAATCCTTGGCGACACCTTCGCAGGCACAGTGCTACTAGTCGGTCCCGGTCCTCACCACGTTGATCTCAAAGTTGGGGACAAAGTTCTCGGTTATTCATTCCGGGACGACAAGGATGGCAAAGAAAAGGCGGCGCAAACCCTTATTACCGTTCCGACTTTTTTGCTCGGGAAGATGCCTAAAGGATTGACGATGCAGGAGGCGGTGACGGTCCCTGACAATATTGTCACAGTCTTCCAAGCTGCGGTCGTTGATCTCGGCCTGCCGCTGCCGTGGCCTATCCCGGAAGGATGGACGCCTCCGGAGGCCAATATGCCGATTTTGCTGTGGGGCGGGGCCGGAAGCGTTGGCATGTACTCCATTGAAGTATTCCGGCATTGGGGCTACAACAACCTGGCAGTTGTCGCCAGCGGGAAACACCATGAGTATCTCAAGTCACTTGGCGCGTCGGTTTGCTTCGACTACCACGACAAGCAAGTGGTGGAAAAGATCCAGAAGCACCTTGGTCCAAAAGGCATACCATATGTCATCGACTGCATTGGACACTTGTCAGGGTCACTAAAACCCATTACTCAGCTCGCTGGGCGAGGGACCAAGGTCGCGGTGATGCTGCCTGTGGTCATTAAAGATCCCACTGAGATCGAAGCTCCTGTTTATCAAATGACGGAGCCTGCTGAAGGCCAGTGGAAGGATGGCGTTATCGTGAAAGGCGTGAGGACACATTTCTATCTTGAGGTACGTTGGCAATCAGCCGTCAAGAATACACAAACTGTGTAATAATCGTCGCCTGCTAAGAAACAACCACAGAATCAACTGTTCAAAGACAAAATGCAATGCGAGATTATCCCGACATTGCTGGAGCAGAAAGTGGTCCGACCAAACCCACAGAGAATAGTGGAAGGAGAGACTTTGTTAGAGCGAGCGCAGGATGCTATTGTACTGTTGAGAAATAAGGCAGTGAGTGGTGGAAGGCTTGTATGGAGGGTGTCCGATCACGATACTCCCGTCTAGACCTTAGGTCTGGGCGTGACGGCTTCCTTCTTCCAAACTCCATATCAATTCAATAGTCTCATGCGTAGTGATGTGCACAAGTTTTAGTATGGAACCGTAATAGTAACATGTTTCTGACAGGAATTTCAAAAGCCCAAGCGAATTTAGACTCCAACCAGCTGACTAACGTACAGTGTTAACGGGGTGGGCAGAACCATATTCGAAGCTAAGTATAGCCAACGGATTAGCTCGGCTCAGCTGTTTAATGTAAGTGACCCGACCGATCGATGTGATTTCCCTGTTGTTTTCTCAGACCTCGGAAGTTGATGGCGCGGAACCCTTCCTCCACCGGAGTCTGCTTTCACTAGGTTCCGGTGGGGTAACGATGGCTACCCGGCTCGCCCGATTCAAGTCCCGCCTGCGGAGAAGAAACAGCATGCATTGACACCAGGTTTCCCTAGCCTACATTGTCAAAAGCTCTCTCCGGTGGAGCGCATCTGGGCCATGATGCTACGAATTGACGTCGCGCAAGAGTTGGTGGAAATCAGGCATCTCGCAAAGAAGCCATCCAACATTGTTCAAGAAGGGGAACTCGTTTTAGTAGAAAATTCGCTGCAAATCAAATTATTTCGCTTGCTAACGCAGTTCTAAGCTAGTTTCCGCCGCCAACACCACGTAATCTTGGCAACATTGGGTCGAGACACTTCACGCGAATCCTGTTATTCGCCCTGCTCAGCACTTATCTTACGCAAGAAAGCATGATTCGCTAGGAAGCAGGACATCTCATCTTCCAATACAACGGTGGGCAGGTATGGATTCAGCCGTGGGGTCTAGACACCTTTTGTATCCGAGCCACAAAGTCCCATATAATGCCGTCTGAAGCCTGGGCTCTTGATATACAACCACCAACTGTCGAATCTCAAATATCGATATTAGAAGATGACCCAGCGACTATAACAAACGGTAAAGCTATAGCTTTGATATCCAAACGCGGGAGGGTAAACATCCACAAGTCAAGCGATGGCACTATTATTCTCGAAGAATTCGCCCGAAACCGACGCGACTTGCTAGACGCCAAGTGTAGCGCAATCGAGATAGAAGCGCGCGAATACAAGGCCCTGCGGGGCGGTGAATATCATCTTACGATGCGCTTCGAGAGTCAGCGACCAGATGAGAAGATATACGGTATGGGCCAGTACCAGCAACCGTTCCTAGATCTCAAAGGGCTTGATCTCGAACTGGCACAGCGTAATTCATAAGCCAGCGTGCCGTTCGAGTTGACGTCTTTGGGTTACGGGCTCTTGTGGAATAATTCTGCAGTTGGACGCGTCGTTTTTGGAAAGAACACTACCGCATTTGATGCGTACTCTACCAACATCTTGGATCTTTGGGTGGTAGTCGGGGACGCGCCTCGCGAGATTCTACAGAGATACGCAAGCGTTACCGGGACCCCGCCGATGATGCCGTAGTATGCCCTGGGCTTCTAAGGAACTGCGTTGCCTAGTGACGAAGGAAACTGGACGGAGAATGAGCTCTTCCTCAAACAACTTTTGGATGACTTGAAAACCAATGATATGCTTGAAGGTCTTGTTTTTTGATATTTGGAACGAACCGGACCTCGACATATTCTGGTCTCGGTCATGAGAGTAATACTTGGAGTATCACGTACGGGTTCATCGAATCATCAGGTAAGAAGTTCGACAGCTGACATCTTTTACATGTTTTAATAACTACATCAAAGAGAGATGCTTCCCGAAGTCCTCATTATTGGCCCTTCGGCTGCCAATGTCCCTACTCTTGACTATGATAAATGAAAATCGTGGCTGTCCACTATCTCGGAGAAATACACCATCCCCGACGTCTACTCTTGGTACCAGATTGGAGACTGGCAAGGTGAGCCAGACAGAGTCATCCCTGACTATGATACGTTGCTTACCAGGTACAGTATCCCAGAAAGATCGATTGACATCAACGAGTACGCCTGGCCTTCCGAGCAGAACCCGGCTAACTCAGTCTTCTACCTGTCACAACTTAAGCGGCACAACCTACGCGGTCTTCGTGCCAGCTGGGCAGTAGTTTGGCTCCCCATGACTACATGGCTGACCTAGTCTTCAACAGTACGAATGACTGTTACAGCCCTAACGGAGATTGGTACCTATACAAGTACTATGCCCAGATGGTTGGTGAGCGAGTTGCCACCACAGCTTCAGGTAATTATGAATTTGATGATTTTACCGTTATTAACGAAAACAATCTGGATTGAGTCATCGTGGACTTCCCCTTAAAGGCACTATCGAAGTTCGTAGCCGCCGCTTCGACTGGGCCGGAACGAAAGCCGATGTTGGTGAGCCAGTCGACCAAGGTAGAGCTACGCTCAACTATTCGTCGGACACTGTAAGTACTGCATCGAAAACAAAACTTGAATTCATACATCAATGCCTTTCATCTGACGCTACCAATGCTGTCCGAAGTGTATAGCATTCAGTGTCCAGACGTTTGCATTCAATTAAGTCGTCGGGCCTAAGCATTGTTTTCTGGAGCTTTGTCAGTGCCGCGACGTATTCCGCTCCTTTTGAGATGGCATTAGCAAGCTTCATTGTGCCCGTACTGTTTGGTGGTGCTAATCTTGGTCTTCGACAGCTCACAATCTTTGTGGAACCACCGACGCAACAGCATTTGCTTTTGAGTTCGCTGGTGTGAATTAAAGGTCAGACTGATTGCTTAAGTCTGATGAGTATGTCGTATGGACTCTAGGTGGAACCAACGGCCTTTCGCATCAGCAGGGGTAGAAGCTCCTATTCATATCCTCATTAAGTCCACCAGGGCGGTAGTTTCAGATATGACCAAGGAGCACTGGACAGTTGTCCTACCATATTAGTTGCGGCAATTTTTTGATACTCTGCCGGTTTTGGTTTGGTTGGAATGTGCGACAGTCTCGCACTTCAGATTCAAGACTCATGATCAAGAAAGACTACGAGATATTTGGACATACACGCAACTCAAGAAGAGGGGAAACAACTAATATTGTCCTATTATGATTATTGGTTACTCTATTATTTTGGCTCAAACACGGCACATTCTTCCATCGTTGGCAACGCTCCACGACTCACTGCCGACAGCATTGCGAACGTAAAAGAAACCATTAGGGTCCCACTTGTTCTTGAGACACAACAAGGAGTTGTAGTTGCTGCCGAAGAAAGCCTCCTGGAAGTTGGGCTGCTGGAAGTCGGCCTCGTTCATATAAGCACCGCCATTGGGGGTGAGGGCCTCAATCTCCTTCATAACAACGTTGGTCATGAGGTCTTGGTTGGCGATCATCTCCTCCCAGGGGGCAGTGAAGTTCCAGACGGTGGTCAGGGTGGCGTGGACAATAGCGTTACGCCAAGCGGGGGTGACAGAGTTGGTCTCCTTGGTGCCGAACTTGCCCACGTCGGTTCCGACGCCGATAAAGGTGACGCCCTTTTCGGCAACACTACGAGAGAAAGAGCCGATGTTGGTGATGTTGTCGCGGGGAATGAGGCGGCCTCCGTATTGGGCAATGCCAACCTGGATATTGCCGATAGGCAAGGGGCCAAAGTACTGGTCGTAGTGGTTGTAGTAGCTTTCAAACTCGGAATATTTGACTGTGTACGTGATGCCGAGGCCATCGAGACGGGCGACGAAGGGAGCAAGAAGGGTTCTGACCTCGTCGGCGGTCTTGTTGTAGGCATTCAGAGGGGCGATCTGGAAGAAATCGGCACCGAAGTAGTAGACGACCATGGAGCCACCGTCAACCATACCGGCAAGCTCCTCATGGAAGGCATCAATAGCATCGAAGAAGGCAGTGTTGTTGTTTTGGGCAGCCATTATGACAAGAGTGGCACCACCGAACTTTGCATCAGGGTGAGCCTTAACGGTCATGGAGGTTACAACACCCCAGTTACCCGGGCCACCACCAGATAGAGCCCAAAACAAGTCGGCGTTCTCAGTCTTGGAAGCAGTGAGGAAGCTGCCGTTAGCAGTGACGACCTCCCACTCCAGAACGTTATCAGCGCTCAGACCGAAGCTGGTGGAAAGAGCGCTGTGACCACCACCCTGGGTGTAACCTCCAGCAATTCCAACCGTCGGGCACTCTCCACCCACAACAGCGAGACCAGCGTTGTGGGCGGCCTCCATGACTTCGAAGCCCTGGGTACCAGCGCCGACTTTCATGGCCTTGCCTTGGTAAGCGGCGGTGTTCCAGTCGACAACCTCGGTGCTGTTCATGTGGTGGGTCCAAACAGAGAGAGCTCCAGCACCGGTCGAGCGACCATTGTAGTCATGGCCAGTGTTACGGACGACAAAGCGGATGTTGTGCTCTTGCGCAAAAGCGATAGTGGCCTGGATGTGCTCGGGAGTCTTGGCATCAACGGCGTAGACGACATAATTGCCCAGCAAACAGGGACGAGACTCTGGCTGAAAGGGGTCGCAGCTTTGATTCGCGAAAAATGGAGCCATGACGGAGGAGGAGGACTCCATGCTACATGCTTGTTAACGGCCTGTCACACAGGTTTCTAAGCGCATTAACTTACTGGATCTCGGAATCCTGCCATTGGCTTTGCAGTGAAGTGCAGGTGGCCGCATCGTAGGTAGGGTCGTGACAAGGCGAGCCAAGCGGAACAGTAGCAATGAGGTTTCCGCCGACGGTGGTGTTGAGGGCCTCCCACTGCGCCGTGGCAGGCCAGCAGCTATCACCAGGGAAGCACTTGCAATCACTGGCGGCTGTGAGCGAGCGTTGGTTCGGGGCAGCAAGCGCCGCACCGACGAAGACCACTCCAAGGACAAAGCTCTTCATCTTGAGACTTGGCGTGGGTGGGGAGAGGGAGGGAAGAGACAGCGCGTATTGCGAGATAGAGATCGGCGCTCGGTAGACGGCTCAAGGCGCGGGGGGATGGAGGGGGAAAAGAGAGAAGAGAACGAGTTGCCGCTGAGCTACTTCATTAAACGAAAGTTCTACAAACGGCGGCCAAGTGCAGCAGTTTTAGTATGCTGCAGGACTGGGGACCCGACGTCCGGGACTACGGCATGGAGATCCATCACAAGGGGTTGAGGTTTCCCGACTGGGAGTTGGAGCCGAAATATGGCAATAGTACCTATAGAAAGCGGCTTCGCCCCCCTCGAACTAGTGGAAGCTAGACGCGTCTTACTGACTGCTGATGAATCAATCTCGACATGGTCCGAGGGGTACCCATAGGTAAAGAAGGAAATCTGGTCGATATTTATGCAGAGCTGTCTGAAGCTGATTTCCTTCTATGCTTCCTGCCAAGCGCGGGCTCGATGGTAGCGTAGAGTGAAAAGACAAGAATGACACGGTAGCAACCGAAACTCAGGGCATCCCGGCTGCTCCGGTCGGCCGGTTAGTGCTAGTCAGCACCGTACTGCTATCTCCGCTGACAGCTCGCTTTATCGTCGCATCCGGGCGCCTTATTGTGCCCATGCTCCGCAGGGCGACGAAGATCCGGGTTATGACGGTTCCGGCTTCATTACCTGGCTACGGCAGGGCCTGGGTGGCCAAGTTGTGCTCCACGCGAGTATCCTTCCAGAGTCTTGTTCAGCGGGCCCTCGAGGGTCTCGAAGATCAAAGGATGCGGTGATCTCGGCAGTAACCTAGACGGCCTCGGCTATGCCACCAAATCTGCAGAACATGTGTCGTTCCTTGCAGAGTGCACAACACTGGAAGGGTAGATTCTAGAGACCACCAACTTCTGAGTTATCGCAACTGCCCAACAGGTATGAACTGCCCATCACTGCGTAAGTACAGATCTAAATCTGCAGATTAGCGTGACTCCCTCCGCCTCCGGAGTTCTCCTCGGTATTTTTGCGAGGACTCATGGATAGTCTAGCGCAACCTGGTTCGAAAATTGGAGTTGCGGAGATTCTTCAGCAAAGCCTATTCCGACCCCTGTCGATAGGAAGGGCCGCTAGATCCTTGAAAAGAGGAAAATTGGGTAGCCCCTTCCAGCCTTCAGGAGAAATAACAAGGGCCTCGCGGCGGTCTAACCCAAACTTGCTATATCCCGATGGCACGTAATGCCTCCAGAACTCGGCAGGAACCGCATCGTACGAGGCAATGCGCAAATGGCAAGGGGTTGGGGTAACTACGCTGGAGAGTTTGATGAAGGGTTTTTTAGTCTGGCCAAATCTTAATTTGCACAGGATGTGAAGCTTGGACTTCGTTGCGCCGGCTCTGGTTGACTCCATGGGACGGGAGGACTGAAAGCTCATGGGTCCTTCCCCTGGGACCTTCGACCAAGACAAGAATCATGCTGCATCGAAACGCTCATCCAAACTGGATCTATATGAGATCATAAGTCCCTTATTATCGATTCTTTTGGGAAGAGTATAATCTTCTGGCTCTCAGAGTAGTTGAAATCATCGATGCTATCTGGCACTATTGGAAAGCGATTGGCGACATTTGTGCAAATCTGCATCTCACCATTATGTACGTGTGTGCACCTGTTTGCGGGCAGTACAGATCAGTCACCACAACTCATAAAAGGCACGGACGCCTTCGTCCCGTCCCGCCCAACGGTTTTCACGCTGGTGTGTGTGTGTGCGTGGCCCCCAACGTCCCCGGCATGAGACAGACAGTGAAAGACAGGTTGACCTTGGACCTGCAAAAAAAAAAATCAAAAAAAAATCGGGAAATTGTTCGATGTCAGGGTGTTCGAGTCACGACAATGGCCTTATTTCAGTGGCTCTCTATTGTGTAGGGTCGTATCGCTCTCCTCTTATCTCAAAAGGTGAAATGCTCGTACTGCACCCACCTGGTCGGAAAAGTGGGCAGTGTTGTGCGGATACCTCCGTACGGCCCTGGGGAACTCGAGAATGTCTTCGCTTGCACAGCTGCGCTCAAGCAGACACTCTCACCTGAAAAGCGGAATGGATGGTTGCTCATGACTTCGGGAACCTCTTTTCTATCGGTGGGGGGGAGACCGGGATACCGAGGCCCAACCGGCACATCAGACCCACGTGGTGATGGTGTGATACGACAACTCGGGCTGCCAATCGCTAGTTCATGGCTTCAACCAAAGTCGAAGGTCTCTTGGTGAATGGAACACATCAGTTTGAGTCAAAGCGTAGCACCGGACACATGTAAATACGGTTGAACATTGTTTTTATAGGAACCCTTTGTTTGCGCAGATGTCCTGCTAATACACATAGTATTCAGGATGGCACGTCAATACTAGGGTAGAGTCCGAATTTTTATCGCTCATGGTTGAGCGCCCGAAACGACGCATCTCGGACAAGGGTATGCTCGCATGCCATGCCGACTGTTGTTGGTACCTACACGGACCAGAGTCTGGTCTGCTTGGTTGACGGTCCACCACGATGATTACATCAACTAGAGTCCTAGACTCACAGTTGGACCGACAAGTAGTGAGAGCCCCTCCGCCGTCACAACTAAAAATGTGGCACTAGCCTTCAATGTGATGTATCACAATATCAAGGCCACTCAAGGATTTGGTCTCAAGTTTAGGTCAGCCTGCGGCTCATTTCTTTTATTCAAAGCCACTCACCTGTTGGACTCAAAACTCATGAATGATAGTTCAGGTCCCACCACATTGACGAATTTCTGCTGGCGGCAGGGAATCGATCACCAACAGCTATCTGACGACCACCATCCCTAGTAGTGCGCTAATTAGTGCCACCCACAACAGCCGTATGAGTACGTATGTGTATCGCACATAGTACAAACAAAGGGACCTGCAGGGCATGGAAGTAGCGGTCACGTCTTCTAGATCCCCGGGCGCGCTGTTGGCGCGGAAGATAGATGCAAAGTCACTGATCGCAACCCTATGTGTTTTGTAAGGTACAGGCCAGGGTTTATTTGCCTCGGAACGGACTCCTGAAATGCAACATCGGCACGCCGTCCGGTGGGGAGCCCATCCTCGTACGGAGTCGTACCCCGTATGCGTCCTCGCGGTTTCCACCCCCAAGAACTTTGCAAACGTGTGATGCGCGAGGTAGGAGGTGACATTACCTTGTAGAAGACCCGAGGGACAAGGCCGAACCTCACACATCTGGTCTAGAGGATCACACAAAGTTCATGCCTGCAGCCCGGCTTGGCCATTACTGCAGATATGATACCTTTGCATGCCCCGACAGGGAATGGCCTTCTGGCCCAGATACTCGGTACCGGAACAGAATTACCCTTCTTGCAAAGTTGGACTTATGCAGGAAGGACGTAGTGAAAGGGAGAAGACGGGCAGGTATTTCTACATTGATTTTCCCTCCGCTCTCCCTTCTTGGCCTAAAATCACTTAAAGAGAGGCTAGCTTGATGATGTTATCCACGATCTACTCCCCAGATAAAGCGGTCTAGAGCCAGTTGGCCCCGCCACTTCATCCACTCGCGCCTCTCCTTCCTCCTGCGCCGGCTTTTCGGCAACGCCCATCTCACCTCATCACGTTCTGTCGATAGGTCTGTTCGCAGACCTTCAGCCTTACGACTGATTTCAGTTTTACCGCACATCGTACTGGTCTTGAGGAGGCTATTCGCTTCGTCTGCCGAGATGAGTGAGCCGTGGACGTACAACTCTCCTCCGGGGACGGAGACCACGGGGCCACGGATTACCGCCATCGCGTTGGTCTTTTCGAGTCTGTCGTTCATCATAGTGTCCATGCGATTATATGTTCGTATGATCATGCTCAAGGCATTCGGTCCAGGTACGATGACAATTTCAACACATTGCAAGACAAAAAAGGGGACTGACTTGTGCATATAGATGATGTTGTCATCGTCGTAACATGGATTGCCGCTTGCGGTTTTGCAGTAGTCAGCACGATCCGTAAGACGCTCTTCCCTTCGAAGTTTCCCTAGATGCTGACAGCCACGGAAAGAAACGAAATGGGGCTTAGGACTCGAGAACGTTGTGGATATGCCAGCGCAGAACCTCTATACCTTTGGTTTGCTTCAATATGCCGGCGCGCCCTTGTAAGCACATGATGCTATCTCCAAGGTAGAGGAACGGCCATGCTAACACTGATCAAAGCTACATCACCAGCATTCTGGGCTTCAAAATCAGCTTGTTGCTTTCTTATCTCCGCTTCATTCCAAAAGGCATCTACCGATGGGCGACGCTCGCCACCATGGGTATGTGTATTGCGTACCACATCGCGTTTCTCGTGGTCCAATTGAACCTTTGCACACCGGTAAGTCTGGCCTTTGTTAGAATTACCTCAGCTGGCCGCTGACAACCTCAAGATCGCCAAGCAGTGGGACCCAACAATTACGAACGGATCTTGCATCCCAGGAGTCCCTTTTTACACGAGCATGGCCTCTTTAACGATTTTCTTCGACATTGTTGTGTGAGTCGCTTTACCGATGCGTCTACAGGCCCATTTGACTGACTCTGCAATTGCTTAGCATGCTTCTGCCCTTCCCAGTCCTCGCGAAATCGCAGATCCAAAAGCGCAAGAAATTTGTCCTCCTCGGTTGCTTCGGCCTTGGCGCCTTCATCACCGTCATCCAAATCATCCGAATCCAGACCGTCCACGCGCTCGCAAACTATCTCGACTCGGCGCCCCTCATCATGTGGTCCGCCATCGAGAACAACCTCGGTATAATCGTGTGCTGCATACCGACCCTTGCCCCCCTCGTCCAGTACTTCAATGAGAAGAGCAGATCGGGAAGCCGGAGTAACAAGTACGGTGGGGGGAGTGGGTATGGCCGGAGCGGCCAGAGCGGGAACGTGGGCAGCAGGTACGCGCTGCAGAGCTGGCGCCCAGGAATGAACGGAATGCAGCCGCTGAGCAGCGGCACTGATCGCAACGACGGCGTGCAAAACTCGAGGGTGGGAAAAGGGTCGGACGATGAGAGTGCGGATTACCATCTTGATGCGCCGATTATTATGAAGAAGACGGAGTTTGTGGTGACGAGCGATCCGAGGGAACCGGGCATGGCTATCTAAGGGAAACGGATTAAACTTAATTGATTAACTTATATCTAGCTCTATAAGTAGTAGTAATAGTTAAGGCGGACGAGTAACACAGGCAGTGCAGGCAATTTACGTCCTCAGGTCGTGAGCCTGTTTCCTCGACTCATAGACTTTTGCCAGGGCTTTGCCACTAGTTTCCTACAAATTTCCTACAGACTTCACCGTTCGGCATACTCCAATACGCGGTGGAGGTTAACTAAGTCGATAATCAAGGCTGCCGACAGCTACGTCCTTGTGTTCCTGGTTACGCATGGCTTGTCGGAACTATCCGAGCTCTTCGATATATTATAGGCGTTTGATTGGATTCAATGTTGACAGTATCGGTGTACAGCCATTTGATTACAGTGTGAATACTCTCGTGATTGACGTTCTGTGTTGCAGGGGCATCGACTTAATTCTTCAGATCACCATAAGCATCTCCTTATCTCTCCAAACCAGTGGTGCGTTCAATCATACACGGTAGTTATGAGTTGGTGGTCGCCGCTCGGCGCATATGCCCGTACTCTTTCCGTCACCAATCTTGATGAGACGAGGACAAGAAAAAGTTTCATAAGAAACTTCCTCCAAATCAATACAGGAAATTGAAGAGTGATAACAAAAGAATAAGATTCTGTGTGTTATTGTTCGTTGCTAATACCGGGAGTCAAATACAGCAAAGAACGGCAAAGTGGCTCTGGAGAGGGTATCCAAAGGGGCATAAGCGATTATCTTCGTTGAAATGCAGTTTAACTTACATTCGTGAATCGGGGTCAAGCAAGTAAGCAGATTACTACTGACAGCTTCTTGTATGCTTGAGAGTTTGGCAACTCGAGAGCACCAGCAGACTGGCCCGTGTCTAGCTTCCATTCAAATCGAGGCGGTACTAGTTTTGTAACGAAATACATGCCTGGGTTTTGGTAAGAATGGTTACCACGCAGGCACGGTGACCTGCAATTGTTTGATACATCCCCAGAGAGTAATCCTTGGAGAACGGAGGACATCCGATCAACCATGAGTGGGGAGTAAAATGAAGAGCATCGTTACAGAACATTGGCGGTGGGGATACCAAGGCTAAAGTTAACAGAGAGTTTTCTGGGTCTAGAGCAACAGAGAACAGTCGCGGAAACAACGGCACAATACACTCCCAAAGAAAACAGCAAAGAAGTCCGCAGCGTCACAATCTGCAGCCCTGGTAAGTTGAGAAGCAATTCAGTCAAGTCCATTCTACAAGCTCGTACCCTTGCTTTGTTCTCAATGATACACTAGGTCTCACTCAGTATGAGAGCGGATTAAGTCTGACGACCCTATCAATCACTATAAGCCATCGCCGTCGTTTTCGTCATTGTCATCCAGCTTCGTTGTCGTCCCCTATTCCCGATTTTCCAGAATTCCGTAAAACCCGTATACACGCAAGAAACCTCCTAGATAGAGTGACCGTGGGATTTATCAGCAGAGGGGCCAGGTTCCTCTCTCTTAACGTAAGCACTGTCCTGTTTCCCCTCTCTATAGTTTGAACCGAAGTCATCGGCGCCGTCTAGCTTTCCCCGTTCTCCATTGTGGTATCCGTCGTAGCCTTCAGACTCTGGGCGAATAAAAAGGCCGGAAGAGCTGGATGCCACCGAGTCACGGCGAGACCGAATGACTTCACGTCCCATGCTGGCACGCTGGCCGTAGCTGCGGCTGGTGGCTTTCTGGACGCGGCCACCCTGAGTGTGGCGAAGGACGCCCATGCCGTCCTTCATGAGCTCTTTTATCTCACGGATCTTCTTCCGGATCTCGTGGCTCTTGTGATTATTCTGCATGGCGTCCGCGAAGGATTCAAGATTTGCGATGGTCTCGCTGTAGATGGTGGCACCGGCACGGACGTCTTGGAATTCCTCGTCTTCGTAGAGGGCGTGCTGGGCGCTGATGTTGTTGCCCCAACTGAGCATGTTGGAGTTCTGGTGGACAACGAGGTGACGGAAGATCTCGGTTGGATACTTTCCACCGTTGAGGGCGATAGCAGTGAGAACATCGCGCTGAGTGAGGGTCTGACCCTTAGAGACCTTGTCAAGGACGCGGCGATAGAGAGTGTGGTCGGTTACGTTCTCGCGCCAGAAGCTAGTCTCGATATCCTCAAGAATGATCTCAAGGAGCTGAGAGTCAATCTTGGTGATAAGGGTCTTGATGAAGTTGCGGGCCCCATTGAGGGCATCGTGGTACCACTCGTGATTAGCCTCGAGAACGGCTTTCTCGACCCAAGCCTCGGTGTGACAACGGATGAAAAGGTCTTTAAGGACGCGGTTGTACTCGCCGTCATAGTTGACGGGGACTATGGCCTCGAGGGCGAGGAAGTCGACGAGGTCTGGGCGGCGCTCTCGCTCGGGGAGATTCTTGTCCTTGAGGGAATTGCAGAGCGACTGGTAGATGGTATTGTCCGAGATGCAACGGCGGAAGGCGTTGGCATCAATCCGAGACTCGATCCGGCCCAAGAGGGCGGGAGTGTAGGTAGCCGCTTCGCGGATGTGATTCTTGGCCTCCTGAACGCGTCGAATGCGCTCCTCAGGGGTAATAACTGTCGTGCCGCGGTCGCGACGGTTGGACATATTGATGGAACCGCTATGGGTGATGAGAGACGCGCCAGCAAGCTTGTTGAACAATGCTCCCTTGTGCTCGTCCAGACTCGCTATAATTTGATGAGACGCGCCGAAAAACTAGGCAATTGATATGTCATACCTGAGTATTGATCGGCCACTTGGAGGTAGCTCACAGGACCTCGGGATCTTTGAGTCTCGGAGGCTTTGAGTCTCGGAGACCTTGATTCTGGAGACTTTGTGCAGTTGCCCCTTCGTTATGGTGTTTAGGATTTCTGCTGCGCACGGAAATAATCAAGGGCACACACCAAGGAAGCCACAGAAAGAAAGTATGAAGGTGAAGGACAATAGGGGAAGTACAGAAATATGAGAAAAGAAGGTCGGTGGGGGTGAGGGCGAGAGTAAGTAACTGAAGATAGAAGGGAGCGTAGAGGGTGAAAAGGGCGAGGGTGAATGTGAAGCAAAATACCAGTCAGATTCTGCAGAGGGAAGGTGCGTCCTGACTGAGGCCCCCAAGTGAGCCAGAGCCCACCGCAAAATAACCACAAATATCGATGTTTCTAGTTGACTGTGGATGATCAGAACTGCCGAGATGCAATCAAGATGTGTGTGGAAGGAAAAAAGAGCAGTCGTCGGACTTCCTTGAATTGCTAACGGTGATGCTGTGAGGAAACATTGAGGCGGAGACTCAACGGCGATATACTTGTTGGCAGGCTCCGTTTATTGTATCCGAGTAAAGTGTTCACTAGTTCCTTCTTCGTCGTCCTTGAATCGCTCTCTCTGTCGGTTCTCCTCGGCGTCTTGAATACCTCTTGTCGAGACGGACTGAAGAAACGATAGGGGTGAACAGGCTTAAACACCATCTTTAATTGAGAACAAGCAACATCACGAGGCGGAAGCAAGTGAGACCCTTTTTCTTTCCGTATTAGTGAAATGGGCAATGCAGAGATTCTGCGTCACTCTTCGGATGTCCCAAATCGCCAAAGCGACTTTTAGACATCTATGCTGTATTCATTAAGACGCAATAGGCAAGTAAAAGTCATTGTATAATGGACATCAATTATTCTAACTGGAAAATATTGTTCGACTTAGCATTTTTCAATTTCCTATGCAATGAGGCAAGTGGTTGCCACCCAGCCTGTGATCCATGGTGTGCTCATGTATGTCATCAAGTCGTCATCTCGTAAGCCATTTCCCCTTAACAAAAGATACACTTGCTTCAACAATCCAAAAAAAAGTTTCCTTAACGAAAAAGATGACAATGCAAGAAATCCAGTTTGCAGTACATGAAGATCGCGACAACGAACAATGACCCGAGCTCAAGCTGCCAAAGGGCTGATGCCGAGTACTTTCATACCGTTCTCAAACACCTGTCTCGCATTCTCATACAGCACGGCTCTTGCGAGGTCAAGCTTTGGGTCCTCGGTCGTTTCTTCCTCCTCTTCCTCATCTTCTCCTTCGTCGTCATCGAGGCACATGACAACCTGCTCAGCCAGCCGATACAGGAATGTCAGCACAGCAGACGGCTCAAGTGTCTTGTACGCGGCGTTGGCAACGTCAGGATACTGTGCCATGAGCCGAAGAAGGTTTGTGTACTCCTCGTCCTCCAAGTGAGAGTAATCGACCTCCTCGAGATTGGTGGGATCAACCCCGAGCTGCTTGATGGTCAAACAAAGACGGGTGTAATGTAGCTGCAGCGCAGCCCCGGTCTCGCCTTCGAACTCTGTCATCTTTTTGCTATCAAAAGCGTAACCGTTGCTGCGCTTCGTATGCATGTCTTGCGCAATGAGCGAGGTGATGCCGAAAGGCTCGGCGGCGGCAAGAGGCGCTCCAGAGTTCTGTTCTGTGGACATGGCGTCTTTGACCGCGTTGGCACACTGGTTCAACATGTCTCCCAAAAGATGCGCGTTTCCAAGCTGAGACGACAGGCCTTGGACTTTGCCAAAGTTGACATGCTGAATCTTCTTGGCCAGGTCGTCGCGCCCCATCAGCTCGAGTGCTTTGATCACACCGCGAAAGTGAGAATCCTGCTCGGCGTTGACGACGTAGATCATCTTGTCGAAAGCGTACTTCTTCTCTCGATCTATAATTGCAGCGAGATCTCGGGAGAAGTACATGGTAGTGCCGGTGCGATTTCGAATCATGCCCGTGCCGAGACCCTTGGCGCCGTGCTTCTTGAAATCGATCAGCCAAGACCCGTCGCTTTCTTCCGAGATTCCTTTGTCTTTGAGCAGAGACTCGACCTCTGCGATGGACTCTGAGGTAACTTGGGACTCGCCAGTATATTCGTCAAACTTGATGCCGAGACGGGCATATGCCTTTGTGTAATCTTCGACATAGACGTCGCGGAACCTCGTTGTGAGGGCCACTGCATCGGCGTCACCCTCCTCCATGCACTTGAAGAAGGCGTCACGCTCCGCGTAAATTCCCTGAGACTCAATCTCTGCTGTGTTTCTCCCCTCGTCTTTGGCCTTAAGGCTCGCCTCTTGCTCCGGCTTGAATAGTTCGTTGATCTGATTATGGATGTCAAGGAGATGGCGGATAGGATCTTTGCTAAACTCCTCCTCAGACCCAAACTTATTCCAACCAACGGCAAGAAGGGCAATGTTTTTGCCCCAGTCGCCAAGGAAGTTCAGTCTGACGACGTCCCATCCCATGCTCTCGTGAAGATTGGCGATCGAGGCGCCATTAATGGTGCTGCGAAGGTGTCTGCCTTCGAATTCGGCTGCGATGTTGGGCGAGGAGAATTCGACGACAACCTTCTTGCGTCCAAGGTCTGGGGATGCAGTGTCTTTTAGACCATGAGAATCGTCTGCACCATATAGCTCTTTACGATCGGCAATGAAAGGTATTATGAGTCTTGGGAGGAAAAACGGGTGAGAGAAGATGCGGATGTGGACCCCGTCGACGAAAGGGAAGGTGTAAAGCGGCGAGTTAGGAAACTGTATTTTGTTCCATCAGCTTCCTTGGCCATGTTGTTTTGACTAATATTTCTCATACCTTTGCAAGTAGCTCAGCTGCAGCATCTCCTTTGCCCTTGATCTTGAGACGAGGGAGGATGACAGCAAGGTCGCCCATAGAGATGGCAGCCGTTGACTGAATGGCCTCGTATGCAACCGCAGGGTCGCATTCTGCAATCTCAGCCACAATCTGGGCTATGTAAGATCGGAAGATATCAAGCGGGCGTACCAGCACCTCGGCAACGGGGAAAGAGGGAAGAGGAGTATCGAGGCTGAGCTTCTCGAGCGAAGACTGAAGACCACTAATTGAAAGAGTCGCCATGACGGTTGATTCAAGCTGACAAGCCTTGTGCACAGCTTATCTTACATTGTAGAGAGAAGAGAGAAAGGAAATCTCATCACAAACGACAAGGGACACCGGACTCCTTCTTCAACGGAGACTAAGTTCAACGGGTTGGGTGGTGTGGTCGGGCATGAAGGTTGTGCTGCGAGCTTGACGCGTCATGACAAGATTGGACTCGCCTGCAGCTCGTACATCGGGTCTCTCCCCGTTGTCAAATCAGGTGCGTGGTGTTTTGGGTACTGTCTTCTCCTGCTTGGGTTGACATGCTGGGCTGCGCTGATAGGTCGCCTTGTTTTCCATTCGCCTGTAACCCTGGTACCCTGGTATTGGGTTTCTTCACCACCACCCAACGGCTAAGCCCGAGATAAGCTTGTCCAAATTGGATCACCGAGCTTGCCAAGACATAAGCAGCGGATGCCTTCCTGACACGTGGCGAGGCGATTTGTGCTTGGTCTTGCACATGTCTAGCCGTCAACAGGTTCGTTAAACAGTCTGGTAAGCTCGTTGCAAAATTTGCACCCTCAACGAGCTAGACGCTCGGCTCTCGAAACTGTGTTCCAAAGACTGGAAGCGATAGCCACACACTGACAGCACTTCTGAACATGCGAAGGCACCGCTGAGCCGAAGTGGGTGCGTAGACAACCATTTTGACAAGATATTTCCAATGGGTGGTAAAAAGGTGAAGCGATCTCCAGAAGAGGATGATTAAGCGAAGTGTTGTCGGTTGGACCATCGCAGCTGGAGGAGGTTTGGTATTGACAAGCTCGAGTGGCTCTCGCGAATTCTGGGAAGTCCTAGCACCATTTGATTGTCGCAGTCTCTCTGAGATATTTTCATGAATACTCAGCAAATTGTGTTTCGACGTGTAGCCAGTTGAGGTTCTGGATTCACGGAAGCTACAATCCGAGAATCTCTCAGAGAGATGTCAGTTGCTCTAGCCGTCGTGGGTTCCGTGGTTTGGCGCTTCAACGAGCTTCCGCCGTCACCGAACAAGCGGATTCGAATCACAACGATCAAGCTCATTAGTCCCGCCATTATCACGACAGAGCAGAGAAAGTAGTACCAAGTCCGTGGAAATGGGATAATACCATCACAGCTGAATATGGCGGCAGTATTGACGAGCGGTTGAGATACCTAGTCACACGTTAATCGATGCGCACAGTCAACGAGACATGGGGATCACTTACGATTGCTGTGCACGATAAAATTTTGATCTCCAAAGATTGACGAGGAGTGGCAGGTTGAGAAACTGGATAGCTTCTATTCATCTTCATTTGTGACACAATCTGTTTCCAAGTATCAGCCATAGGTGGTCCTATGAGAAGTTTTGGCTCACGTCCAAACTAGCAGCTGCAAGTGTAGCTTACATCTTCCTTCGCAAAGGCCCCGCGCTTCAGCATTTGTTCACAGTCATCTCGTAAGTCAGAGAACCTTTTGAGCTGCTGTGCAATGTCGTGAAAGGTCTGCCGAATGTGTGACAGATGAGGGATACACTCCGCAGCATCTCCAGGGTGATCATCACGATGTAAAAAATAATTTACATCGGTTTCCATGAAACGCTCACCGCTCCTAAGTGTTTCTTCTAGGTCATGCACATGGTCTCTCAACAGAAACACGGCTTCACGAACGCCGTGCTCGAACCGGTGGATTCTTTGCTGCTCATCATGCCAGGCTGGCAAATGCTGAGTGCAAATCATTTCTTGGATGTGAGCAAGGAGGTCCTCATGATGCTTGGACTGGGCCAAGGGGTCAGCCGATTTTAGACGATAGCGGTCTGTTTTGGTGGGGGGTTCTTACGGCAGCTTTGATTCTCTTGTGGAGATGCGAGTGCACCCCATCCCATTCCTTGTAGGCTTGCTCCAGGCGGACTCCAAGAGCATGGATAAAATAGGACCGAGGTGACCAGAGAGATCTTGTTATGTCGCCTCTCCCCCGGCAAAGTGGATCAGGTATCAACATACAGTCGCCATCTTGGTAATCATTTTCGTACCGCGTCACTGTATCTGGAGAGGGGTCATCAAGATTGTCTTCAAACCAAGCTTCAGCCACACCGACTCCCGTCCATCGGAATTGGTCGTAGCCCGTTACTATGAGACTCAAATGGCTTGAATAGATCATATCTCGGGTGCATCTCTCTGACTTGGCGTTGGCGAGATCCCTTAAGAAAGTGATATCCGTTGACTGTCGTAGTGGTTCTTGGTCGGATTTCTTTATCCGAGGATCTCTCTTTGGTTTATTGGTCGACCGAAAGGCTCTGATTGGTAAGCTGAATCGAAGTGTGAAGGTCTCCGGTCCTTCCGTCTAGTTGATAAATCAGAAAACCGTAAGCTATTTTTGCTTGTTTACCGGTGGCTATTTGCTTACTGCGAACGAGACTCCGATTTTGCAGTTGGAGCGGATGTAGTCGAGTATAAACTCTGTCAATGGCCGATGAAGTGATTCTGGTGCAGTGCCAATGAGAGCCAAAATACTCCAGGAATCGAGTGTGTCAACGTAACTAAAGACATATTAGTTGAATGTTTGCCGAAACACAGTATTGCAAATCACATCAACCGCCGCTCGGCTTCAATGAACTTATCGTCCGTCACATCCGTATCCTCCAAGTATCGCTTGATAACGTTAGATTTCATCGGTCAGATGGTAGGATTATGATGAGTAACTAACCTTTTTTGATAACTCCTCTAATAGCCCTTTTGCTGATATCCCTCCAAGGAAGCTCCTGAATCGTCGTTTGCCTCCGATATTGTTACCGTCAATGAGCAAAGCCACTCGATCCGTCGGGACAGCTTCTCCTCCATCCTGTAGTTTTCGTAGCGTTGCTCCGCAAAAGATGTCAAGAAAGGATTCGATCCGAAAGTTGTCTGGGGCCCAGTTCTCTTCGGTCCTCAGAGAGTGAATCAAGTCTTCGTCGTCGGGGTCTTCCAAAGCTGAGGCAGTCTCTCGTACTCGTAGTGTAGCCTTGATGAAAGGAGTATTTTCCCATAGCGGCGTGATTGTTTCCCTAACGAAGAACCGCTCTGGCCATGTAAATGCTCCTACATGTACACTCTTCTTCACAGTCTTCAATCTCGGCAGCTCCGTTGGGACAATCAATCCTGGGGGGGTGATCATCCTTCAGCGTGATGGCACAACGCTGGAAGCTGTGCCTCGACAGTTTGTAGCGTTTATTGACTCCAACGCCTCGCAATTATTCTCGTGTCTTCAGCACACTTCAAGCTGGGCCACCAAAAACTCGCTGTCCAGGGATAGTTCCTTGCCCCGCAACTCTTTTGATTGATCTGAGCGAAGGTTCGCCCTCGGTCCGAGTTCCAAAAACGTACAGGAAGAGTGTTTATTTCCGTTCGTTACAGTATCCGATATCCGATTGACCATAAGGATACTCCGTTCCGTCGAGGCCCGTTGTTCAATATCGAGAGTTTCGAAATCGATTTTGTCTACCACCGGTAAAGTCAAGTCCAATCTAAAACCAAGAGCAACATATATCCTTCGCGCCGTGTTATTGTCGTGTATGGCTGTGTTGGCAGAGATCAGGTCGGTCGTGTAGGTGTTGGCGGACTTGAAGCTTATCTACACGACAGCGGGCGCAGCGTCCGTAGCCGCAGTTGATACACGCTTCGTTGGAGATGCTCATGCCACCTTGACCACAGTAACACTAAGAATATCATTAGCAATGAGATACGCGATAGGCGGGCAGAGATTTAGTATCTTGAGATCCGCCTATCTACCTATGGAGGATACGCACACAGGTCCACCTAAAGGTATACTTCTTCCGTGGGGGCTAGATAGAGCTCGGGTCGTCAGTGGCTGAGAGATATAATTCCAGGAGTAATATAGAGAAGCAGTGATTGCAAAGACAAAGGAAGAAGTACCATTGTTCCAGGAAGCTGGAACAGATGACGACGACGTGCTTCTCTTAAGATTCGTTTCCTGCAGCCTGCTAGCCTTTCCTCGTCACGTCTCAACCCACCAGCGCACCCTTGTTGGCAGCTAGCATGCAGCGGGACCGTATGGGAAGGAGCGAGTTGTCACGCGGTCACGCTCGCAGGCGATATCTGAGGCGAGCGCGAGATGTTGGCGTCGGGTTTCGAGAGGGTGGTGTGGGAAGCTGTTGTGTGGATTGGCTGGATTACCCCCCCTGGGCGCTCAATTGAACTTCGAAAAGTGCCAATTGGGCTTAGAAAGATCTGTTAAACCCGAAATAGGAGCTTTGAGGGGCTCAGATCTTCTTGAAGTTGCAGGGCGTATGGCAAAACACGCCAGTATTTGATCCCTTGAGTGACCGCTACATTGCATGCTCAATGGAAAAGAGTCCGGAGATCTACCCCAACAGAAAGACCGACGACGGTCACCTGACCGTCGGCCTGTCATAATAGGGGTAGTAATTAAAAGTCCCCTGTCTTAAACAAGCTCAAGAAAAATACTAGCGTTCACTCAGCCATCTGTAATTAATACTGGTCTGCAAGGAACGCGACCAAGAAAGAATGAACTCATCTATGGAAACCGCGATCGGGGTACGCATTCGTGTGGTGTCTCTTCAGGCGCAGCTACTGCTCAGCAAAAACAGCGGCTAAGCCCTGGGTGACGGGCTCAAAGGGGCTGGCATACCGAGGCGGTCATCCCAGAAACAAAGTTGTGTGTGCATGGGGGAAAGGACGCTTGCATCTCTTACGTTGTGCAAGGGAAAGCGGGAACTACCTGAGACGACAAATCCTTAGTAGCAATATTTATCACTTATCTAATCAGTGATCATGTGATATGTATCTCGCAGCGCGTAATGAGAAGGCGACGGCCCCGCTCCCTCCCTACCAGCCGCCTGGAAGATGCCATCCTTCTCTCCATGGCCGTTACATCGTGCAACTGGTTCTGACGACATTCGTCCCACCCTTCGCACTTGCAAGACACGAATCTTGCTCACGGAGAGACTGATGATGGTTACCAAATAAGTGTCGTTGTGCTGGTCGACACCAGCTTCGCGCCTTATCTACATTGCAACATGAAGGGTTCGCCCGGCGGCGTGGCACCAATGGAGGCATCTGCTTTTGGTGTCTTGTCCCCCCTCCCAGCTACTCAACCAAGAGAGTGGACGGTGTGTAATAAAAACCCTTTGGCTTGTCTATCATTCTGTGATGATATGCGATGCAGCCCAATGCTGCACGTGGAGTAGTAGGCCTCTCGAAGTTGCATTCACACTGTCTTAGCTCGGCTGCCTTTCGGTTGCCTTATATCACAGCCCTCTTCTTTTCTCCTTGCGACAACCCAATCTTACCCGCGCCACCACTCTGGATGCAGCCGTGATACTTGGTCTTATCGTTTACGTATCCGTCTACAACCACTCATGTTTGGCGAGCTATCCGTCGGCAACACGACGTACAGCTTTTTCGATGCAGGTTGCATTATGGGAGCAACGTTACTCACAGTGTAGCATGCTCTCGCTTCGGTATCTCAGGGAAATAGGATTGCTCCGACATCGGGAATTACTTGAGGCTGTGTAAGGAGACGACGAGTCACAACACCACCAAATTGATCACGATCGAGGGAAGACACCGTGCAATTGACCTCATTGGAATGACGATCTCAACTCCCAAGAGACACGTTTTTCCTTCACCGAAATCTCCCTCCCGCTTGGGGTTGGGCATCACCGCACACGCAACTCTTTGCCAACAAGGCGGCCGTGGACCAAGGACCAGTGGTAGAACAACCCGCGCCCATGTGACCGACTCGAGCGACGATGTACCTATGAAGGCTGTCGTGTGGGGGGTCTCGGGTACCCAAACGACCTTCAAGGCTCAGTGGGAGTCTTACATCCATTAGAATCCTGCCTTTTGTCCGGACCAACTACGATGCCCCATGACTGGCTTCTCTTCGGCGTCAACTCAACACCTGACCGGGATGACGACGTTGAAGACTTGAGTCCACTGGTTCTGTCGGGCTTACGAAGTCTATTCTTTTCCCCTCCCTTTCCGGGGGGCGTTCTGGTGACTTTTCAGCTCCTAGGGTACATGGTGCATAGGGGGGAGCCTACGAAGCACGCCCCTGTTCGGCCCGTCATACGACATCAAGATGTCTGCTTATCCAGGACAAGCAACGTGCAGAACGGAAATTACCTCCATGACCTACAGGCCGTATGTCATGTTGGAAGCCGATAGTTGCCTGGTCACTCTACTTTTTATCCACTAGCAATTGTGGCATGTTTTCTCTTGCCGTTTTTTCGGTTAATGAAATACTGAAATACTCTGAACTACAGACCAGGCTGAGTCACAAGCTGGTTCCTCGCTTAAGCCACGTGTTTTAAACCGCTCGATCTTGGCCGAGGAATTTCCACGGCCCGCCCTGCTAAATGTACTGAACAAGACGTTGATGTGTGCCTACGCGCGATGCCTATTGTTCGTAGCACCAAGTTTTGAGACTGCGGCATTGTGCCACTTAGCCGGAGCCTGAGTGTTCGGATGGTTAATGGTCTGGCTGGTCTTGTGGTAACCAGGACTTGATGCATCATGGCCACCGGCTAGTACCAAGGAGACTTGGGTAGTGCATGCTACCTAATTCCGGTAGCGGCCAGCTCATGATGAGTAGCGGAACCCTGCCTAGTTGCTGCGACCGCACTTTGAGTCACGTTGAGAGGAACAATCTTGTGTTTTCATGTTTTTTCAATGCTTGTTGCCGATACATCGTTTAGCTACCTTCACGGTGCTTGTACTGGAATATGAGTGTGGCTTTAATGTACATGCTTGCGGCTATTATCCTCCGGGAACCCGAGCCTCACACTTGTCATAATACAAGAGTGACGCAAGCAAGTCGTTAGCCGTCTGTTTCTAGTACCGGCGGCAGTGATGGAAGTGATTGCAGTGGTACAGGGTCATGTCTTGCTTCGGGTTGCTTAGCATTCAACTGGTTTTGTAACCGGTTCCGGTGGGCCAGTACAGCTTGATTGTCTTCTTCGCTCGCACGAAAGCCGATGGTACTTGCAAAAGACTTTGGATCCTGAGCAGCAACTCCAAGCTTGTCGGACGCGTCACCGTCGTCCGTGTTGGGGCACCTGCTTGCTTCCTGCTGCGTTTGCAATCCTGCCGAAGCCGCGAATACCTTCTGAGTTCGCCCCCAGCGGTTGCTTACTAGCATCAAAAGTCCCTGTATCAAAGATAAAACCAAAGTTAGAGCGAGGTAGGTAAGCACAAAATTCTGCCAAGTTCGTTTGCAAGTGATGATTCCGTCGCAGCTGTAAATCCCGCCAGTAATTATCAATGGGCCGGTCAACTGTTGGGTATTGATAGTCAGAATCTTGCACAGATAATATGTTCTCAGTGTTCCAAGTTCTTACTCTTGCCATCCATGTGTTTACCCGGGCGTCGTTGGGTGTTGGAAGAAAAACAGTTACATGAACAGGTGGAACGTTGTGCGTGACGGCTGTTGAACTGATCGTACTGATTTGCAGACGAAGGGTGTACTGATGGGAAATTAGCTGATGTATCCAACCACAAGACACCTCGAATTCCGGTTAGAAGCTGTAGTTACATACCCTTTTACGTGCTCTATACGAGTCCTCAAGCATCTCTTTGCAGGTTGTCTGCATAATGCCGATTCTCGGATGCAGCTGGTGCAGCTCTACCAAGGTTTTGCGGACTTGTGTCAAGTGAGGGAAACAAGCCGTGACATCTCCAGGACTACCGTCGTTAGCCAGAAAATAATTGACGTCCGTCTCCATGAAGATTTGCCCGCTCCTGATGCTCTCTTGAAGCTCATTCTCTGGCTCTCTCAATGAATCTTTAAGGTCGCAGATGGCGAGCTCAAGTTCGCTGAACTCCTCCTCAGCGTCAGACGCCATCCATTCTCTCATTTCTGCCATTTGCATTTGGCTCAAGAAAGTCTTATGTTTCATAATCTGCGGTAAAACTATGACGTTAGAGGTTTTGTCTATGCAAAAAGCGTGATTTTCAGCACGTACCAGTCTCTTGATAATCTTTTCAAGTTCTTCAATGGTCCCCTCCCATTCGTGCTTGACCTGAGCCAACCTAACCTCCATGATCCTAATGAAGAATGGACGTGGAAACCACGAAGTCTTTGCTGCTTCATCTCTGCCACGACTCAATGGGTCCCAGAGCATTCCATCTTCTAAATCGTTCTGGTATCTGGCAACAGAATCAGGTGTTGGATTGTCGAAGAACTGCTCAAACCAAGTGTCTAGTATCAGAATCCCAGTCCACCTCCATTGATCGTATCCAGTCACCATGCATGAAATGTGGCCACCATACAGTCCTGCAACCATGCCTGCATCTTGCTGGAGACCAGCAAGTTTTCTTATTTTGGACATGTCCGTGGATGATCTCAGCGGCTGCCCGTCCGATTTTCGAGTACGGACATCCTTCATAAGACCTTTTGTCGACCGCCACGCCCGGATTGGAAAGGAAAATTCGAGGGCAAATGTCTCAGGGCCGTCAGTCTGTGACTCAGGTCAGAACGTTTCAGAAGCCTTGTAGCCCTGAAGGGTCACGTACCGAGAAGGAAACACCAATTGAGGATCTCGAGCCAAAATACTTCAACATAAAGTCGCCTAGGAGACGTGCAAGTGACTCCGGCGCTGATCCGACGAGAGCCAGAATGGTCCAGCGATCAAGGTCAGTGATGTATCTTTCACAGTACAATGGTTAGCAGTGGTTTATCAAGAATAGTAAAGTGGACGACGTCCTCTGTTCTGCTTACAACAATCGTCGTTCGGCATCCGCAACGCCAGAATCGTCGTCCACGGCACCATAACGCTTTCAAAATGTTAGCTCAAAACCCAATGGCTCAAAGGAAACACATTTACTCACGTCTTTGAGAAGTTGGGTGAGTAGCATTTTCCCGTTGAGACCTTTCACTGGCTGTCGGAAAAGGGGTTCTTCTCCAATAGCGCAGCCATCGATAAGGAAAGCAATCGGGTTGGGGGGGCAGGTGATCGTCCCATCAACAAGTTCCTTCAGCGATATTCCATGGCACACGTCAAGAACGGCATCGATTCTGTATTGATCTTGTACTGAGTCCTCGTCTGTGACTAAGAAGAAAGTGATGTCATCTTCCGTGGGTATATCGGCCGCTTCCCGACGCTTGATCCACGGCGAGTTCTCCCAGTCGAACGAGATATTCTGACGTTGGTAGAATCTCCTTGGCCATGAAAACGGCCCGCTGTGCTGTTGGTCGGTACGTGTTGACGGCTCCGCACCGGCCGTTTCTACCTGTAGTCGTAGAAGTGTGTCTTCAGGGGCCAGTGGCGCCTGCACTAAGGCAGGGTTCATTGGGAATCTGATAACCAAAGGTCTCATTAGGATGTCAGAAGCTTTCCACGTGCTTGAGTCTCGTATAACTGATAGACAACACGATGCTCACCTTAAACCCGCGCTTGGGTATCTCCCAATGCTCCTACTAGCTCCTGAAGGATTCAGTCAATTTCCGTAACTTCTTCAGTTCAATATCGTTGCACCGTGAACCGACTATCTCACTCGCTGGTGTGTGCGCAGCGGTTAGATTTCCACCAGTGGTATTGATAACGAGTTGAGACTCTTTCAACCCTGCAACGAGAGCAACGGGGAGAATGGCAATGGACACAGGGGTCAATAACAACCGTCATACCCCCTTGTCCACAATAGCACTACGGAATTGGTTAGGTTTCAAAGCAAAATCCATCGGGCTCGGTGAGGCTCGAAAGACACAAATGCTACATACGCAAGTCCATAAAAAGGCATATCTTTTGCGTGGCTACTGGCAATTTGCAATATCAGCAAAATGTTCGAGAATGTGGGAATTAAAAAAAACCAGGATCTTGGCCTGAAGCCGAAGTGAAGTACCATGGTGCTGGGGACTGTAGGATGCCCTCTACTTCTTATCAATTATCTGATATAGGCGTCCTGGTTCAAGCATCCCAAGACAGTCGCTCTAGATATTCGATGCGTCTGACTACCCCGTTGGGTATCTACAGGTGGTGTGTCGCGATAGGGCTGCCGAAGTTGATCGGCCGGGGCGGACGGTGGTGGGCAAAGGCTTCGTTCGTATGAAAGCTGGTCACTTGATATCTGGACCAGACAGCGCAATTGGCTATTGATGAACTATTATCACCCCCCTTTTTAATGGCCCAACAACAAAGAGAAAGTTCCACGGTCGGCTGTGTAGATATTTGGTTGGTTCTAAGGCAGTAGGGGCAAAGAAGAAAATGGTGAGGGGCAGTAAGCTGTTAATTACATATACGCCATGCGACGACAAAGGCAACAAGAAGCAACTCCCCAGGTAGACTTCCTCCTATCAGCGTTAATCAACAATAAATCCTCAACACATGTAAGTTTTCACTCTGATCGTTTTCTGTTAGTAGCTAAGGATGTCGATGACGCCCTTCTGGAACAAATTAGATTTAGAATTCCAACTCGAACGCTCTTGTTCTAGTCGATAAACCCTTCGTGAGTATCACATCGGCTGGTTTGGTATGTTTTTCAAAGCGAAGCTAGATTACTGGGCTTGAAAATGAGAAGTGGACTTGAACCATTGTGTCTGGGTTAAGATAACGCTGACACGAACTCATGCCTTGTCAGCGATGACACCGGTTCGATGGTTAGCCACAGAAATGGTGAGATCTTAATCACAAGACCAAACAAGTAAGAATCTCGCTGCAGAGAAAATGGGCGAAATGGGGGAGGGAGGGGATGGGGAAAGGGGGGCAGGCTGCAAAATCAAGCATGCAATGCGTGGGACCGCCCAGCAATTGAGCGATCTACGAAGAGCGTACAGTGTATGGATACAGCCGGCGCTGTGCAACGAAAAGATTCGGGAGCTTGCTTGAATACTGGAAGCAGGGTGTATGTATCCCCCCTCCCTCAAGTAATACATTTGATGTTCTTATGGGGCTGCGGGAAGACAGGCCAAGCTGGACATTCATCTCGTTGAGGGGCAAGCACCAACTAACAGCAAACACCCCGTGCTGGTGTACTCCCCAAAGGCTGTACATTATGTTTATTTCTTCCAAGCCACTTCCCTGCAAGTCACTCTTACTTGCTGTTGAAGGTAACGCATTACTGCCGTCATTGGCCATCACTCATCATCATGACATGATCCTGTAGGGCCTCATGTACAGTAGTACATGCGTAGGCGAACAAGGCTGCCAGTCAACTACGTTTTGATGTTGGCCCCGCACTGTCCATGACTAAGATCGCATGGCAGGTAAACAACCATTATCACAGAAAATACGGTGATATTAAGCCGGTGCGATTCAACGAGATTCACTGGGCCTCGGGTTTGTTGCATTCCCAGGGAGATCAAAATAATGGAAAAATACTGCTATCATATCTAGAGAGCTGAGTGCCTGCTACATCGGAATGCAGAAATTTATTTTGAGGTACTAATTTGAATTCTCGAGTTCTCAGGTACGTGAGGAATGCAGCTAGCCAAGCGCGAAAGTAGCCCCGACTCAAGATTTTGAGGGTGGGAATGCTGGTCATATTGGACACACACCCGAGCTAAGGCATGCAGAGCGAGGCTGCGTTGCTCTGTATTTCAATAATCCTGGGCGCATGATTACAGTACTGATGAAACCCGATCAGAAGCTCAGCATATTAGGAGTCAATATCTAGAATTTCACGATAACCGAATCTCGTTAATTCAGTGAGCCAGCTCAACTCAAGTCAAGCCAATAAGGGGTGTGTTGAAGTCTCAGTAAGTCGTTCTTATGCTTTTTGAGGTGTACGGCGTTGTTCAATAGTCCTAGTCATGTACTTAACGCCAATTTATGTTATTATATAGACCGAACCATTTAGATCTGTTCTTTGGATTTCGGCCGAGCGTAGCCAACAGGGTAAAAGCAAAGTAGTCGGGTTTGTCGCCAGCGGTCAACAGCGGTCAACAGCGTAATCTTCTCTGATGATCGAACGCGGCATTTTCTTGTAGCAGGAGGCTTTAGGCCATTGCGGCTGGGCGCCTAAATGCCCAAGTCCTTAAAACCGGCGAAAGACAAAGTGCAGATATGCCCATTGGCTCCAGCCTCTACTCGCTTTTCGCGGGACGCCTTACGCCACAGCCACTCATCGGTGATGTGTATCTCAAAACAGAAGTCTCTTCCGGTGCGTGGATATCCATTCGTCAAAGATGTCAATATCATCGTACTGGGCCTCACCGGTCGTCCTTCCCAAGAGAAAGATTCAGAATCCAAGGAAATTAGAGGCCCAATCCGAAAAGTTTGCATCGGCACCTGACCTTGCAAAGGATGATGAGCTGGCATTCAGCATAGAATTCCTATGTCAAACATAAAGCAACGACTGGACCAGCTCCTGTGATTAGGCAACGTTCGACGACGCTGATCACGAAGTATCCACGCGCCCTCCCCCGATAGTCACCCCTACCTTCTTCGAATGAAGGATTTGTCCGCCTCAATTTTCTTGTCCATCTTCGGAATCTGCTTATTTAGGGTTTTGCAGCAAGCAGCTACAAATCACTGCAGGTGTGAGTTGTTCTCTCCTAAGCACCGCTAACTCCTATTGAGGACATTTGATTGCAACGCGGGGCAATGAGGCAATATTTCAGCCCGCTGTCGCTAATTGTTGTGATGTTTGATGAATTGTCTGTTATAAGGCTTGCAAGCGAAGTTACCGTAATGCGATAAAACCCGAACCTAAGCTAATTTGGTACGGAATCGTCATTATTACAACTCAGCATGGATTCAATTAGTGGAGAGGCTTCTTCTCAATTTAAAGTGATCTGATATGCATTTTACCTCGAGTCTTTTTGCACTTATTAACCGAGTTGAGACGAGGCTTCTTGGCTAGGCCAGCGTTAGACGTAATTGTTGTAGCAAGTATGCAAGGCTTCGGGGGCAATGAAGTCAAGGAACATAACCGAAAGCTGCTCGCACGTCAAATGATCCAGGACTATAGAAATGAAAGACACTATCATGATGGAGGGTCAATCTCTTGCTTGTTTCTTCTACGTCAGCAGGTAAGGAAACGCGGTGATAACAATTATTCTGCAAAATAATAGCTAATCCTAGCATCAAGCAAAGTGTGTGGGCCTGTCTGCCCGGACTTATTTCTTTTCGGACTGAACAAGCGCACCCGGCTGAACACGTGGCTGGTTCAGCGTGCAGAATGGCATGAGATTTGCAGATTAGCTCTTTCAGCGCCTGATATCATGCTCTGTTTGCCACATTGCCCGATTTGCGATGGAAGCGGTACGCAACCTGGTAATTCGAGTCCGGCAAGGTCTACTCTGCACAAGTAATGAACTCATCAGCGGCCAACTAGGATATTGGCGTTCTATTCATAAGGATCAGCGAACGTTATCACCATGTCCATAGTACCCAAACCTTCTTCAAAGCTTAGAGTTCACTGCAAAACTCCCCACATATGATTTTTTGCACTGGCTGATCTAATCGAGCAAACTCATCTCAAACATGGCGACAAGAAGTTTTCATTGTCGAAATTTTTGATATGAAGAAAGCTATGAGGTTATGTTCCTCAGGTTGGCGTCTGATTGGGTCGTAAAATACCGCTCGTGTGGCAAGTTGGGTAACACCCTCATCACGCTAGTTTAATCATCTCACTCCGTTGCCAGCAACATCGCGTGCGCGTCAGCTGACAAATTAGGCCAGTTCTTCTCCAGCTCTTCCAACGGAAGTACCGCCTATCATCATCTTGAATTTGTGACGGCCAGACTATCAGAGTTCCCACGTTTCACATTCGTACATGTGACGGCTGCCTACCCCTTAGCGATATTTGGGTTGGACTTGTTAAGGTGACTTGTCAGTGTGCCAAGCATAGTAATCAACACATTACGGCGTGGATCATTTGATTTTGGGTCAGTACTAAGGTGTATGCTATTCTTTTCTCATGATCAGCTACGGAGCTAATGTTTCCCCTTGGCAACTCTTGAACACTGGCTTTGTCTACGCAAGCAGATCTTCAGGCCTATTATATAGCTCAACAGTTGCAGCTAGATCCTGACATTGAAACAAGTCTCTAAGATGCATGGTCCAGACTGTCTCATCATTCGCAAAGCATGGCTTATGGGCCGCCTGCAACGATGGACCAACAATAAGTCACCGGCGGCCAACTCCGTTACCGGCAGCTCACGAACAGAGACCAAAGGCGATATTACACATAACAAGATTAACCACGCACTGTTATTACCAGGGCATCCGGATCCAATCTCTCGGCACCGAAGCCTCGTTAGTTACTTTATTAAACAAGCTTATCCAAAGGATGATCTCGATGACTAGGCCAAGCATCCTGACTCGGGGACAAACTACTCAACCTGTTGTTGGCGAATCAAGAATTGAATAGATTCTTCGGTGAATCCTGGAGTTAGGTGGTTCAGTTTCAGCCGAAGCTGTCAAGCGAATGGCAGGTCAAATTCAAGTTGAGGGCAGCTGAATGTTGAAAGAGACGTTGCCGATCCCCTCGGAGTTGCAAGACCGGAACCGGCTCCGCAGCTGCTGGAGAGTTAAAGTTTGGAAGGAGTGGGTCCGATTGTAATCTCCGATGGGGGCCAAAGTACGGTATTATCCTCGATTTCTCTGCATTTTGCCCGAGTAAGTGGGTATGATGCTCCCGCTCCTCTGTTTCTCGAGCCCCTTGCGCGTCGCGGCTCAACCATCCGTCTCCGAGCAAGGGATTTCGTAATCAAACAGGCTGGTGATGCTGTCAGCAAGACCCCTGGACGCTTGTTTCTCTTTGAAAGTCAATCGGGACTAGCGCTTCTCCTCTAGATCCAATGGATAGAGGCGGATTAGGGTGTCTCGGAGGCAGCCAATGGGCGGAGCCGTTGGATCTTCCCATAGGCGGGTCTGGACCCATCTTGGACGGTGAAAGTGGGGCTGCTAGGGACCGGCAAACCAAGGCCTCCAAGTCGCCATCCACCTCCTGTGCACGTTTTCTTTTGCCTCTTTGTCCGGCTGCCTGTCATCGGCCATCGAACCGTCCATTGTCATCCGAACTCGATCAATCAGCAGATTTCCCCAACAATCAGAAAGGGACGCTAGCCCAACTGTCGGTGTGCACGTTCCATCGCTTGGGCCGACCGAGTCTTGGTATTGGTGATCTTCAACGCAGAGGAGCCACGCCAATCCAAGGTGGCCAGTAAAATTGACCATCGCAGACGGCCAACGGCAACGGCCACCAGGCCAGCCACCGTCAATGACCCGTTCGATCGGCCACAGCGCTAAGCCTGCAAGTCTGCGGCGCGGGGGAAGTTTTGCCAGATCGTATCAAGGCGATTTCCCCATGCCCAGAGTGCATTGTCAGACAGCTACCGTCAGCACGTTTCGCTGTTCGACCGCAAGCTCGATATCAATCCCACGACGTCGCCTAGCAGGCTCCAACTAGGGACCGAGTGCTTCAAGCAAGACATGTTGTGTAGGGTCCGGTACGATGGGTATTGTAAGACATCCCCGACGACTGCCGTCCCCTGAGGCCTCCAACTGACCGTGAGCAGCCTCTCGATGGCGGAGGTGATGGCCGAGTCGGTTCCGCGCGCGACAACTCGACGGGCGGAACCGTGAGCAAGCTGCAGTTGGACGATTCTGACTCGTCTTCGCTGATGTCTCTTGTCAGCACTCTTGTACCTGTGCTCATCTATACCGCCGTCTGCCTACTCATCTTCTGGGCTCTGCGTCGCAGAAGTCTGCGCGTCTACTCGCCTCGCACAATCCTCAA
The DNA here is from genome assembly GCF_022836535.1 of Colletotrichum spaethianum. Lineage (NCBI taxonomy): Eukaryota > Fungi > Ascomycota > Sordariomycetes > Glomerellales > Glomerellaceae > Colletotrichum > Colletotrichum spaethianum. The sequence continues at coordinate 177,874 of NW_026054815.1, read as the reverse complement.
GGACTTCTTTTCTCAGTATGTCGTCTTGCGCAGGTTCCCATAGACTGTCAACTGACCACGGCGCAGCGAGAAATGCGCACCGCTGCCGAAAGGATGGCTGGATTGGGTGAAGCCGTTCTGGGCGATCCCAGATACGGAGATCCTCAACCGCTCTTCGTTAGACGCCTACCTGTTCCTCCGCTACCTGAAGGTCCTCAGTCTGATCTGCTTTGTGGGTTGCTGCATCACTTGGCCGACGTTGATGGCAATCCATGCCAATGGCACCGGCGGGTTGTCGCAGTTGGATCGCATCACCATTGGTAATGTGCAAAACCCAGGCATCTTCTTCGTCCATGCCATCATTGCGTGGATCTTCTTCGGTGGGTCACTTGTCCCATGTCTCTACTATATACTAACGTGCCCCAAGGGTTTATCCTCTTCACCATTTACCGTGAATGCATATATTACATCAATCTGCGGCATGCCTATCTTCTGTCGCCTTACTACTCGAAGCGTCTCTCGTCCCGAACAGTCATGTTCAGCTGCGTTCCACCAAAATACCAGGATGCCGCGCGCCTTCGGAAGCTCTTCGGCGACACCGTTAAAAACGTTTGGATTCCTCGGGATACGAGTGACCTGGAGAGGCTTGTAAAAGAGCGGGACGAGACTGCATTGCGTCTAGAGAAGGCTGAAATCCGGCTCATCAAGATGGCGAACAAGCGGCGAAACAAGCAGTTGAAGGCCGCCGTTGCCGCTGCTACCGCTGAACCAGAACCCATCTCAAGCCCGTCGTCGAGTGGTGGTTCCGAGCGCTCGGACGACGCCGAGAAAGGCTACCCGTACCATGAGAGTACCACCCTTCCAGATGTCAACGGCTCTGTGGCCGCGCAATGGCTTGGGGCCAGCGAGCGTCCTTACCATCGGCCTCTGGCCAACTTTTTCCGTCGGGTCGATACGATCAAGTGGACTCGCAACCGGATCAAAGCTTTGACGCATCAGATCAACAAGCTGCGCCGAGGCTTCCTCAAAGGCGATGGTCGCCGACTACCTGCCGCGTTTGTTGAGTTCTCATCCCAGGCCGATGCTGAGCGAGCATATCAAACCCTGGCCCATAATCGGCCGTTGCACATGTCCCCGCGTTACATCGGTATCCGCCCTGATGAAGTCGTTTGGAGCTCCGTTCGGATGCGGTGGTTCGAGCGAATTGTCAGAGGCTTCTTGATGCGCGCCATTGTCACCGCTGCCATCGTGTTCTGGTCTATTCCGTCCGCGATCGTTGGTACCGTCTCAAACATCAAATTTCTGGCCAATTTGTTCCCCTTCCTGGCGTGGATCGCTGAGCTGCCAGGCCCGGTCACCGGTATTATTAGCGGTTTGCTTCCTGCCTTGGCTCTGTCCTTCTTGATGGCCATTGTGCCATGGCTTCTACGAGGTAAGAGTTTGTTCCTCAGCTGACCGCTATGTCCACACTAATTTTTGTAAAGGCTGCGCTAGACTTGCCGGAATACCATCTCTATCCCTGATCGAACTATTCGTCCAACACGCCTATTTCGCATTCCAAGTCGTCCAAGTCTTTCTCGTCACAACCCTTACGTCGGCGGCATCAGGGGCCCTAGCCCAGGTCCTCAAAAACCCTCTCTCAGCCAAAGACCTCTTGGCCGATAATCTACCCAAGTCCTCCAACTTTTACATATCCTATATTCTGATCCAGTGTTTGGCCGTTGGTGCTGCATCCCTTCTCCGGGCATTCGACGTTTTCCGCCATCATATCATGGCCAAAGGTTTTGACAACCCCCGTGGGCTTTTCCGAATCTGGCACAGGGAACGTCCGATGCACTGGGGGCGGTGTTCCCCGTCTTCACCAACATGGGTGTCATCGGTAAGTTGGTTCTCGCAAGCTTGTTGATTATTGGTGCTGATCGTCAACAGCCATTAGCTACTCCTGCATCGCACCCGTCGTTCTCGGCTTTGCCACCGTCGGCCTGTACCTCATCTACCTTGTTTACAAGTATAACCTCCTTTACGTCAGCGACTCCTCCATCGACACCCGCGGTCTCGTCTATCCTCGTGCACTGATGCACCTCCTTGTCGGTCTTTACCTCGCAACAATCTGTCTCATCGGCCTATTTGCCCTGCGCTCGGCGTATCCTCCCATGGTTCTTATGATTGGTTTCCTCATCTTCACGGCTCTAGTGCACGTCTCCCTCCGAGAAGCAGTCTCTCCGCTGCTATACAACATCCCGCGCGCTCTGGCTTTGGAGATGGAAGAGCTGGACGGCGGGCCTATGGTGGATTATCCCCAAGATGATTTCCTTACCGATGCTGATATAACGGCCTCGTATCCCGACTTCTTCGACCACATCGACGAGGACGAAGGACCTGCCCATCAAGTCAATGGAAGTCGAGCCGTAGAAGGTGCCAGTGGTCTAATGGCCTCCGTCAGTGAATGGTCTGCCGGCGCTCTTGCCAAGAAGCTCCAAGCGACGGTTGAGAATTGGGGGATGGCTGGTCCGATCAGCTATGTCTCGCATTGGGTATCTCCAAACCCTTCCATCGAGCCCAACATGCTCCTGCGATTTCTTCATCCGGGCATTTTTGACGACTTTTCTACGCTTCGACGCATGATCCCCGGCGATCTTCCGGACCCTACGCAGACGTACCCAGCCGACTACGCTCGCCGTGCCTACTGGCCGCCCGAGATGGCGTCGCCGGCTCCAATTATATGGATTCCAAGAGATCCGGCCGGTGTGAGCAAGCAGGAAGTGGAGCATTGTCGGAAGGTTGTCGGGTGCTCGGATGAGGGTGCCGAGCTCAATGAGAAATGTCGCATAGAAGTTGAGGTTGAGAAGGCACCCTTTTGGGTGCCTCGTGTGTTGTATTAGATATTATGTAGCGAGGCGTACGGCGCGTGTATTGGGTATAGATAGAGTAACCGCTTAATGTAGGTGAGGCTAAGAAGCCCCAGTCAAGTGAAGCTTCGCTCCTCCCTGGGCAAACCATTACTTGGTATTGTTTCACATCTCACTGATCAGTTCTTCAATGGTCCGCCACGTCCGCTCGGCAACGAGCATCTGCGCCAGATAGTTGCCCGCATGATCTTTCCCCTGGATATAAATCAGACAAGGTGGGTGCATCCGCATCCGGGGCGTGTTGCACTGCCATACGATCTCCCCCCTCGGCGTCGTTCTTTCCTCTTCAACTTCCCCTTCAACCCTGACAATAGCGGGACTGAAGTCGATGACCTCATGAAACCTCGCCTTGGCCACATTCGACACCGAAACAACGAAGCCATCCGGCTCAGTGAACTGATTGGTACTCCCGCTTTCTGCAACAGCATTGTACGTCAACCTCGTTGAGGCGTAGACCTGGGCATCAGTGAGCTGCGACCTCACCGAGTCTCGAATGAGCGCGACAGCCTTCCCAAACGGGCCGTGCAAGAATCCAAGAGCCGTCGTACTCGTCCAGTTATACGCCACCAGGTTGGTAATGTAGGCCACGTCAGAGGGCATGTCCTCCTCGTGCAGGCGGCCTCGGAGGTCGAGGGCCGTAGATATCGCAATCGGCTTGGCGGGGGAGGACTTGGGAATGTGCGAGCAAGCAAGGCGGACGAGCCAGGTCGTGAGGATGTCACCGTCGCTCAGACGGGTCGCAGCCTCGGGGGACTGCGCGATGTCGGTTTCGGCGCGTTGGCGGAGGGACTTGAGGGACGCGGCGGGGATGAAGAGGTTTCGTTGGCGGATGCGGTTCGTGAGGAGGTACCACAGGAGGCTGAAGGTGAAGCGCAGCTTTCCCCAGCCGTGTAACCTCTTGTGCTCCCATAGGAACGGCTCGGTATACTGTTGCTTCTCTGATTTTGCGACATTCGCCATTGGGTCGAAAGTTAGATCTGCCAGGGGCGTGACGTCTTGGCTCTTGCCCGCTAGCACGCGACACCAGTTTTCGACGAGCTCCCTACGGCCCATGCCGTCCGCGATGCTGTGCGGATACGTTATGGTGACGAACGTTGCGTCGGTGAAGGTTATTACGTGCAGGGTGAGCAACGGGCGGTCTGTGGTGGTGTAGTCTGAGAAAGTTGTCGGAGCCTCAGGGCCTGCAAGGATGGGGGTGAGTGTCGACGGGGTGTCGAGGATGTGTGGACGTGATAGGGCGTTGGTGGATGGAGAGAAGAGCGACGGGATAGTTGAGGCGAGGGGATGAGATTTCACGCTTGAAGGGTTGGGCTCACTCGTGAAGTGGACTGCTGGGCGGGAGGGGTGGAAGACCTCCGGTACGTGAAGCTCGAGTTTACCGTCATCCTGGTGACCCATTAGTGAATTCTTCGTTGTCTCGGATATTGTGCAATGAGGCCTAAGGGTCAGGGAAGAAAAGGCCTACTGTCAACCGTGGTCTACCGCCAAGCTTCCGCCAGTTTCCGACTGTGAGTAATTCCGAAAGTGAGGAGTGGAGCATGTCCGGGTCGAGGACGTCGTGAAAGCACATCGACCAGCTCATGATCATCATGCGCATCATCCAGGAGCTGTCCAATGCAGAAAGCTGGATGACGGTGTCGGTCGAGACTGGTTCTGGCTGGCGAGGCGCAGGGCCCAGGATCGGGTTGAGGAGAGGCCGGAGGAACGACATTTTGACGGACGCCTCGAAGATTCCTGGCCGCAATGGCGAGATTCAGAGGCTGACGAGATACGATGTTGAATCAGAGTTCGAGGTTGAGATCTAAAGGACGATGAAGATGAGATGGTGTGGGAGATACAAGGGGCGAACCCCTCCGAAACCGCACCTTCAAGGGCCTGTCTTTGAGTGGTCACGAACGACGCCGTACAGACAGGGACAGGCCCTGTCGGCTGAAAGCTTGTTGTGGTGTTGTCGATATGGGGTTGCAGGCACTGACTCGTGGGGAAGAGATAACGTAAAGTTCAACACGTAGTCCGTGGGGCAAAGAGATGAGTGTCGATGAGAATGAGTCGGTCTTGCGCATTGATATGAACTTGAGGGTTTTCTGGAAGTTCCCCACGATGGGAGGGTAAGGTAAATCAGCCGTGGACACCCCTAGATTGACTTGTGAGATTGGGGTGATAAGCCGGCTTTTGTCTGCAATCTTCGCTAGCTCATCGACCGTGCAGTCTCAATCATACTACACCTGGGCTATTGCAAACCGATCAAGCAGCTCAAAGTTGTCAACATAATGTCACTCACGATTCAGCCCCTTCATTCGACCTTTGCGGCAGAGGTCCGTGGCGTCGATTTCTCCAAGCCATTGACGAATGATGTGCTCCAAGAGATCAGGGATGCCATTTCCAAGGTCAATCCCCATGTAATCAGAATCCGCATACCTGTGAGGTGGCTACTAACGTTTGAGACGTATAGTATGGCGTCTTGGTGTTCCCGGCAACGGGTCTAGATGACGAGCGTCATGTCGCTTTTGCGAGTCGCTTCGGCGAACTTGAACGCCGCAAAGACACCGGCGCGCCATCTCGAATGAGCCTTCCCGAATTGACGGACCAAGGCAATATTGACGGCAATGGAAATGTCATTAGCTCGAAAGACCCTAGGGCTCAGATCAGCAAGGTTCGTCCCATGGAGTGGTCGTGCGAATGAAGGCCGGGCAGACACTGGGCTCACATTTGACTAGGGGAATACGCTCTTCCACGTCGATAGCAGCTTCAACTCCCAGCGGGCAAGCTACTCCATCCTCCTCGCCCATGAGATCCCGCCCTCAGACGGCGGCGGAAACACGGATTTTGCAGACACGCGGGCGGCATGGGACGACCTCCCTGAGTCGTGGAAGCAGGAGTTGCTAAAAGAAGACTACGTCGCAGGCCACTCGTTCTGGCACTCGCGCAAGAAGGCGTGTCCCGATTTCTTCGCCAAGCTCGAGCCGGAGAACCATCCGATGAGCAAGCACAAGGTCGCACAGCTCCATCAGCCGAGTGGACAGATGAATTTGTTTGTGCCGTCGCACTGTCATCATATCGAAGGGCTCGAAGCGGGAGAGGGGCAGGAGAAGTTGAACTTTTTGTATCAGCATGCCACTCAAGACAAATTCGTTGTCTCGATTCCGTGGAAGGAGGTGGGCGACTTAATCATGTGGGACAATACGTGTACGCTTCACCGGGGGACGCCGGTGGTTGGAGTTCACAAGAGGGATATGAGGAGGGCAACAGTGTTGGATGGAAGTGAGGAGGCTTGGGGGTTGAATGAGAAGGTTGAGAGGGATTTCGCGTTTGCGCCTGAGGTTATGGCCGATGTGTTTCGCTGTCTTTCTGGGTGAGGAGGTAGAAGCCAAGCGAAGAAGGCAAACTACTTGGGCTGGAAGAAGGAACCCAAATTCAAATTTCCTTCAACCTTTCACTTTCTACCTTTCACCAAACCTACACGTCTTCTATCCTCTTTCTGTTCCCTCGTTTTCTCGATCTCGCACAACAGCCAATTTCCTTCAAGTAACATCATCGTTTTTAACTCTCCTGATATACGCTGCTAATACTAACAGATCGTCTTGGAGTGCGGAGAAAAGGAGGTTCATTTACTTAAATTCACCACGAACCGTTTGAAGCAGCGAATCCAACGGCAAACGCGACTTTTTTTTGACCCTTCCAAGTCCCAAATAAGGCCTTGAGGATGAAACGCAAGGACCTAGTTCTCTTTTACCTCTCTTTTATCTAAACATCAACAAGTACCAGCCAGTGGCATATCTACGCATGCCGTACTCACTCGGCCACAAGCAACGGCACCTTGCGTTCATGTCTGATTCCACCATCATTTCTCTACTTTGATCGGCATCCATCGACCTCATTCAAGCTCACCTCTGGATTATTTCACTATTCTTCTCTCCATTCAGTCAGGCACACCACCGTTTTTCAACATTAACTGACACAAACAAGAACCAGTCTCATTGTACCTCGTCTACTCGGTTATGCTTGACCTTACTCTAGCGTTGCCTTGGACACGCGCTCAGATCTTCACTACCAGCAGACCCAGGCAAGAAACGATACCATGCAAGACTCATCGTCGAAGTGATTTAGCAGCCGCTCAATCCCGCCTCAGCCGTGTCGTGAACTCACCGCTACCCATTCACCATCAACCCACCATGTCTCCCGGGGCCGAGCTACACTGTCGCAGTAGGAGAATAGAAGCACGGAGGTCCTTCCAAGAGAACTTTCGCTTCCCTCACCTTCAGCTCCTTCTTGTTCTGCCGCCTTCGACATCACGTGTACGACCAAGGTTGGAAAGTCTTTCCTCCTCCTTCTCCAAGTCCCAATCACAGGCGGAGGAAAGAGCGAGGATTGGTTTGAAGCCAGGAAGGGGCGAAAGCGACAGATACTCTGTCCCGGCTTCGACTTCCCATGCCACAGGCTTCACTGTTAAGGCAGTCAGCCCAGAGCTGTGTCTGACTTTCTATTCCCTTTTTCCCACCACTTCGGGGCATTGTGGCCTTCTCTTTCCCATCCTCACCCATGGGCAATACGGGGTCAAGAGTCCCGGCCTTTACGGCGATCAATTCATCTTCCTCTGCTGTCAAATCAACATCCACGATGGGCGGACGCAGCGCCTCGACCGCGAAGCGTCGCGTCCAACCAGCACGCAAGCCTTCCAAGAAAGACCCAGTCGCCCCGACGGAACCCCTCAGCTTCTTCCACCTGCCCAACGAGGTAGTTGGCCTAATCGCTCAACAAGCTCTTGCTATCGGCGGTCATCGTCTCGTCCACAACTTCAGCTTCACAGACCGCCGCACCTTCGAGCTTTCTCAGCGAGAACTCTATCGCCACATCGTCCTTCACGACGAGGTTGAGATCGCCTATCTTACGAGAAGCCTCATCGAGAATCCTTCGCTCCGACGAATGATCCGCAGCGTCAGCCTTCACACCAACTCCTGGTGTTGCCGACAGGCTGACTCCGACCGCATCCTCCGCGAATGGCCTAATACCCCAGTGGACGAGTCCAAGCTCTCCCAGTCGGACCGTCAACTTCTCATCCTGAGCAGATCCCACTGCAACCGGAAGGCTTCTGACAACATCCAGTGCGTATTCGGTTTATTCCTGTTCTTCATCAACCAGGCAAAGCACATCACCATCGAGATAGATTGGTACTGGGTTGAGTTGGACAACTTTCTGGCCGCAGGCCTTGCTTCCTACGCCGCTCTGGCGTCCGATTCGTCGTCAGGCCCGTCCTTCTACACGGCCCTCTTACCGGCTTTGCAGACCCTTAAGCTTTCCACCAAGCGCTATCTGCGAAAGCCGGTTCAGACCATCCAATCGAGACCCTTCCATCCTTTCAAGGCTCTTACTGCTTCTACCAATCTCCGCGTGTTCGACTTTGACGGAGACATGGAAATATGGGGCAACCTGGACGACATCGACCCTTACATGAAGCTTCCCTTTACGACGGTCAAGCTGGTTGTGGGCCATTGCACTTCGTCGAGCCTCTGCAAGTTCTTACGCCATTGTCCTGACCTGCAGTGGCTAAAGGTTGCGCCCCAAGGTTACGCTGCGGATTATGGAACCGAGGAATGCATCAACACCGTCTTACCAAAGTTCTGCCCTCGGCTTCGAGGGTTGTCACTGCGTCTTGGAGGCACAAAAAGCTTTTTCCGTTCCGGCACGAAAATCCTCAATTGTCTCCCCGAGATGACCAACCTAAGAGAGCTTCGCATCGAAGTAGATGCCTTTCTCCAACGCTCTACGGATATTGCCACACTCAAGCTTGCCAACAAGCTTCCAGAACAGCTAGAGAAACTGTTCGTCGATGCCTCGTTTGCTTTGATCCCTTTCCCAATTCGCAGAAGAAGGATGACCGCCCGCAGCCTCGAGGCCGTAATATACAAGCGCGCAGTTGAGAATATGGTCCAGAACCTCTGCAAAGCCCGAACGAGTCGATTTTCTCAACTCAACACCATAATCGTCGGTGCCAAGTACTCAAAGCCTGTACAATGGACCAAAGATGCCAACAAGACTCTGGCTGGAATCGGTGCCCGTGTCAAGGTGACAAATGGCACTGAGATTCAAAAGTTGTGGAGCTATTCCTGGGACGAGATGAAAATCTGAATCCGCGCCAAGGACAAAGATTTCGATATGGATGGTAAAGAAAGAAAGCAGGGGTTTGGAGATAGAGGGTGAAGTTCGCTAAGGACAAGCGTGGAGAGGAGTGAAGATTGCAAAAGAGAGTGCGACGCCCACACACGATCTGAGGGCGAATGCCCCGGGGGGGACCGGAATGGCTCCTGCTTCATGGCTCGGACATGTATCTAGCAATCCCATACCCTCACCAGGACCTCTCGAGAGAGACCCCATGCCGATGACAACTCTCCAAGCATCTGGATCAAATACTGGCTTTCCTCGGTGATCCCAAAAGCTTTTGCTGAGCGACTCGCCTGCACTGCGCCATATACGAAAACGAGAGGCGCATTTTGGAGGCCGTACTGGCTTCGATATGTTCGCAAGAGAGACGTGATATCCTGGGCTGATGCAACACAGTAGAGGCGGAGTATATCCTCTGTGTCACCGCTGCGAGATGCGACAGCTTGGTCATAGTTGAGGGCAATGCGCACGCTATGGAACAGGAGGCTAGATAACTTCAGACAACCCATCTCACTACAGATTCAGGTCTTATCGAAAGCATAACTTACTGAAGAGCCAGCACTCCGGGTAGTGGTTTGGATGGCGATCCCCATTTCCGCCACTTCGCAAAGTCCGGCAATGATTCTCGCCAGCGATTTAGTTCGAGGTTTAGGTTGTCAAAGCACACTCGCCGGTTGAGGCCATCCAGATGAGACCTTGGCGAGAAAAGTGTTGACATCATCATTTCTATTACCTGAGACAGACGGATCTGCTCATGGAGGTGTGGAATCATCGACGTGGATTGTGTCGATTCAGCATATTCTTCTTCGAAGCCTATGGGACGCCAGAGGATCATCTCGGGGGGCTCACTGTACGTTATAAGATTCGACGTTGACGTAAGCATAGGGCGGTAATTGACGTACGGGAGAGTCTCCATAGGTTGCACTTTGGCATCTTCATACGCCAGGTATACAGGACGACCAAGTATCAGACTGATCAGCTTGTCAGAGATATAACAGCCCCAGTAAATTCTTCGGCGGATCTCGACGTCCTCTGCCGTTGCTAGCGACGAATCGTGGTGGACCCAGTCTTTGGGGTCTCTCTTGAAACCCAGATCTTGCGCCATGCGGAAGGCGATTCCTGTTCAGGGACTAGTCAGTTCAGTCAGTCCCGTCAGAGGATGCTAAGATCCAAGAAACGAAGACCTTCTCACCAGAGTAACCCCATCCCTTTGACGAATTCCCCCTCCCTATCTCATACAGTGCCAAACATAAAAACGCTTGCACGGTCGCGACAGATGGCCTCGTCAGCCCCGTTACCATGATGATGCTCTCCGCCGCCAGGAAGAACCGCTCGCTCCGCGTCTTCGTATCCACGCCCACAAGCGCTCCGAGCGCACAGATTGAGAGCAAAAGCGCCGGCGACCAGTACTTTCCGTTCCTGCGGTCACCAAAGTGGTCTCGGAGAAAGGCCTCGCGGTAGATGAACATGAAGTGTGGGTACTGCCATCGGAAGAATTGTGTCAATGGAGCCATGATGTCAGACGAAGACATGCTGAGGTCGAAATGTTGCATCACAGACTCGAAGTTTGATTCTATGCCAGATGAGTAACCCTGCAATACGATATTGGGGTCTTTGGGTGGTAAGTCGGGGATATCAGCGCGGAAGATGGAGGTTGCGCCCTGATAGACTAGGGACCCTTCGAGACCAAGTTCAGTGGATGCTTGGGAGCGGGCTCGGGCGCCAAGCTGGCTCACGTATTCGCCGGGTGCTTGTTTCAAGTCCACTCCCGATGCTTTTATACTGCTGTGGGGGCTCTCCTCTTGGGCGGCGGAGTTGAGCATCTCCTCCCGTTCCTCCGCCGTCGCAGCGCGGAGGTTGCGGACGAAGGACTCGAACCACGAAAGGCGTGACTCTAGGCTCGCGACGTACTCGTGAGATACAGGTACGCGCTTACGATCTACAGGGCGATACTCGCAGGTTGTGTCTGCGGTGGTGCAGTTTTGGCAAGGTTCGGTGCGTGAGCACTTGAACTGAATGGTATAGTCTCAGTACCATGTGATGAGAAGCAGTTCCGCTGAATGGAGGGAGTGGGGATACTGACTTTTCTGTATTGGCATCTTTTGCATCTGCTCGTGTTTTCAGACATTTGTGCTTCTTCTTCTTCAAAGGGGTAATGTACATACGAGATCCTCTTGGTGGGTTTAACTGACACGGATCGTCGGTCCGGAGGCATGGTCTAGCGGTTTAGATGGCAAGCGCTTGACAAGTCGAATCGGCTCTGCCCAGTATCCCTCTTTTGAGAGGCTTTCTACTTCCAAACGATATGATGCATGTGCAGCATGAGAGATGAGGCCAGCAAAGTGGCAATGCCAGCGACAGCACACAAAACCCAAAAAGAGAAAGAAGTTCGTTGCGCCTAGTTCTGGACTTGTGATGTCGATGGAGAAATGAAGACCGACATGCGGGGGCAATAGAGGGCCCTCTGCCTGATATACGGAGCTTGGAAGCGCTAACAACAACCAGCCCGTGTGCATGGGTGGCTTGTCTTCGCGCCCCGGCCGGCCGGTGACGGAGCTCTGGCATGATGGTTGCCCACATAGGCCTCATGAAGCTCACGAAATGGAGACAACTCTAGCTACGTATCAAAGCTCTTCAAGACAAGACAAACTCTAAGACATTCCCTTTTTTTCCAGTTTGACCTTTTTCCAAGACTTCTTTGTGTTTCTTTTGCAATTTGCTCTTCTTGATCTTTGTCAGTACTAACACGTCGGGATGCCGCTTCCGAGCCCGGACCTGATCCCCTCCATCAGTCTCTCGACATCCTCCAGGTTGTTATAGAATCCGAAAGACACCCGGATTCCCGTGCGAAGCCGAGTCGCAACGATCCCGGCGGCCTTCAAATGCCCGAACCATCTAGGATCGCGTAGTCGAAGAACATGCAGATGCGGCGCATGGCGTTCCCTCTCGCTCGGCCCAACCACGCCAACACCCAGGCCCTCGCACGCGCTACGTAGCGCATCACCAAGGCTGTATAGATGGTTCTCCACGTTTTTGGGTCCCATGACTTCAAGATAGAACTGAAGAAACGCCCGCGCTGCGACTGCTGACACGAAGCTCATGTTGGCGTGCTCATATCGCCGGGCCGTGGGGTGGAAGAGGACAGGCCCCTGGGGAACCATGAAATCTTCCGAGTCGCCGTTGCTGCTCACGCCTCCATACCCAACTATCGGCGGTATCGGGTCAACCTCTGTGATGAACTGCGTATCAACGTACAGCGCAGCAAGACCCGTCGGGGTATTCAGCCCCTTGTGCAGGCTAAACGCCGCCGCCGAGACGCCCAATCCCCGGACATCGACATCCGCAAAGCCAACCTGCTGCGTGAGATCCGCCAGAACATGAATCCCTCGGGGTCGATAGGCCGCGCACACGCTCGCCACGTCGTTCCACTGTCCGCTGTGGAACATGATGGAGCTCAGCCCGATCGCCTTGGTCCTCTCGTCCACGTACGGCGCGAAAGTGTGCGCGTCTGCGGCTGTGGGATTCTCGGCGTCCGTAGGCACGAGCCTGACTCCTAGCCCAGAGGGCCGGAGCGCCATCCATGCGAATGCCTGGTTGGGGTGCTCGCAGTCGAGCATGACCACGTTATCGCCCGGAGTGAACTCTAGCCCGCGGATGAAGCTCCCAAGGCCTTCGGTCGTGTCTCGCACAAAGGCAATGGTCAAGGGGTCGGCGTGGATGTACCTGGCCAAGAGGTCTCTGACTGCCTCGACGTCCTCTTTCCAGCACGCCTTGGGCGAGGGGTGGTGGAGCGCGCCTGAGCAGAAGCGGGAAAGGGCTTCGTTGACCATGAGGTTTGAGGGGGCATGAAGGCGGCGTTGAGGTGGACTGCCTTTGCGTCGGCGGCGAGAGGCACTAGCCGCCGGAGGACCTCGAAGTCTGGCTTTGGAACATGGGCAGATTGCTTTGTAGGTTTTCTGGTGGTATTTATGGTGGCATTCTCTGGTTCGAAGAGGTCTTGGGTGCTTGAGGGGGCCATGATGACGATTTGATAGGATGGCGGAGATGAATGGAGTGCGGTATGCTGGAGAATGAGTGAGAATACAGCAGGGCACGCCGGGCTTCTTATATATCTTCTAATAATGTTGTGCTCCCTCATTTTCTATCTTGTCCCTCTTCTGGAGCTTGAAGCCCAAACTGCATCATCGGACACTATGAGATGCAATTCGTGTTAGTGAAGTTGCCGCTCCGGGGCCCGCGGACCCACAATGGAGTTGCAACTCCGTCCGCCGCATCAACTCGGTGCGCTGGCTGTCTTTAGCAATCTTTCCTTGAGTCACTTACGGCAGTGTCATAAAGAAAGAGGTTTTCTATCCCACCAAGGAGTCGTTCATGGTAGCAATGTCCATTCGTGGCAGTGAGTCAATCCCGGTAGCAAACTGTGATCATGTTTGTTTTCCGGCCGTGTGACCAGCGACATACGGCGCGGTCGAGCCCGCAGGCTCGGCTCCAACATGGGACACAAGCAAATGCACCCAATCAAAATTTCTAGCGGCAGAGAATTATGGAGAAACTGGCGACCAGGCATTTCCACTTTGGGCACTTATCCGGGTCTGGTCTGGGGCGGACTTGGAACTCCATGGTGGAGACCAATAATCTTGGGCCCAGAGAGGGTGCGGTGTCGGCGCGGGCTTGAGTTCTGCCATGTCAGTTGAGGCCTTTGGATTTTCTCTCTGTGGCCTTGATTGGCTTGCAAGGGTAAGATTACTGCTGTTTCTAACAATCGTCACTCAAGTGATTGCGTTGGAGCCGGGCCTGGCTTATTCAATGGGCGCACTGGTGATCGAGGGACAGGGGCGTCAAGATGGTTGCGAAGTCTTCTTGACTCCATACCCAGTCATGTACTTTTAGTTACAGCTCACTCCAAGACTTCAGATAACCCCATTCATAACCAACTAATAGCTGCTTGCTTCCCATGCCGGCTGTCCTAAGTGGTTTTTCCTGTGACTTCGACCATTCGTTGCCCATTTCATTACCCCATAGCGTTGTCTTCACGGCAGCGTCGTACATGCTCAGGGATAACGATGACCGTCTTGAGATGCAGCTTCTGCTATCAGTGGACACATCAAATTCTAGTGGTTTGGTCTCTTACATCTTGCATAGTACATGCTTTGAAAGGGTTTCTTCAGCAAAATCATGCGACGCAGGTTGTAGGAGACAGCCGTCGCCTTCGGGAAGATCTCAACCAGCTACGACAGGTGGTGAATGTCTGGGACAATCTAGGTAGCAAGGTCCAACCCAAACATTCCGATGTAGTTGTAACAGGAAACAATTTGCTTCGCTAGGTTCGAAGATCGGTACTGCTGTCTTCCTCTCCTGCCTGAAGCTGTTGCTCAGCCGGAGCGAGCGCGACGGTCACATAGGAGGAGCTCAGTTCCTGGTGCCAGAAAAATAGACTGTGCGCCGCGCCGCAAAGACGTCGTTTGTACGACGTTGTCTTCCCTTTCAAAAGAAACTAGTGGGGTCGAGCTGCAGTATGGGTTGCACTATAGACAGCATTCGGGAGTTATGGGCGGGTATCCAGCTGCATCCCGGATGCGAGTAGGTCGCAGGAGCTCCCAACTCCCGGTTGGTTCCGGCTGCTAGTAGCAGTGTGGACTCATCTTGCACCCCTGGGTAGCTCGCGAGCCATAAGGAGACAACTGTGGATAAACCAGGGTCGCCGCCAAACGAGACGCCTCCAAAGTGAGACCCAGGTTCATTTGGCATAGGCGCTGTGTTGATTGCTGTGACGATGCATCCCATGGATTAGTAAACAACAGCACACTGTCCTCGTTTGAGTGCCAACTTGGCTCTGGGTCTCCTCATTATAGTCTCACTCTCATTCTCCTCTCGCCTCGCTTGGCTCTCCAGTAGTTGGACGATCTGATCATCTCCTCGCAACCCTGGAGAATCCACCGCCACTTTTCGACAAAATCCTCCGTCACCTCCCAGTTGTTCGGGTCCCACGGCTCCCCCCACAGAATCATGCCTCCCTGGCCCGACGGCGCGTCACCGTTCCCAATCATGTCGAGGCACAGCTCTTCATCATTCCAGTCCTGGCCGGCCTTTATCAGATTGTCCCGCATCCGCGGCAGGGGCAGGAGATCCAGCCAGGGATGATGCTCGGACGTCAGCTGCATCTCGGTCGGCTTCAGGAAGAACGGCAGGGTCCACTCCGTTTGGACGTTGTAGATGGGGTCGCTGCCGAACGGGGAGACACATTCGTCGTCGCAGACCATCTCCAGGGTGATGCCCAGCGTCTTCATGTTCTCCATCAGCCCGCGGAACAGGTTGAACTGCACCAGCGGCAGTAGCGAGTCCGACATGGGGTCGGGACTCGGGGTCCGCCGGCTCCGGCTCTCATATGCACGCTGAAGGAACAGGTGATAGAGGTCGTCCATATCCTCATCTTGGAGGTCTGTCATCGGCCGCTCCCGACCAAGGTACGTCAAGGCCATCAGCGTCACTTTCCCTCCGCACGAGCGCGCGTCTTCCTTCTTCCTATGCAGTTCCGGCCGAGACAGCGGCATCGTCGCGTACACAAGGGTCTTTGCGCCATCAGGGGCCGCCGACGCCGCGGATAATGTCGTCCATCTCGAGGTCGCTACCAGGGCGCCAGCAGGCGGCGGCGAAGACGACGAGGATGGGACGCTTGCGTCCTGGGCCCCTCCTTGGCGCTCCTGAAGCTTCTCTTGCTTCCGTCGCTGTCCTGTCGCAGAATCAGTCGTGTCAGCAGAGGCGATCGAGGTGACCCGAGAGACAACGGGGCGCAGAATTCCGTCAAACGGCGATGATCAATGGTGGGCGTAAGCAGGTTGCAGGAGGTGGGTGCCACTTACTCCACGTCCGCTGATTGAGCCTGTTCTGGATCTTTCTCCTCTCGGCCGGGCTTGTCTTGCCCTTCCAATTGTCCTCGCTGGACATCACTCCATGGATTGCCGGCTGCATCAGGCTTGACAGCGGTGGTAACGTCGCGGGCTCGACCATGCTGGATTGGTTCTCAATGCTTCCCTCGGCGATATCTGATAAAGAATGATGGGATTTTCTTGATGGGAAAGCTGCGGGAGGATAACTGGAGGGAGAGGCCCAAGGGCACGCACAGGGCTGGGGAGCGCATCGGCGGGGATCTGGAGTTAGGGGATTTGGTTCCCGAACAAGGGATTGGCATTTGCGGTTAGGCCGATGCACATCATGATGCATATCGAGTTAGTCCGGACCAGGACGACAGCGTTGTTGACACTAGTGACGTTGACTGGAACCAGTTTCTGGACATCGGCTGAAGTATATTATCAATACTGTGTGGTGTTTCTCCTGTCTTATTCAATGTTTGCTGTGTTTCTCGGGTTCCCCAGATTTCCCCCTCGTTTCCCCACGGCACCCGAGTCTCTGCAAGTGAGCCTCTGCCTCTTGGAAGTTTTGTTTCCGATGCAATGGCTGCCGAACTTGCGTATTAGTGATCATCTTGAGATCCCACGTGGCAAACGATGCCACTAGTGCGCCAGACTTTCAGTTCTTTCTTACGACGAGCGGTATTTGTATGACATCTAGGCCTGAAAGAGCTTGGCTTTGGCCTTCGAGCAGCTCCGTGTCCGCACTTCCTTTGGCTTTCGTAAGGCGTGTCGTGCAACTGGGTCCGCGCCAATCAAACATGCCACCGAGTGCCACTAGCGCAGCCTTGGATAATGCCAGCTGCACTCCGATTTGGCGCCCAGGGGTCCTCTTTCAGCGCTAACTGAGCGGCTAGAGTCAGGGGTTGACGATTACAGAGTGGGCTGTGTGCGTTTACTGTCTTCATAACTCATTGCACAATTCACTGCACAACGCTCCCCAGGCAATTATCCATTCACAAGCACAAGCACAAGCATTTACTTGGACACTCTCCACGACTGAGAAAAGATGAAGCAGACGCAGTCCATCTTCTCTTCTCGCCGCCTTTATTTCCGTCCCACACTTCACCGTTTTTATATTTGCTGTCCAGCGGCAAGCAAGCAATATGGCTACAGCAGCTGTTGTACCGTTCCGTTAATGACGTCTTCTGTGGGCAGAGGCTATGTTGAGCCTATGTTAAGGCAGCATTCAGAAGTTGGCAATGAACCAGGCAGTACCAACCAGAGTTGCTTAGCGCAATGACCTTGCCTTCGACACCAAACAAGCTACGAATCCATCATCTCCCGTTCCACCCACAGGCCTCACGGACCCTCCTCTGGTCACAGAAAGAGCGTCAACCCGACAGCCTGACTTCTTGATTGCATTCTCACCATCGCCAAACAGCGAAGGACTCACTGACGTAAGCTTGTCACCGCACCGCCCAGGAAGTGACTGGACTGGGCATTTGCAGCAGTCTACACACCCATCAAAGCAAAGAGTGAATCTTGGAAGGGGTGTTCGAGCGTTATCTCCCCCTCAGAAACGGTCCGCAGCCAGGACGTCGTCAGGTTCAAGATGGGTTCCGAACCATCGGTGAGGGCTACAATGACAGTCATCGCAGACCCCCTCGCCGCACGCCGAAGTATCGTTTGGCGCAGTCGTCCTTGGCCGAGCAAGACCTCCACTTCCCAAGGCCTTGGTTCCTGGCGGTCCAGCACCCACCTTCCATTGCCATCGCACTTCTCCCAGCAATAACCCTTGGTGTAGCCGTAGTCGTCACTGAACCAGCACTCCCGGGAGGCAAGCTCCGGTGACAGGCCGCCGTCAACGCTCAGCGGGCTCCCCCTGCACGTGCGGATGTCGGCGGAGTCGGTGCCGGCGAGGGATGATCCCGTGCAGGATAGGATGCCTAGATTGCCGCAGTTCGAGGTGGCATTGAGGGCGATGCTGGCGAGGGCGCGGGTGAGTTAGGAGGTGAGGCGATGGCGACAGTTGCGGTGAGCTACAGCTTGCTCTCTGAGAGTTCTATGTGCCTTTGAGTCAGCCTGGCCTTCTATTGAGATAACAACAGTGTGGATTGAAACGTACAAACTACCGAGATAAAAGGAGCGATATGTGATGCTTCCTCAAGGCGTTGTGATGAACCTATGATGTTTGGCAGCGTTGTGGTCGTCGTTAACTCTACGTGGAAGGCTTCACCAGTATCAGTACTAGTCTCCGTTCATCTGCCTTCCAAATCGAGGCATCTTGGTTAGAATCCTTTGTCTTCTGGTATCGCATTCATGACACCCGCGTGAGGTTTGGCTATGGCTGACCGCTGTCTATCCATCTCCATAAAGCCCGAATCTCTGGGGACATTGACAAGCATCGTACACCTTCAGGTCTCGCTATCTCTTCTAGGGGTGAAGCTGGTGTCAAGTGACAGAGAAGGCAGGGACCTCTAGAGATTTGTGGCGAGCAAAGCGAAGAAAAGTTTTACAAATGCGACAAACCTTCATAACCCTCATTATGTATCCTTGGAAGCAGGTCGAAAGACGAGTCGAAGGACGAAGAAACGACGCTGGACGATTCGGCGGGAGTGCCAACATCATAGGGCTGTGCACTTCACATCTTCTACGAGCCGCGAGTTCTTGAACTCGGTTTGATGAGACCATATTCCAGCACATCGCGTTATATCTCATGAGTTTCGTTAATTATTGGCATTACACCTACCTTCAACTACAACATGTAAACGTAAACTTGGAAAAAGTCGCCTTTGGAGCGTTGGTACAACTGATTGGGCAGGGCTGACGTTCTGGCCTTGCATTCACCCGCACTACCGCATCCCTACAGAAGAGCAATGCGATCAAAGATCCAAAGTTACGGTTTGCGAATGATTTTGAATGGTGTTGCAGCGCGCAATGTTCTGTCTGTGACTGCTCTGTTGTGAAGGAGATTGTGGTACTGCAACAGACCCTTCTGGTATCACTGAGAGACTGGCTAGAAGGGCTGAGCACACGTGATGCTGAAGATGGGGTGTTTTAGCTTCCTCGTTTAGATGATTAAGGGAGAACTTACGCTCATTCGCAAACAGTTGGTTTGCATTGTTGATTGCCCTGTCTTGGATGGATAGGTCTCAACCTGATACGTTTTCTGCCACGTCTCAGCATGTTGACCCCCAGTTCGGTACCTTGTTCGTTCATCTAGCCCCTCTCATGATATGACCTATATAAGAGATGAGATGACATCATCTGGACTTCGAAACGAATGCCACCTCGGCTTACCGAGCCACTTCCAAGACCCAATCAGATAAGTAAAAAGTCATAATCCCGGTACAAGAAAGCCGACTGGCCTTGCTACAAGGGGGCAGATGGGATTAAGACGATATCTTACAGACGCTTAGACAAGGGCTGGAGCGTCGGCGGCCACAGTAACGAGTCCAGATGCTTTCGAATCATACCATCAAAGTGCCAGGGCAATGAAGCTCATGATATTCGGTGGCATGGTTGGATATCAGAGAATCGATCAAGACAATTTATTTAAAACAGCCAGGGAAATTAACCGCGAAATGCTTTTTTTGCGTCTTTTTGAGTTGGAGTTCAATTCAAGTGAATGTGAATAACCCAATTCGTGCAAACCCAGTTTCGTTCAATCGTGCCAAGCACAAGATCTAATCTGATAATATGACTCAAGACACCGAGGCTCAAAACCACTCCGTAAGTGTTCAAGTCGTGCGACAGCATCTCCAACTAGCCCCCGGGACGGCGACCGGAGTCGGGGCGGGAGGCCGACGGCACCAAGGCCCCGGAATCCGAGCTCCGACCAAGTCCCACTATGGCAAACAGCTCGGGGCCAATCACCTACGGCAGATGCAACCCCCACCAAGGTCAGCATACCCCACCATCGTCAACGCCCACACGGAAAGGGAAAGGAGCTCGTGCTTGCCGCAGCTCATCCCATCTCCGGGCAGCACTTCGGCGAACGTACCTCAGCCAACGAATCAAACGACCAATCATTTTTAACCCCGCGGATCGGTTTTTTTTATTCTTTTTTATAACGAGAAGGGGTACTTGCAAGGGAACCCGACTTATAAGGCGAACCAAAATCAGGATTTCCCTATTCTCGCAAAAACCAACACTGGCGACAAGGGACAAGGGAGTCAACAATCATGGCCGAAGCGGCCTCTCAACAGCAGCCATCGGGCGGCACGATGCTAACGCCGGACGCCATTGCAACCGTCCTTTCCTCCGCTTCGGCCTGGGCTGATCCGGGATCGGAGGACCAAAGCCGCGCGCATAGGACGGCCTTGCTGGGCGACGTACTGTTCACGGCGCAGCAGCTGTGGAATGCGGGCAGTGAGGAAATTGATGTCGTTGCGGAGAAGCTGGGTGACGGGAGCCGAGATGGTGAGCTCCCTTTGACATGAGATATTGTAGGACAGGCATGCAACTGACACGTTTCACAGCTTCTTGGAGACTGCCCTTGGGGAACTCGGGTGTCCTAGACTTCTTCCTCTCCATCATCTCCTCAGATGGCCTGCGGCCAGCACTGAAGAAGCATATACTCCGTATCATTGGCAACTCATGTGCCGACACTGGTATGACACTAATGTTTGCTTTCACTCATATCCCGAAGGCTGACCTCATCCTTAGACGAGAACCGTGAAAGGGTCATCGCCTCCAACGCCATCCCTTCCATCATCGGCTTTCTCGACGACGACACGGCGCTTCCCTTCGCCGTGCCCGTCCTCTACAACACACTCGTCGACTATGAACCAGCTCAGGCCTATGCCAGTGCCTCGTCCCTGACCAAACACCTTGTGGGCCTACTCGCCAGCACGCGGCTCGCAAACGCTCCGCACCTCGTCAGCATCATCGCCAAGATCCTTGCTCTGCTAGCCACTCACGGTGAGAACCTCACCTGACCGTCCCTCTTAGGAGCATCTCGCTAAACCTTTTCCCCAGAATCCGAGGCAAACCTCGCACCCCCGGAAACGCCGGCCATCCTCCTCACGCTGGCCCTCACACCTACGACCGACGCCGAGGACTTTGTCTCCCTGACGGCCGTCGCCCTCGCCTACCTCACCCACGCGCCCATCCAAGCGGCTCTTATCGCCACAGGGTCCATCCCAATTCTCCTCGCGACCTTCTACCACCTCCAAACCCAGCTCGAAGCCATCCAGGTCGAGGACGAGGACGCCGCTGTCCAACTCAGGGCCCTGCCGCAGTCCTTTGTGCAGATCCTTGCCGACGTCTCCTACGCCGAGGACTTCACTCTCCACCACTCCCTCGGCTCCCCCGTCCTCGACACGCTCCAGTCATGGCTGTCCCTCCCCAACCCTCACCTCCGCTCCGCCGCCTGTCTCTGCCTCGGCAACGTCGCCCGCTCTGACGAGGCCTCCTTCGCCCTCGTCCGGGACCATGCCGTCCACGTCCCGCTCGTCGGCCTTCTCCGCGACGCGACCGATTCCCTGCTGCTACACTCGGCGCTGTCCTTCCTCAAGAACCTCGCCATCCCGTCCCAGAACAAGCCCGTCCTCGGCGACGCGGGGCTCTTTGACCCGGATGTCCTCCCCCGCATCTGGGCCCTCGACGTGAACCCCCAGGTCCAGTTCTCCGCAGTCTCTCTCACCCGCCTGCTCCTCGTTAACACCCCCTCCAACGTCCGCCGCCTCTGCGCGCCGCTGAGCCCGGACCCCCTATCCCCTTCGCACGAGACGACGCAGCTCCACCGTCTCCTCGACATCTTTTCCCGCACAGACGCCGAACACACAAAGACGGAGGCCGCCCGCGCCGCCGCCGTCGTCTGCCGCGTGCTCCACACCGCCCCGATCCCCCCCGTCCTCCCCGACTGGAAATCCTCCAAGGACAGCTACGTGTTCCGGCCCGAGAAGCCCCTTTCGCCCACGGCCGTAGCCGAGGCCGAGGGCGACGGCTGCACCAAGAGGCGAGAAAAGTTCTACCGCCAGCACGCGAGCCTGACCAGGGCCCTTGCCTTCCTCGTCACGCAGACGCGGTTCCCCGTGCTGCGCAGCGAGGCATGGTTCGTCTTCGCGCTCATGTGCCGTGCCCAGGACGGCGCCGACGTCGTCATCCGCACGCTTCAGGTCACCGGTGCGTTCGAGGCGCTGACTGAGGCCATCACGGGGCGGGCGTTCTCCGGGGAGGAGGCGCCGGCAGACGCAGGTCAGGCCGTCGTCGTCAGCGGCGGGGGCAACGCGGCGATGGTGGAGGGTCTCGGACTGGAGCCGCAGCAGGCCGACCCATCGCAGGCGGCGGGCATGAAGAAGGTCGATCGGGAGAACGGCCTAGTCATGGTCTCGGAATTGGTCAAGAATCATGCGGATGATCTGCCGGCCGCGAGGAGGGCGGCGTTTGAAGACATGTTGAAGGAGGGAGGCGAGCTGCTCGTAGATGAGAAGGGCAAGGGGAAGGCATGATCAAGTAGTCCACACAAAAGAATAAAAAATTAGTTGGTTATAGACGGATGTGAAACAAAACTCGTGATGGACTGTACATCTCAAGACGAAGTTCAGCATTTGGCGCTTCAGTCTCATGCACATGATTGTACGGAGATCACCATTCACGAGGACAGGAACACGGGGTGGAAAATAAAAGCAATCGAATCAATCCTTAGTCTACTCCTGTCACCTTGACCCATGATACACGTCACGTCGTTTTCGTACGATGCGTCTTCCTAAACCCGTCATGCGACGAGCTGGGTGGGTAGGGGGGGCAACCGACACAGGCGGGCGTGATCAATGCAATAGTTTCTTTATGACCTTGTCCTGAGTGTATCTCTCATTTCCACTGAACCCACGCCAGGCCAGAAGACAAACCCGACTTCCGAAGAACTTTTTTCCCTTCCTCGAAAGTGTTTTTTAACGTGTCGAAAGCAGCAGCCGAAAACCCATATCCATGCAGTTTAGCTGCACTAGCCGCAGCATCAAACAAAACCGCCCCCCGACACCACAAGAGACGATAGCAGAGCAGCAGCAGCGGTGGTAGCAGAGGCTGAGACGTGCGTTTATTTCTTGGCAGCCTCGGCCTCGGCCGCGTCGCGGGCACGCTTCTCGCGCTTGCCCAGGAGACGAGCCTCGCTTCTCGCCAGGCGGAGCTTGCGGTAGGCACCACCCTCGATGGGCTTGGGGACGTCGGACTTGGAGATCTCGGAGAAGCCAGAGGCGGCCTTGGCGATGGGGAGGGCGTTGGCGAGGTTCTGGACGGTCTCGGTGCTGGCGAGGTCGACCTTGGAGTCGCCCTGCTTGACCTTGTTGGAGCGGCGGGGGAAGACGACGAGGCGCTCCTTGTAGGCCTTGAGGCGGGCGACGTTGGCGGCAAGGGACTCCTCGCTCAGGTTCTTGCGGCGGCCATCGACGGAGATACCGATGGTGGGAGCGTAAAGGCGGGGGATACCAGCGGCCTGCGGAACATTGTTAGGACTTGCTGTATTGTGCGTGCACCAAAAAGTGCCCCTCTCTATCGTCGTCCTTCAGAGTTCATCGTACCTTAAGCTCGTCGAGGGTGAAACCGCGGCCGGCACGGACCTTGCGGTTGTAGCGGATCGAAGGGCATCTCACGATCGGGCGGAGCAGGTCGGTGGGACGGGGAGCGACCTTAGCAGCCTTGGCCTGACGGGCGACACGGCGGCTGTGCTTCTTGCCGGCCTGTTGTGATGTTCCAAGTCAGATCCTGCCTTTCCCAGACCACAAAGTTTTTTTTTTCGTCTCTCGGGAGCGTCCTGCGCGGGATAAATCATACCTGGTCGAAGTGCGTCCGGACCCGGCGCTGCCAATCCTTGCGGAAATCTGTTGATAGTGGTGTCAGTCCAAAGTGTCTCGGGGAACAAGTCGTCGTCGTCGTCGTAGTCGTCGCCTATCGCGGGAGGAATTGCTCACGGTTGTGGGGGATCTGCTGGTTGTGTGCGATCGCCTAGAAGGAAAAAATCCCAACGTCAGTATTCCGCAATGCGATGCCGTCGACGGCGAGAGTCTATCGGGGGCGCGTATCGACGTACCATTGTGCCTGTATTGCGCGATCAAGGGGGTTAGTAGTCCGGATGGGCCGTCGTCGAGATGCTGCTGAACGCTTCGAAATTTCCTGGGAAGGGACGAGTCAAAATCTCGAGAAGGGCATGAAAACCCTACGAGGGAAGGTACGTACTGGGCGCAAATGTTGATTGGGCTGTGGGGTCCACCTGCCGTGGCGGCGAGGCACAGGCGACGGCCGAACCATGTTCCGGCGGGCCCTCGACGGTCGGCGTGGCTGGAGCGCTGCAATCTCTGCCGCTGGGATGGTACGTACTGGTGCCAATTGTGAAAGACTTTGACGACGCGATGCGACAGTGTCCTAATAGTTGTGAGATACTGGGAATATCTTAGAGACCTAAATCGCGGTACGTTCTTGACGAGCTATGCATTTGGACCAAGCAGCAACTATAGGAGTTACCCAGATCCCCCTCGTCTTTCCTACACTAAACGGCCGATGTCAATAATTACAAATGCACAGCTGCGAAGTCTTCACTGAGGCTACCTGCTAAACTGGTATGTTTGGCACTCTCTTAGCAGTGCCAACAAGTCTAAGCCTGCAAGCCAATAGAAGGACAGACCAAGGTACGTTCTTTCTACAGACCGGCAGGCACCAATTTCCATTTCGCTTCGAAGAGTGGATCAAGTGACTACCTAGCGTGCCTACCGGTACCTCACCTGCCGAGTTGCTCCACACGTGACCTACTGATTGGGGACACATTGTGAAAACCTATATAAGGGCACCCCAAGACCGCAGATTCTCTCCTCTTACCTTTTGGAAGGTATACTTACCTTGCTCAGTTGTCTGGCGATCAACAAATCCGGACTGCAGAGAGGGAGGCCTGCATTGCACATCGCGGTGTCGACCTCTCTCGATTGCCCTTCGGGGCCATCGTGGGTGCAATTTTTGATTTATACCACATTTTCATTGTGCGCTCTGCCTCGTGCAGGGTCATGAAGAAGGTGCCCATTGCTTTTCTATTCGTGATCAGGGAGTGAAGATGATGCACCTTGCCGGAGTTCGATGTCAATGCGAGTCAATCCAAGGCTGGGGTCAGTTAAGATCTTGTGACAGCCAGGTGAAGACTGAAATTTTGCTGGTCGGTAATAAGCCTACGGTTTGCTTTGGAAGTCCCACGGTCGTCGACATATTCGTCATCCATGTCCTGTGACGGTTTGCCGGGCGCAGCAGAGTCTTCACAGCCAGAGTTCTGTTGATTGGTACTTTGCTCTCCTTCGTCGATGCCTCACACTCTGAAATTGACATTAGTGGAAGAAAGGTCCAGCGGCCTTTCATCTGTTAGAATCGATTGATCGAACCATCCATTTGTGTCCCAGCCTGCCGCTTCCAGCACCTCACAATCTCCAGTGGCAAACCCTGGGTAATGAGGATTTGGACTGTCTTGACATGAACGACGGGCGGCACACACTCTGTCGAAGCTCATCTCTGCGTGTTTCGGGTGGTTGGTACTTTTCGGCGACATCCAAAAGAGTCTACCTTCACGTCTCCTGGCATCTTGACCTCCTGGCAAGACACCAATTTAATTGAGGCCGGTCCAAGGGGATGCGTATCCGGTGTTCTGATGCTTAGCGAAACAAAACGGATAGTGAAAATTAGGCGCTGAGTCCAAAGGACCAGAGTATCGCGGCTTTTGAGGTACGACCTGGAGTTGAGATGGACGTGGTTGGAACAGCATGCACCAAAATGTCGAGAACCCAATGCTAAGCATCTAGATTACCTGTGTCCTGCATCTCAAGCAAGATAACCACAACTCCAAAAGATCCCTAGTGCCTCTTGGCTCTGTTCAGGAACTCCTACATCCAGCATCGCCATGTCCATCCGATCCTGCGCTTCACCCCCCAACCCATCCAGCAAAACCCGTCTCTCAGCTGCCCGCAGCTGTCTTTTCAAATGGAGCTCCAGCTCCCCGAGTCTTGAACATTTTCTCGTACGACGCCCCAACGGAATAAGCCGTACCAATGAGGCGCCGCCAAAAAGCATGCATGCCGTAGTGGGCCCGTCCAATTCGCAGGAAAGAGCTCCAAAAAATCTCATGACAAGCCCATCCCGTTTCCCCGTGCTCCGGAACCCGCGAAACCTGCGAAAGCAAACCGACGACGACGACGACGACGACGACGAAGCTCCTGCCACGCTTCTTCCGAACCGCCCTCCCCTCGTTTCCCACGTCCAGCCGTCCCTCCCGTACTTCGACAGGTGACGACACGACGACGACAACGACGTCGACGACCAAGATGGCATCCAGAGTAGGCCCTCGGAGCGCCTCGGACGCCACGCGCTTCACCTCGACCACCCCGCACGCCGCATCCAAGAATTCTCCCACATCGACGACGGCCTCGACGACGGCCTCGAGTACACCACAGCCCCCGCGGGTCCCCGGCCGGCAACCGGGCGAGTCCCCCGAGGAGCGCGTCCGCCGCCTCCGCGCCGCCCACGAGGCCGCGCGTGCGGCGCAGACGTCGAGCGTCGACCGCGTCATCGGCGGCAGCCGCCGCTTCTTCGACTTTGCGCACAAGTTCGCCGTCCTCGGCCTGGTCGGCTTCACGGGTACGTCTTTGTCTGGCCTTGTCCCGACCTCGCTTCAACCCCCGATGGGGCAGCACCGCTCCCCTGCCTCTAGTTGAGGCACACACGGGACGGGTGCTCGCCACTCAGGGAGCATGGAGGCAAGGCAAAAAGAAGACTGCGTCACTGCGTCACTGCATCACGAACCGCAAAAGCTGACATACACCTCTCTCTCACAGCCATCGCCGGCCTCGTCTCCGTCTACTCCGTCTACGACATGGTGACGTACAACAAGCAGCGCCGCACCGACTTCGTCGAGGCCCAGCGCAAGATGGAGGAGGACTCGCTCGCCTCGGCCCGCATCGCCTTCATCAACGGCACCGCCACCGACGCCCAGGTCACCCTCGTCGAGGAGGCCAACGCCCGCGCCCGCGAGACCGGCGTCAAGCTCCCGCCCCTGCTGTCCGCGCCCACCGTCACCACGCAGGCCGAGAAGATCTTTGGCAAGGGCGGCCAGCAGCAGCACCAGCAGCAGGACGCCCTCGCCGCCGCCCAATCGTCGCCGGACGCGGCCGCCTCCGAAGCCGCGGCGGCGCCCGCACACAAGCAGAGCAGCAGCAGCAGCTGGTGGCCCTTTGGCTCCTCGTCGTCCAAGCCCGACGCGGCCCAGGCGGAGGACAAGGCCGCGGGCCTCGCGCGCGCCGTCGAGGAGAGGAAAGAGTTCCTCCAGGACAAGGCCAAGGCGGCCTTTGAGCGCGAGCGGGAGAACCAGCGGCGGGGCGGCGCGCTCGACCAGCTCGGCCTGCCGGTGGAGGAGAAGAAGGTCGAGAAGAAGGGGTGGTGGTAAACGGTTGTTTTTCCGCTGGTCCACCTTCTCGTCCACTTCCTTCCCGCCTCCTTGAGACGGCAGAGGAAGTACGCCGGCGGCGGCATGTTTCTTTGTTGTAATATGATGCAAAAAACTGGAGAGAGCATGCGGTCGGTACTGCGACGATACTGGTGCATAGAAGAACACAAAACTTGGGGCGTGTGTGAACCCCGGCGACGGAGGAACTACGGAGTCTCTCGAGGTTGACTGGCGAGGGGATCTTGCGTCGCCATTCAGAAAGACGGGGAGGAGGAAGACTCGGGTGTAGTCTCCAATTGTACTGCACCATTTCTTCAGAGCCCCTTGCGTATCAGACGGCGGGGCCGAGGGGGTTGAAGGTGTCACTGTATCATAGTGTAGACTGACTGGATGTGCATTAGACGGCGTCCGGTTTGACAAGTTTTGCATGCGGAAGGAAAAAATATCACCCTCATCTTTGCATTGCTCGGGCCTTGGATGCTGCTCTTGCATTTGTGTCGTCTTGTCTCCTTTGGCAGTGACGCGTGTTTGGGGGCTCCAAGACAACATTGGTTGGACCGTTGCCACCAGCCGCCTGTGCCTGCGGACCGCTGACACCATCTCACCAACATCCAATGGCACGCTCAGTGTCGTGAATAGTGCTGGCGCCATCGCCGCTTGATTATGCCCTCTCGGGTCGGTATTATGTACAGCCACCCCATGGAAACGCTTCAAGAATGCAAGTTCCTCCCCGAGTCTCAGTCAGCCGCGCCGGGCCAGTCGACTCTCCCGTCCCAATTATGCATACCAGAAAGCCTATGGACCCCCAAAGGAAAAAGAGCCTGCCCCATCAGACCCGAATGAGTGGAAAGATATGCGCTAAATATGGTATTACCGCCGGCCGAGACTCCCGTGTCTCTGGCAAACCCCCAAATCAGAAACGCCATAAAGACCAAAACTTGGGCGCCTTGAGGCATCGACCTCAGAGAGCACCTCCGTCCA
This sequence comes from Colletotrichum spaethianum, assembly GCF_022836535.1. Lineage (NCBI taxonomy): Eukaryota > Fungi > Ascomycota > Sordariomycetes > Glomerellales > Glomerellaceae > Colletotrichum > Colletotrichum spaethianum. The sequence goes on along the minus strand of NW_026054815.1, from coordinate 149,582 downwards.
AGACTGGACGACTAAAACACACCGACTTTTATCAGGGCGATCGCCCTTCGGTCTTCCGATTCCTCTAGCTTCCTTGCTTCTTGTTCTCGACGCCTTTGCTGCAAGCGCTCCTCGGCGGAATAGTGCCGCAGTACCATATCGACTGGAGCCGCCAGCTCTACTAGATTGTCCGTCAGATGGACGCCTTGCCCCCTCTACGAGACAATGATGTGGTTGAAATGGCCGGGAACCTTGAGGCGGCACTTCTCGCAGTCGGCACGGTAGCCGATGCTGAAGCTCTTCTTCATGCCGGGCTGCCATGTCCACGTGTTGACAGTGTGCCTAGACCGGATGTGGCCCTTCCGGCCGGGCGAGGGTGTTGCCGGCGCCGACGTAGTCTCCGTAGGGCCCGAGTCTATCGTGGTGGTGACAGAGTCGTCGCCCATCATGTGGTGGTGATCCTCGACGTCCATCATGCCCATGTCGTGGTGGCCATGGCCGTCGAGGGACGATTGCTCGAGGCGCATGGTGAGGTTGGACGGGAAGCCGTTGTCGAGGACCATGCCGGGAGGGCTCAGGCTCCCGCTGTCAGCGTGGCTGCTCGAGTCCTCGCCTTCGCTAATGGGCGAGGGTAGACGGCGGTTCTGGACGGCGTGCCAGTCGTCGGAGCCCTCCATGGTGCGGGGGATGCATCGGGACTGGTCGGCGCTGAAACCGGCGTGCATGTGGCCCATATTCACGACGCCGTTGAGATGGCTCACTGCGGGTCCGGGACCACCCCAAGCGCCACCCCGGACCTGGGCGGCGAAGTTTGGTTGGATGGGCGTCGGCATGCGGCCGTTGCTTGAGGCGTGCTGGTCGGCGTGGATTTGCTGGTGCTGGTGCTGGTGCTGGTGTTGGTGTTGGTGCTGTTGCGGCACAGGCGGCGGCGACATTGTGTCCATCATGTCCATGTCACGGTCGGCGTCGGCGGCCGGGCCCCAAGGCGAGGGCTGGCAGGACATGGGCGCCGGGGACGACGACCAGGGCGAGAAGCGTGACCTGGGTTGTTCTTCCGAGTCCGAGTCGCCGGGCGTCAGGGTGCAGGGCACCGAGCTGAGGGGCATCATGGGCGCCGACCAGCGCTTCGAAGAGGTGGGCGAGGTGCGGAGGGGAGGCATTGGAGGCGTTTCTGGGTGGACAAGTCAGCGAGGGTGCTTTGGAAGGGGGGATGGGAGGACGGGGAACGCAAGCAGGCGTCGTACATTTCTGTGTTCGCCGAAGCTGAGGGAGCCGTTGTGCAGATCGTCGTCGTCGTCGCGGCCCCTCTTCCTCGCGACGTCCGTGTATTGCTGCGTGCCGAACATTGCGTGAAGGTGGTAGTGGGGGAGAGAGTGCTGCGGGTATCTGCGTGCTATGTAGGTACCGGTAGGTGGAAGTGCGACGACGGTTGAGTGCGGATGACGGACGAAAGGGTAAGCGCCACAGCTAGCGATGACAGCTCTGGACTGGACTTCAACGCACGTCGGTAAGTCTGGATGTCTGGAGATCTGATCTGGCCGCCGGTGTAGGTAAGTTGAAGAGGAGAGGAGAAAAGAAGAATATGCGCATGCACTGATGATGGAGGATGGCGCCGGTGGTGCCGTGACGGTCCGTGGTTGCTGCTGCTGCGGCTGCTGCTGCTGCTGGGAAGTTGGGGTGCACAGGCTGCCAAGTTGCCCCGGACTGAAGGTGCCGGGATTGACGGGGGGTGGTTGGTTGGTTCAAGGTTGGTGGCAGGTGCGATGCAGCGGTGCGATGCGCTGCGGGTGCGATGCGAGGAAGACACAACCTGGGAAAGTGTGTCCCACGAATTTCCTGGTCAGCTCCTGCTGATTGGCCTCGTACAAGTTGTCGATTGATCCTGGGGAGGCTGAGTCGACAATTAATAAATCAAAAAGGCGAGGTTGAGGTTTTGCGTGCGCCCCCGTTGCGAGAAACGTCGTGTAAGTCGCCGCGGGCCCCGATGAGGCAAGGCTCGATCTGCACTGCACTGCACTGCGCAGCGCAAGCAAGCAATGCAAGCACTCAGCGTACGGCGGGCTGCGGACTGCGGGCTGCGGGCGGGCTGCGTGTGGGCTTGCCTGCCTGCAGTGTGGTGGTTCCCCAGATGACGGGAAATTGCAACTGAGATTGGTCCCGTAGATCAGTCAAGACGCGCTGGTCGTGCGGCTGTCCAGCGTTCCTTTTTGCGGGTGACGGTCAGTGTCGACACCGTCGATACGATGCTGCTGCTGCTGCTGCTGCTGCTGCCTCCTTTGGAAAGGACTAAGGGATCAAGGAGAAAAGCGCCAAACCAGAATGTCGGGAGGCGAGGGCGGTCGCAGAGAAAGTGAAATGGGAAAGTAAAATAGCTGGGGGAAGGGAAGAAGAAAAAAATACAGATAAAAATTACCTGGCAATGAAGGCGACAGGCAGACTGGGAAACAGACACGGCGGGCAACGTGCCAGAAAGCGGATCGCGCGAAGCACCTGCCTGCACTGGGAAAGCTGTTGGACGCCACAAAAGGGGGGAGGGAAGGGAAGAGAAGGGAAGGGGGAACACGACAGGCAGGTCATGACAGGACAGGCATCCAACGCACCTGCCAGAGGAAAGGAAAGGGTCCCCGAGCGGGAAAAAAAAAAAGAAAAAAAAAAGCCAAAGCCCAGGAAGCAAGAAAAAGAGAGAGAAAGGTCCAGACCCCGTCAAGGTTCTTCCCGGACCAACGGTTTAGGGGACGTGGGACAGGCGCTCTAAGATGGCGCTAGTTCCACCCTGCTGGAATCCAGCCGACAGGAACCTGGGAGGGAGAGAGAGAGAGAGAGAGAGAAAAGAGAGACAGAGAGAGAGAGAAAAGAGAGACAGAGAGAGAGAGACACCAGGGGTTCCGTCTGTCTCTAGGGGCGCCGCTGTGCTGTGTGAGCCCGAATTCTTGGTGATTTAGCTCTGTCGAGGAATGCAAAAGGCGTAAGACCGTTCAAAAGAAGAGCGTGTTCGTGTCGGTTCGCGTCGCTTTGCGAGGCTGGAATGCACAATGACACTCGCCGGCCATCTATTCGCGAAGCAGGTTCGTCGATCAGGTGGTGGGCGGCCGGCCGTATTACCTACATGGACATAACCTAATGCGGGCGGGTTCAGGGAGAGGCCAGGCAAACGAACAAGACAGTCAGTCGATCCAAGTCCGAGCAGCAGGGTCGAGCCCACCACCGCGGCCAAGAGTCCAAAACACCCCTCGGCGCAACAGGTAGGCAAGCGGGTGGAGGAACCGTCCGCAAAGAGAGTGAGAGGTAGGTACGCTCGGTGGAAACCTTGCGGATGACGCGGAAAAAAGAAGCGAGGCTGTGATGAGCAGACCGGGGCGACCTGCGACAACGGGCACCGTCACACACCAGCGCCAGGCAAGGGGGCAACCGGAGAATAGGGCGGAGAATAGGCAAGTCGAAACCAACGGCTCTCGGAGTTGGGGACGAGGGGAGTTGATTAGTGAAGAGAACCCTCCCAAAAAGAAATGTGGCATCCCGAGGCTACGTGTGTGATATAGATCAAGGTAGCTTTAGAAACGAAAGAGGGCGGCCAAAGGGCTCTTGTTCCGAACGACCAGGATCCGGCCTCCGCGGCTCGTCGTCGACTTCGTCTTGGCTGACAAGCTGACGCGATACAGATACAGGACCGACCTGTGTCTTTTCCGCCCTGCTCGTTGCCGGTCATCCAGCTCCTGTTCGTGTGTGCCTGTTATCTGACACCTTGCTCGCCGTGCTTACTCTACCACACGCCGGTCCTTTCACGACCGCAGCGACGAGGCCAGCAAGAGACCTGAGCAAATGGCCAGCTGACCGGGTCTATCCTACTCGAACAGGAAAGTAAAGTCTCGTCAAGCCGCCCGTGCTCTCGAGCGACTGACTGTCCACTACCCGCTGCCCACTACCCGCTGCCCGCTGCTGAACACATCCAACTGTAAAAAAGACGCACACAGAGATCTGTGCGACGCAGCGTAGGTTCGCCAAGGGCGGAAGCGGCCGGCGGCGGCGGCGACGACGACGACGACGACGACAAAGACAGACGTTGGTTCGCTACAAAGGCAGCCCAGGACCAAGGTGAACGGACGCGCGCTGCCTCCTTGCCGCCAGGCCGCGATTTGCCAGTTCGTCCCGCCTACATTCCCCGCCCAGCCTGTGTGCGTAGCATGTTACATGCGGAGGGCTTGCGTGCTGCTGCTCGTCGTTGGGGGAGGGGGGAAGGGATGAGGTGGTGGTGAGGGCTGGTTTCAGAATTGCTTCATGAGATGCTGGGGGTGTGTGTGGTGGGATGAATGGGGGCGGTTGGGTGGATAGTGCTCAAAAGGAGTTTGAGCGTCAAGCCCTCCCGACGATATGCTTAGTGAGGGGCAATAAGCAGGATGGGGGGGGAGGTGAGTTTTGACCGAGATTGCATTGCTGAAGGACTGGGGAGTGGATGGGGTGATGTTGCGCAATCGTTGCGGTCATGGATGTCTGCTTAGATGCGAGTTGAGTTATGCGTGCTCGTGGCCGTTCGGGTCTGGCTTGGACGAGAAGCGGCGAGGCTGTGACGCGATACCGTGAGCCGCCACGGCATATCAGGATCGACTGCCATGATGATTCTCGAGTATCAGGCGGACGATCATTTCTACTTCTCTCGCCGCCGCCGGGCGTCATGAGGTCAGCCATCAACCTTACTCGAAGATGGCATCCCCTTCACCAATGCCACCCGTTCGTCAGCTTGCGACCGCCCCGGTTTCCTGATATCACGCGCCACCTGAAAGGTGACTTGTTTAAAATCGATTTTAGAACATGTTAGAACATGCTTCGGTTGTACGAGTCAACGCCGGGTTAGGGGTGGACGCACAGCTCAGCCCGGCTCGAGCAAGCCGCAGAAATCGATGCCAGGAATCGGATCCCCCCCTCCTCGAACGGGCACGGAGCAGCAGATTCCAACGGCGGGCGGCGTACGGATAACCCTGCGCAGGATGCGCAGGGTGTGGAAAAGGGAAGAACAAGCTGGGCGATGCCCCCAAGGATGGTGATCTGTAGACAGTGGACGTCAGACGTCGTAGGATGCAAATGCTGCTCTCCCCCATCGCCGACGCAACCGTCCCCGAGGGAGAAGCCAGCATGGGTGAGTGTCTCATTGGCGCCCCCACCCCAGATACAGATCCCCCGGGCGCTACTTCCCGTAACCGCCGTCACGGTGCCATCTGGGACTCGCCTAGCCCAGCCGGGGGTTGTCGTAGGCTGTTGGACTCGAGTGGGACAAGACCTTTGGTAGACCTCCCCCGCCGTCCGTGTCCGGGACCCGGACGTGCACCGCGCGGCGCTGGCTGGGAACCCACACGAGTCGCTTCCCCTCTAAAAAGGCAAAGGTTGAGACTGGTTGAACTGACTGGACCGAACGTATCGCACAGGCTTTTGGAGGATTCCGTCAAGTCGTACGACGAGAGCCGCCAACCGCCTCAAATTTAAGCTTTGACTGTCCCCAAGAGGGAGTGATTGCGCCCGTGGGTGGCTACTAGTCAGCAATGTCCCCCGCCGAACCAATGACATAGAACCTGGCACGAGTCCAGCGGGGGGAAAGGAAGATGGTGCTCTGCCACGGCTCCCGGATAGCCAGCTGAGCTGAGCTGAGCTGAGCCGTGTGGTAGCGCCCGCAGCTGTTGACATTGCCGTGGCTTGCATGGCTCGGTAGGACTCTTGACAGAAGGTGAGAGGGAGCTAGGGAAAAAGAGTTCTGACCCTCGGTCCAGTCCGCCGAGGATTGCTACGGCCCAGGGATATTACGTCTCTTTCTCATCTCTTTCGACTGCTGTCGGTAACCGTCATGCCCACGGTGTTGATGTTTTGTTATATAAATAAACGCCGAGGGAGGGTCCATCTATTTTGAACAAGAGAAAGAGGACCAAGAGGAGGTGATCTGCGAAACCGGTTCGAGTCGTCTATCCAAGATTTTCCGGTTCGTGGGCGGCGGGCCGGGGCCAGCTGCGTTTCACTTTGGCTCACGTCTGGTGGTCGAGTGCGCGCTGCGCCGTGCTGCGTTGCTTCAGAGCGCTGAGTCTTTTCTTCCCTGACGAGTCGCAGCTTGCTGACATTGACGACGTGTGTTATGACTAGAATTGTCCTGGCCTTGGGAGGGTAGAGAGCATGCATATTCCCCAGTCGTCCTGCGGCTTGGGATACCTAAGTGCCGGCAGCGCTCACCGAGGAAAGTGGGGACCCGATGCCGGCACTTGCTCGGTGAGACATCGGTGAGCGGCTGGCGCGATTGACCAATCAATTGTGCTTGATTTCTCACGGGATTTTTTTTCGTCAGAAAAGGGTCCAACGGCGTCTCATGTGCAACTGTAACGAAACCATTGATCTTTTCTGCAGATGCCAGTGCAGGATTTCTGCCCATGAGACCAGTCCCCTCTCCATTCCAGTCTCGACTGGCACTATACGAGTCCTAACCTAAGTTTAGAGACTGAAGATTGTTTTAATGTTTAACTCGCGGTGAGGGGCAGGCCGGGTAAATGGCAATGCAATGGGAGGAGGGGGGAAAAAGAAGAAGGCAAGGGAGAAAAAAAGATTTCCCACGTTCCTAGTCAAAAATCAGTTTAGCGGCCGAAAGTGTCTCCAAGACGCTCCAATTTTGCCCCGCCATCGGCCGCCTTCCTGACTCTCTCCCACGCCCCATCCGCTGCGTCACAGTAGGCAAAAATACACAGTATAGGGAAAAATTAAGAAAATTGCTCGCCAATGGCGCGCCACCTTCGCCGTTCGCCGTCTTGCAAGTCGTGAAGCTGGATCTGTGACGTCGATGGGCCCCGAACTCGCACCGATATCCTCACCTCTGGCAGAAAGTAGCTCATGGCGCGTACGAGGAATAGGCAAATTGTTTGCCATGAGGACTGGCTCGGAGCGAAGGATTGGACGGCAACAATGGCAGGACTAACACACGTGGGACGTGCCGACGCTCTCCTGTACATAGTCGGACCGCATTAGACCGCATAGAGCAGCCAATTCCAACCCCCAGAGAGGTACCTTGCCTCCTTTCCACATCATAGCATAGACAAGATACAGAGGTACACACCCTTCAGGTTTTGGTCCGTACCGGCGGGACTGCCTCCGAAGAAAAGGAAGAGAGGGGGAAAAGAGAAAGAGAAAAAAAAAGAGGCTCCGATGCCGTCCGTCTTTTGCCCAGGCACAAAACCACACAAACCAAACCACCAGTGCACACACAAAGGCAGAGCAAACAATTTTTATTTATTTTTTATTTTTGCCCAGGGTGATAATCCACTTCGTGAGTCACCCGCCTCGCCCACCTCTCCTCCTACCACTCACCTCCCCCCAAAAAGGCCACTACCGATTGATTCCCCTTCCCCTGTGGACGAACATTCATCCTCCCACTCTCGGTCAACGACGGCTCAAGCATCGATTCACCACACGATACCCAGTCAGATCCAATCCCAGGCCGACGAACCGCTGCTACGCCCGGCTACCTGTCTCGTATCCCATTGTTAATATCGGTGTAAGCTTATCCCCCTCCCCGTGATTGGCCTTGGGGCGGCCGCTCCCGCCGCCGAGTTGGCCCCGTCACCGTCGTCCGTTTCGGGATGGCGAGCGGGCGGGCGGTGCGCATCTCACGATGATGGCACACCCACCGACGGCCGACGGCCAAGGCGATCAGAGCGCTGCCGCCGCGAGTAGGCTTTGGAGACGCCCGCGACTGACGGAATGGCACAGCTCTTGATATACCCTCACAGCCAAAATGCCCGGCCTCGACCTTGAGCATGAGCCCCTCGCGGCCGACGACGTGAGAAGTGAGTCACTTTTTTTTTTTTTTTTTTTTTGCACCGCCGAATTTGGACGGAACCCACAGCCCATCTTGGACATGTCACTCATCATCCTTGGGACCCTTTTCACTCTGCCCCACTCAAGCTGTTGAAGCGTTCGACTTCACATCGAGGCAATGGCTTCAGCGTGATGACAGGCATCCTACATTCAAAACCTTGTCTCATTGCAGTTGAATCATGCCCTCTCGAAGTTTTCATCCCATCCTCACCTGGACTCGCTCACCGTCTGCGCTCACTCACACCGCTTACCAAACCTCCATGGCCGACGCTCATGAACTAACACGCCTCCAGTCCTGGGACAGGACCCCCTGATCCCTCCCGCGCTGCTCAGCTCCGAGATCCCCATGACGGACTCGGCCCTCCAGACCGTCGTCAAGGGCCGCAATGAGGCCGTCGACATCATCATGGGCCGCGACGACCGCCTGCTCGTCATCATCGGCCCCTGCTCGCTCCACGACCCCGCCACCGCCCTCGAGTACTGCGAGCGCCTCAAGGCCCTCGCCGGCCGCCTCTCCGGCGACCTCTGCGTCATCATGCGCGCCTACCTCGAGAAGCCCCGTACCACGGTCGGCTGGAAGGGCCTCATCAACGACCCGGACATCGACTCCACCTTCAAGATCAACAAGGGCCTGCGCATCTCGCGCCAGCTCTTCCGCGACCTGACCACCGCCGGCATGCCCATTGCCAGCGAGATGCTCGACACCATCTCCCCGCAGTTCCTCGCCGACTTCATCTCCGTCGGCGCCATCGGTGCCCGCACCACCGAGTCCCAGCTCCACCGCGAGCTCGCCTCCGGCCTGTCCTTCCCCGTTGGCTTCAAGAACGGCACCGACGGCAACCTCGGCGTCGCCATCGACGCCATCGGCGCCGCCGCCGCCAAGCACCACTTCATGGGTGTCACCAAGCAGGGCCTCGCTGCCATCACCCGCACCAAGGGCAACGAGCACGGCTTCGTCATCCTCCGCGGCGGCTCCCACGGCCCCAACTTTGACAAGGAGAACGTCCAGAAGGCCAAGGACACCCTCACCAAGAAGGGCCAGAAGCAGGCCATCATGATTGACTGCTCCCACGGTACGTCGTCGTCCCGCTTTGCAAAAAGTGACGAAAAAGAGAACGCTCACGCTGACAACCCTCCCCAGGCAACTCCAACAAGGACCACCGCAACCAGCCCAAGGTCGCCGCCGTCGTCGGCGACCAGCTGCGCGAGGGCGAGACCTCCATCATCGGCGTCATGATCGAGTCCAACATCAACGAGGGCAACCAAAAGGTCCCTGCCGAGGGCCCCGCCGCCCTCAAGAAGGGCGTCAGCATCACCGACGCCTGCATCGACTGGGAGTCCACCGTCGACGTGCTCGAGAATCTCGCCGCCGCTGTCCGCGCCCGCCGCGAGCGCAATGCCGGCTCCTCCAACGGCCACGAGGACTCCCACAAGGTCACCCACCTTGAGGAGGAGTAAATCGAACCTGTCAGTGCTGTATGTGAGAGGGGTTAGCGAGGTTGTGAGACCATCGAAAAGTTTTGAAGAGGGGCTTGGTCGGATGAGAGAAGAGAACATACCACACATGTGCATTGCATTTGCATGTTTTCCCAAAGGCACCAGGGAGGAAACAGAAAAGTCTTTTTTATTTGCGTTCTTTTTTTTATGGTCACGGTGCATGGGTAATGATGCTCGCGTCCCTGGGTCGTCGGCGAAGACGCCCGGGACGCGGGGAGAGATAGATAGCTTTGCGAAAACATGGCTGAGCATTTCTCCGTTGATCGTCTGTGCTAGTATGGCCTGTTGCCGTGACGTGACATTCGTACATGACCCTCGCTCCTAAACCCCGCCCCAAACCAGTCCGGAACGCCAAACCCATACACCGGTCCCAGCGCCAACTTCAATTCGACGTCGGGGGCGCCAACGGGCTATAGTCTCCCCTCCCAGTTCCCGCCCTCGCAGCTTCGGCCGCTCGCTTCCCCTCGCGCAACTCGTTGACCCTCTTGAGCGCGGCCCAGCCCAGCAGGCCCGCGGTGCCGAGAATGAAGCCCCAGACGATGACGCGGTCCTTGTTGCTGTCGCGCTGGAAGCACATGGTCTGGACGTCCTCCTCGGTGGCGTCGCGGCAGAAGCCAATGCCGCTGCCGAGGCAGAACGCCTTTGTGCACTGGGAGCAGGACGAGGACGCGGCGCGGCTGTGGATGTCGGGGGAGGAGGAATCGCGGCGCGAGGGGGCGGTACCGGAGTTGCCGTCCTGGTGTTGCGGGCCGAGGGCGACGATGGTGCTGTTCTTGAAGCAGGTGCATTTGCAGAACGTCGGCGCTGCTTGAGAGGTGTTAGTAGGGGCATCTTCAACATTGTAGACGATTGAGTAGTGATGCAGGACTTGCAATTTGCGCTGACGAGCGCTACTAGCCCGCAGAGGAGCAGTAAAAGTAGAGATATGCGATTCATCCTGGCTGGCTGGGTCAGCGGACTGCTTGCTCTGCCCGTTGCGACACACGCCGTCCAAGAATGAGGTTGTCGCCGTCAAAGGCTTAGGTCGCAGAGGTGACGGCGCACGAGCCACACTCGGCCCGGCTGCGCGACCCCCCTGCTGTGGCAGCACTCCTGTGGCTGAAGCTTCCCGGTCCCTGATTCGCCAGCCCGACCCCAGCATCCAAAAAAGTTCAATTGGAGAACTGCAGCTCCCTCTGGCAACATCGTGCTACCCTCTGTTGCATCTTCAGGAGGAAACCACCGGACTTCCTCACACCATATTCCTCCCGACACAACCGCCTATCATGCGCCGTGTACCGCGTCTCCGGCAGCCGAGCCTGCTCGCGGCGTCCCCGATCCAGTGCACCTGCACCGCCGCGCCCGCGACCCTCCCCATCCAAGCGACGGCACGAAGGACCCTCTCAACGACACCTGCGACGCACAACCGCTTCCGCAAGGCGCTCTGGAAAGGCGGCGAGGCACCCGGCCCGGAGGACCCCTACGCGCCCGAGTCGTCGCAGTTGCTCCGGCAGCAGCAGCTCGAGCGCGAGCTCGCCGAGGCCGAGGCTGAGCTGGCGGCATACGAGGCCGACGCCCAGCACCACGTCAAGACGCAGAAGAGCGACAAGGAACGGAAGCACGTCACCAGCCGGCTGACGAACAAGATCAAGAACCCGCGTGTGTGGGCGCCGACGGAGAAGGAGGTCGAGGCGCAGGGCTACGTGCCGGCCAAGACCATGGACGGGCTCGAGGAGATTGGCGGGCTCGAGGGGTGGTGGGATCAGGAGGGCAAATGGGGCAAGGAGAGCCAGTACGTCGCGTTCGCGCGGACCGACAAGGTCCTCGACGCCGATGTGTGCGAGGCGCTGGTGAGACAGGCCGTTGTCGAGGTGCTCGCCGTCAAGGGCACACGGCAAGACCGCTTGACGGGCACGTGGGCCAAGGGCGGCCGCAAGAACTTTGATCGCGCGATGGCGGTGGGCTTGGTTCTCCAGGAGGACGGAAGCCTTGCGCTCAAGGGCGATGCCGAGGTCACCCACGCCATTGGTCGCGTTTCCACCATCGAGTCCAAGGATGCCGAGCACGAGGCGTACCTTACGCCCGAGGAGGCCACGGAGAGAGTCAAGCAATGGGACCCGAGCTGGAAGAGCGCTTCATTGCAAGACGCGCACCTCAAATTTGCTGTAAGTCCATTCTTCGCCCCGCGTTCCGGGGGACCGCCGCCTAACAGGGAGAAAACACAGGTCCACAAGCGCGTCTTCCAATTGACGGGCCACCACGTCCACGACGCCAAGCTCGCGCAGGTCAACACGGTGGCTGACCTCATCAGCACCATCGTCAAGCCGCCCAAGCCGACAAAGGTGGCGGAGGCGGTGCGCGAGCGCGGCGAGCTGCTCGAGCTGCCCAACGTGCGCGTCCACAACCGCCGCGTCACGCCCATCGACAAGGAGACGGCCGTCGGCCGGTGGAAGGTCATTACGGAGGAGCTCGAGAAGCGCGGCCTGCCCGTCACGGGCCACGAGCACCTCCCCAAGCCGGTGCAGAGGAAATGGATCCAGGGCCGGGCGTAAGAGGCGCTGGTCCGGGGATGGCCTGGGAGATGACGAGATGAGGAAAGGGGAAAAGGAGAGGAATGTGTCTGGTATAGAAGAGGCTTGTACAGATATTGTACTCTTTGTAACATATGGAATATCATCGATTCTTGCTCTGATGTCTGTTCTGAGGCGCAATCATGGAGACAGAGATGCTGCATTTGTGTGCTTTATGCTTGTGGGAGAGGCGTGAGGTAGTAGGCCACGGCCGTGTTGCGACGGAATCTGTTGGAAAACCCTTGTCAACTGGTTAACCTTCGTCTGCCTCCCACCACTCCTCTTGTTCAGCTTCATATCTTGTGTGATGGTCCAGCCTTGTGGCCTTATGATATGCCCGGCGGCAGTCATAGCGAAGCCGGTAAGGAACTCCAAACTCCTGGTATCCAGCAGAGGGCCATCTATCCATAACCGTTGCCGACGTTCATGTTTCCTCTCCACTCCTGTCTCTTTAGGTACCCTATGCAGATGGAGGATCCCATCCACGAGTTAACGACGAACAAACGCACTGGGCATGTGCCGGTAGTCGAGTGAGGGAAGAACTCCCTCGACAGGCAGGAGCACCTTCCCCGGTTGTTCCTTCCTCACTGTCCAGCGAGCTCGCACTCCATCCCAGTACACGACATCTGCACTTTTTTCCCACTCCGTTCAATTTCTTCATACCCATCTCACTCTTTTGCCTTTACCTCCTTCGTCGCCCTATCTCCCTCTCCCACATCACTACCTGCATATGACCCTTTCCTGTCCTTTTGAAGTAAGTTCTACCTCCTTCAACTCCTGCGAGGCTTGAAGCGCAGAACTTGTCGTACCTCTGTCATAACTTTATATCCCGAGGTCCGTCCCCGTCGTCATGATAAGACTGCCTCTTGCTTCTCCACCCTCGACTTTCCCGTCCTAAGGACTATCTGCGTCGGTCAGTGAACTGTACATAGGTCCATACAAGTAAGTGATCTTCTTCTTATGGCCTAACCGACTCGAATGATCGTTCAAGCGACTTGGAGACACTTCAATTATGCCTCCTCACTCGTATCCATGTCACAATTAACAATCCATGCAGAATGTCGCAAGCGTCAAACATGGCGCGCCATTCTACTGCAGAAGGACAGCGACTATGGAAGGCCTGGGCCAAGACTCAAATCAATCCGGCTTTCGCCAAGTATCCAGTCCTTCACAGCCAAGTTGTTGAACAGCTGGACCAGCTGATATTTGAAGTGGGGAGCCTGCAGCCACGTCTTGCGTCCCAGCTAGCATGGGTCCGCCTGAAAGGGGTCTTCGGCAGGTTGGTCCCTTTCGTTGGCGACATCGCTGATCCAGTCGACTGCGAGGTAGTTAGGATTGTCAACGAATGCCGTGTACATGAGTATCTTGGTGATGCTTTGAGAACCTACGGTTGGGATCCCGTCAAGTGTTGCGATCCATCTCTTGGTGTGCACCAAAAGACACTACCCGGACGCACTTTCCCAGGCTCGAGGATCGATTGTCCCTTGCCAAACGCCACCTTCAGTGTCTGTTCTCCGGCAAATGTGATTTTGAGTCCCCAGCAAACAAGCAGGCCGCATTTGCCTTCATCGGGCAGCGGAAACTCTTCTTCCGTGGGGTATGGCGGCCCATTCCTTACCTCTGCAGAAGCAATATCGGCAACCCAAGTGTCAATGGCACGGACGGCACCTCAGCAGACAGCTACCCCTGGGATTGCTTCAACGACAAATCCATACCAATCAACACAGACTAGCAGGGACCAAACCACGTCCATAAACGTAAACATAGCCCCCCAAAACACGAACACATGGGCGACTAATTGGGGAACTGCTCAGACAATCTGCTCTTCGCAACCGGCAACACCGCAGGCTCCTGCACAGGCTGTGCCGTTCCTTGCAGCGGCATCTGCCATCACGTCATCCACGCCTCTTTTCAAAGGGTTTTATACTCAAGGAAGCCCTAAGACAGCTACGGGCTTTAAGCCAGCTTCTCCTGATCAACCACTTTTCACATCGAACCCGAGCCAGTCGACAGGAGGACCAATCATTGAGAAGTCAAGAAACCAAGCTGCCACAAACATACCATCTCCAGCGAGAACTTCAGTCGCTCATGAATTGAAACCCTCTACTTCAGATGTATTGACACAGCCCGCCAAGGTGCAGACGTCGGCTGTTGGAAGCACTTCGAAGCCTATATCGGCCACAAATCCTTTTCCAGGGAAGACAAATGATGAAAGATCACCAGCTCGGCCAGTCGGACAATGGAAACCTGTCATGCAGCAGAACTCATCGTTTACATCAGAAGCACGAACGGAGAACGGCAGCGCCTTAACCTTTTCTGGACGCTTGTTCCCGGGCAGATCATCTCAACTGACACCACCTGCCGCTTCAGAAATCAAGAACAGTGATGTGCTCAAGGCTTCAACAGATGCTAATGCAATCAAGGATTCTCCAGTTATTGATGCCAATGTCCTAAAGGTCCAAGCCGCACCTCTGTCGGCTCCCAAAGCCAACAACCAATCTAGTGACCTTTCGATGTCGAAGGAGGGCAGTTGCACAGTCAAAGCCGAGAAAGACTTTGGCATGCCTACTAGTGTCATGACAGAGACGAGACTTATAGTGATATCGGATGACAATGAGGAACGGGAGACGGAGAACCTTCACGAGGCGCACAACCTGCAGGTCGAACGCTTGTCGGCCAACTTGGCAACCAAACTGCGCCCTATCCTTCATACGTAGATCCGAGAGAGGCTTGCAGTCGTCACCAAAGACGCTGCTGCACATATGCAGCACAAAACTCGCACTCTACTGGGTCGCCAGAACAACGCACACTTTGGCTTCTCCATTTTGCGCGATGTGGAAGTCAAGACGCTGGAGAGTATCACAAATGAGGCAGCAGCGCTTATCGAGGGCTTCATCTCCCAGGCCGCAGACGCTACGGAGTTACCGGGCCGATGTTGGTGAAGCTAGGTCTTGGTGACATGGAGTCATCATGCTAGCCTGATAGGCGGTGCAGAATCAGCCGTGTTTTCCGCTCGGGATCTCAGCATAGCTCCGAAGAGGACTAGCGGAAATGTCGACCATGACATGGGGATGTCTGACCTGGGCTCAACTCACTTGGACCCCTTGTCAAGAAAATATGCATCGGGGAAACAAGACCAGTGGGCACTTGGTCTGGTAGAGACATGCTGATCGTCCACATTTTCCACATTTGCCGAGTATACAATCTCAGCAGAACCATTGTACCATCGCCCAAGACATGAGAAGATGAATGGTTGCTTTGTCCAGCCTGTAGTTAGTTTGTGCCAAGACTATATCACTTCACACAGCTTTCCATCTGCATAGTCTTCAGACATGATGATCATGTAGAAGACCAGGATTGTATGTTCATTCAGCCCTCAGGGGGCGAGTAGCTCAATTGGTGCTACCTGGGGTGTGTAGTCGACTCTAGGTTATGTGTATCATCATCCCTCATCACGCCGTAAGCAACGCTCATGCCATCATAATCCTCCACTTTCCACTAGTTCCATATCTCATCCCTAGGTCAACGTTTCTGTTATCGGCGGTCAGCAGATGTCCACTATGTGGCCGGGGACTTTACGGCATAAAGGGAAGGGAGACTAACAGTTGTAGCTGAAGTTGCCGTCGTTGTTGCCGATGCGCTCCGAGAGGTTGACGTTGGCGTCAATGGGCTCGCCCTCGATGTTGAAGAGGCGGGCGCGGAGGATGGGGACGTTGTCGCCGCCCTCGATGCTGAAGTGGATGTCCTCGGCGGAGTCGGCGAAGCCTGTTTGGGAAGCACCGTTAGTTATCCAGCAATTGAGAACGAGAGCTGTATGCCAAGACCACAGGCACGAGGGAGAGGGGACAGGGAGAAGCTTACCGGCACCACCCCACTCAAAGGAGCCGTTGTTGTTGCCGAGGACATCGTTGAGGTTGAGCTCGGCATCGACGAGGTCGCCGCCGCCGTTGTGGAGCTGGGCGCGGAGGATGTGGCCGTCGTCGACGCGGATGTTCTCGGCGGAAGCGTGGAAAGACATGTTGGTTGTTGAGTTTGGGGGTGTGTTTAGGTGTTTGGGTAGTGGGGTATCAAAGTGTGTTGTTGCTTGGAGAGTCTGAAGTCGCTGCAGAGAGGTGGAGGTGCGGGAGAAAAGGTGACTTATATAGACGTCCCGCGGAGGAGGTTTGTTAAGCTCCCGGGCGGCCTCCGCCCAGACGGAGCAGGAAGCTCTGATGGAGCAGCAAGGAAGGAGCAGCTTGGGGCGGCGAGAGAGGCCTCCATCGTATTCATTGGAGAACCTCGCTGTTGCAGACACGTGGAGGGGAAAGAGCGGTCTTGGACGGGGTGGTGATGAGGCCTTGGCGATCGCGTCACGCCTGCTTTCGCCATGAAGCTCTGGGGGGTTTGGTCTTGGGGGGTGTGGTTCAGGACGGTTTGCTCGCCCTATGAGGAGATGCTCATGCCCGCTCTGTTTGTGTCAATGGACAGATATGCCGCTGTTTGTTACACTGGCTCCCCCGAGTTCCATTGTTTCGGTTTGCTTCTGCCGAATACCATGTATATCGTGCTCTTCCACCAACAAACGTCGTCCTCGTGGAGCCAAGAGCCTCCTCCGCTGTGCAGGGGTAGGAGGCTCGGGAGCTCGTTGGCTGGAAGGGGTGGAACTGGGGAAGGAGGAGGGAGCTTAAGTGGGATGGATGGAGGGGTAGCTCTGTTTTGGCACGACGGGCGATTCACGGGCTCGCCGGCCGCCTAGCTGTTTGTGTGGTCCGACGAGCGGTCTGTTTTGACGTCTATAGTACTACGTACATGGGGAGCTATTCTGGAGAGAACCCACGCACTCTGGGACTGGATAGGTCTCTGGACTCCGCCGGCAAGCGGATGCCGAGGGCTCGCGATGGGGGCCGCTTGGCGGACATGGGTGCTACGTATGCAGGGCGCGATGGAGGGACACGTTTAGGGTACGGGGGACGAAGGAGAAGCTGTCGTATAGGATGCGAGGTGTATTGAGATGACGCGGCCTCCTTCCTTCGAGAGGACGTCCTGAGGGGCTAGGAGCGGGATGGAGATGTCTTGGCCGGCGGGAGGCAGCCGCGCGCTTGAATTGGTTGTGCGGTGGGTTTAAGAGAGAGCTAAACGATCGCTGGGCAAGACATGAAGTCGTTGGTTGCCTCTCGCGACCGCATGTTCGGAGACCCTGGTCGTGAAAACAGTTCACTTGTTTCCCTGTCTAAACTCAATGGATGGCCTGTTGGCCTGGTCACCGCTCACGCGCTCAAAGTTTATCATGTTGCCATGCCACACTCGAAAGAGTGAAAGGCAGGTACCCGGTGGAGACGGAGGTTGGTCCCCTCGTGAGTCCTTAGGCCCTCTGGGCTGCAGGAGAAGAGGGGAGAAAGGGGTCCTTGGGGTCCAGATTAACGTCGCTGACGGAGCCAAGCAGCCAAGTGGACGGCCAAGATCAGCGCGAGGTTGGAGACCTGCTCGGTTCTCATGGCCTTGTAGAATACCGCGGTCCTGAGGTGAAGAACATAGGTACACGAACACTTTTTGTTTTCTCCCATCGGTCATGGCGATGGCGAGGGGGTACAGGACTTTTGGGGCATGCCGTGTCGTCTATTCAGCTGAGGCCTGGTGGATGAGGCTGCCGGAACCCCTGGACCCTTCTTTTCCCGCTATTAGGACTGAACCCGTTAGCATTACCTGACCCCCGGTTTCCCGCTCGGGAGGGCCGGCCTATCACAGTCCCAGAGGAAGCCAGTTTTGGCGGGGAACGGAGGCCGTGGCCCGCGGCATGGACCGAGGGGGGCTGCTCTTTTGGTTCGTCTTCTTGGCAAACGGACCTCTGGGGGTCATCACACGAGACACTGAATGGGGCAGCGTGACTTTCGTCTACACTACGATGGGCGGTCTGTCGAGGAATGCGACGACAGCGACCGCTGGTTGCTGAAGTGAAGGTGAGGTGTGTTTTGAGTTGAGGGTGGCGATCCGCGACCGCACAGGCCACAGTCGAGGGGTTTTCTTTTTTGGAGGGGTTGCGAGGAGGGCCACCGAGCCAAGGCGGGGCGGGGCGGGGGTCTGCCTCATCATAGGAGCGGTCAGAGACTCAAGGGGAAGAACCTGTCGGGGGGGGGGGGGGGGGGGGTTCGAGTTGATCAAGGCGATCAAGGTTGGTAAGGAGGCACCTTGAGGGTTGGGACGAGCTGTATAAAAAGGGACACCATGGCCGGTCTGCCCACGAGACGGAGTTGGGCCAACGTAGCTTACATCACATCTGACAGGTCATCACGAAAGCTGGTGTTCTTTGAGGCTTGCAGAACGCGGTTGCTGGAGGGGCAGCGACATACGATGCCAACATGCAGACGCAGATCACCGAAAGTAGAACGGGATGATTTTCGACGACTCAAAAGGTGTATTCTTCAAATGAGCGACTAAGCTAGCCAACAGGTCCGACCCAAAGGGAAACGAAGACACCGTCCGTCGATATAGTACTACCGATCCGATTCAATCAGAACCATTTTACCCCCATTCCCGAACGCAAGAAACTCATGTCATCATCGTGTCGAGAAAGACGGAACCGCAGTCAAAGCAGTAACGCAGAAGGAATGACTCGTCAGAGGTCGTAAAGGGAAAAGGTATTTAGTGTCCGCAAGAGGAGCACTTGCAGCCAGAGCCGCAGTTGCCTGAGACAGGTTAGCGCCAATTGTCATCAACGCCGACGGCGATGCCGTGACGGGGTAGGTAGGGGTGGTAACGTACAGGTAGAGGAGCCGGAGCAGCCGCAGTCACCCTTCATTTTGCTGGTGGTTTGGTTGGTTTGGGTTTGGTGGGAAAAGAGTTGTTTGGTTGGAGATGAGGTGATGGACTTGGATGTTTGCGTTGTGGAGATCAAACCAAGAGACGGGCAGGAAGGGCATGAAAGAGTGCACTTATATATCCAGAGTAGCTCTCCCAACAGCCATGGTCAAAGGCCAGCGCCGGAGGGGGCGTCCGTGGGAGCGTAGCAGGAGGAGGGGTCAGATGTCAGATGAGGGTGGCCAGATGGAGCCGGATCGGGGGGGCGTCATTGGGCGGGCGCGCCGTTTGTGCGGAAAGACAAGGCCAGCGTCGTTGCGCTCGGGACTGGAGTGGGGCTTGCGGCCTTTGTGCGTCGACGGTGGCCAGTCGTCCTCCTTTGGTGGCATGGACTCGGTGGCCGGGCATGGATGTCCATTGGGGGGCCAGAGGCGCGGCGCGCGAATCGCCTCGGCGACTTGTCCTCCTTGGACCTCCCTCGTGTCGGCCGCTCACCCCTCCCCAATCACCTCGACGGGAGGCCACAGCCAGCGAGCGAGCGTGGCTTCTGCTGGTTTCCCGACTCGGCTTATCGCTTCGTTGCCGGATAAGGTTCGACGAGTTGCGTCTTTTGTGCTGGAAGGGCTAGGATTGAACGACTTGTTCCTTCATGCATCGTTTGCAGCTGACCCCCCCGGACCCCTGGGTAGAACGGCTAAGATGAGATGTCTAGCAAGGCGTGGCCGAAGCGGGCAATTCATGGCATCTTCCAGCACCCACGGGACTGGGCGATAAGCTGCGATACGGGGCCGGACACACGCTCTCGTTCGGGCAGGACCCTGAAGTTTTGGTCTGGCGGCTGACGTCGAACGCGCTGGAGCGAGGAGGGGTAATCCCATCTTCGCCTGCCCCAAGTGCCCCCTCCTAGACCAAGACTTCCCAAATACAACAACGCCAACACTGATGGAGGGGTGAGGGGTGAGGGGTGACGGTGGCTGTGACGTCTGTCCTGTCGCTTTGCATGTGGCTGCATGTATCGAGTTGCGGCTTTTGTGCGTGAATCTTCACCACTCGCTCCTGGGCCTGGGTGACCCGATTTAGTTGAGACCAGTCCGCATCGTCGTAGAGGCATATGTGCCTCTACTTGTTTACTCGAAGCCGAGATGCCCGCATGATCGGGACTTTTGGGATTGGTTACCTCCGCTTCCTGCGTAACATGACTGCTGTCGCAGTTCACGCACGGCCAAAGCCACTCTCTGGTTGCCCGTATCTCTCCACTAGTTGACTAGGTGTCTCTTCATTACCACTTCTTCAGCGGCGGGCAGATGGGCGGCACAGAACCCCACCATTAGAAAGACGACCCCGCAGCGCTCAATGTTGGTAATCGTAAATGCATTGGCCTCCTGCGATACCCGTGCTGCATCTGCTGGTTCCCGTCCCAACCACCAGTTGTTGACCGGTGTGGCCAACCGCGTCGGAGTGATTCCCTGGTCGCAATGCTAGCTCTCGACCGGCGCTCCTTCTGACTACGAAGCCATGCGGCGTCATGTCGGTCGGGACGAAAGCTGGAATGCCTCGGAAATACATAGTACGTGTTTTCGCTTGCTGGTCCAGTTGGATGCACACATGGACCCTTCCCGAGCAATACAACCGCGCCATGCCGCTGGGCCTGCATCATGCTCAGCATCCAGGCACCTTTGACCCCCGTCAGCGGCGAATTTCGCCAGGGCTGTCAGACGGATCTTGTTGGTGGATTGGCATCTCGCTTCGTCTCCCTGCAGCTGCGCCGAGGGAGGAACTTGCTCAAACCGCGACCGAGATGTCGAGTCTCGTAGATGGCGTCGACATCATTCTCAATCGCGAGCAATGTTGGTCGAGGGCTGTGGTAGCAAATTCACCACGTCGTAACTAACCTGAGCGAACACTCGTGGCCGACGTAGGACGGTGGTAAGCTACAAACAAGCCCGACCAGTTCGGGAAACGATCGGCTAATGTCGGGAACAAATGGCGTGGACCCACTTTGG
Source organism: Colletotrichum spaethianum (assembly GCF_022836535.1). Lineage (NCBI taxonomy): Eukaryota > Fungi > Ascomycota > Sordariomycetes > Glomerellales > Glomerellaceae > Colletotrichum > Colletotrichum spaethianum. Next base: position 128,941 of record NW_026054815.1, on the reverse strand, counting down.
CGCACAGATCACCCGCTAGAGGAGCATCCACGTGACTCTCCGTAGCCGCTGGGCGGACTGACGTTTGTCTGCCATTCTTGCATCTTGCACTAACAGGATCGTCGCGGATGACGAAGTCTTGGGGCGCCTGTGTGAATAGAAGTCCCTTACCGCTTTCTTGAAGCCACAAGTTGAGAGATAAGGACTCACCGCTCAAGGACTTGTGACTAGAAATCTTCGCCCTGAGGCACGAGCTATCAGACCTAGTGCGTGCTGCGCGTCAAAGACATCTTCAGACCAGATTCACACGGGTCCTGAGTCCGTTGGAAAACAGGAGGTGCTCCCAGCTAAAGCCCTTATAGTGGATTTGCGCCGTCCCCTGTATGGCGTTTGCTCAGTTGTAGCCCAATGGTTCCGCGAAGACTGCCGACTTACCAGCTCAAGCGATGGCCAAGGCTAGAGGGGCGGAGTTTTGGCATGAGTTTATCCTCTATGAACAGCGCAATTCCGTGGCTCACAGCCAAGTCGCCACTTCTCTAAGCGCTCCGTCGAGACTGGTCTCAACGGAGCGTGGTCTAGAGAGATGAGCAAGGCGGCACCCAAGGTCAGTGCCAAGATAAGCGTCTAAGGGCGGAAGGACAGAATTCCTGCTGCTCGGCTGGCACATCAATTGAATATAACGAACAATCGCGTCTCTCCAGCTCAGTGCCACCTCAGCCCCCTGCCATTCTCCACAAAGGTGCCTACAGTCCATGCGTCCACCTGTCCAAACGTCAGCTATGCCGGCACTCCTCCGGCACGGGTCTCTACGCCTCAGCCCTCAGGAATGGAATTCATGCCTTTGACGTCCAACGTTTTTCAGCAGCTGCAACTTGACCGCTGGGTCGAACTCCGATCGATGCTCCAGATTAGACAAATCGATAGCCTGCAAGCTAGAGTATCCAAGTTAGACTAACAGGCTTCCAGATGAGATTACAGCTATCGCGAAGAATAACTAGAATCGGGATTCTGCCGCTGCGCGTATAGCGAAGGTGATGCGTGGGCCCGCTTCAAAGACACCATAGTGCCATCAGACATGGATCCCAGCATGCCAGGGATGCCTGTGACGCTCCCGAGATATCTTGGCGTGGATGTTCAGCTTTCTTAAGACGCGAACAGTTCAGCCAAATCCACAAAGGGCGGTTGCTCAGTGCTGTCTACAAAGCAGCGCAACGGCCGGTGGAGGAGACTTTCTGCTGAATCAAGCGGAGCGGCCAATAAATCAACCGTTTTCTATCAAAACCTGTATGATTCGCGGTACATCGTCTTACAGGGAAGAGCGTCCATCAGGGACGATCCACTTCATATAAGATGCACAAATATTAATCGTTAGTGGCTATTTGCGTTGAGGGAGCTTCTGCAATGACTGTCAGAATCCGAACCGCAAACGAATCGTAACCGCAAGGTATTCTTTCAAGAGCTTGCCAACTTCGGCTGCTAGTAATCTAAACTCCGGAACCAACGCTCTCAACTCCAGATTGCCTAACTAGCCGTGCCCAAATCGACAGAACTCCGGTCAAACCACCCCATCTGGTACATTGACATCCCGAAACCGGAGGCCTGGCTCACCAAGGAGCACTTGTCCATGACCCACAACTTAGTATCCCTATCCGCAAATCCAGATTTTAGCACACTCATCATGGGCCAGAACATGCACCAGACATTGAACCCAATGCCCCGGTCCCTAGACGCAGGTTCTCTGCCATCAAATCCGAAGACGATCCGGATCTGCTCGCAAATCTGTTCTAGCGCCGTTAACCCGTGAGGCAGACTGGCGAGCATGCTAAGTTCCTCGCGAGTCGGTTCGCCGAGCGCGATGGAAAGCCCGAGGATGCACTCGATGATGTCGAGTCTCACGGTAAGGTAAAGACCCTTTATTATAGCCTCGCTTGCATAGGAATTCCGGCTCAATAAGCTGTTGAAATTGTTCAAGCCTTCGTCCTGCGTTTCGTCTTGTTGCGACATCTTCCGCGGTCCCGGTGACATGATTTTGTAGTGTGCGGCGGCTTCGAGATCGCGAACAATGTCAAGCCCTGTCTGGAGAATCTTTGTGATTGATGCCTCCCGAATGTTGGCGGACAACATCGTGCTGTGAACCTTCTCCTTGAAGTCTACCGCACGTACCAGCAACGGCTCTACTAGGCCCTGTTTTGCCCAGGGAGCGTTCTTCAAGATGGTAAAAACCGACGACTTGCCATCCAATCCGAGAAATATCTCGAGAACCTGCAGCCGATCAATACTGCGGCTCATTCAGTTCAAGACAGAAGAATCACTTACCCCGAGGTGGACAAGGAATGTCAACAAGCCATTGTCGAGCGAGCTGGTAACCCCTTTCTCGGCTCGGTATTTAAGGAGAACTAGAGACCCCCGACAATGTGACGTGATCCTCTTCGGTGTCGTGTCTGGGACCAGTGCCTAAAACCGCGTTAGGATCCCTGGTACCAACACTCTTGCCAAGCTGAACGTCTCTAATCAAAAGATGGGAGGACATGCGATTTACCTCGTAAATGCCTAACGTCAACAGAGCAACGGCAACCGAGTCATCCTGCGCGGTCGCAGGTTTATGCAAGGCTGCGCCGATTTTTGAGACGGCCCTGCCGTAACAATGTTTCGCCTGAGCCATCAAGCCCACCTGTCGCGTCTGCGCAGAAGCACTGGCCAGCGCTGTGGCTTTCAGTGCCTCTTCGAAGACGACAGACGTGGAGCCTGACGATTTGAGACTGGACAGGAGACTAAACATGGCGATCTCGCCCCCGGAGGCGTAAGTTGAGTAAAATTGATGCAGGGACCCGAGTTCGCAATCGACCTGTAATGATCTCGGTACCGTCGACTCCCTTTTCACAATCACTCCCTCCACCGAGCCCAGTAAGTTTTCCCCATTGCCGTCTGCGCTGCTCGCCGAGCCCTTCGCGTCTTCCCTCTCCTTGAGCCGCTTAGCGACGCGGATTTCGACCTGGTGCGCTGCAGCTGTGTTTTGTTGGCGATGAATGGCGGCCCAGGGGTCCGCGTAGCCGGGACATGGTCTCCCCAGGCTTATACAGCGATCGCACGAAGGCTTACGCAGGTCGCACTGGACACGTCGTTAGACGGAGGAGGCCATCATGAAGGCGGGCGGGGTAGGATGTACTTTGACTTTGCGTGCTTTGCATGCGAAGCAACTTGCAGACGGACGGCACCCCATGATACGGTGACGACCCCTCTCACAACCTCTCCCGACCGCTGGCATTGAGCCTAGCACGCCAAGTCAGACCTGCTGGCGATATATCGGCAATGCGGTTTCGATTCGGGTACAAGAGGCAAGGTGCAATTGTGGGCGGCGGTGAGCAGTCATACCTCTCGGATTGTTGGTTAGAAGCAAAACACAGGCATGGCCATTGCAAAGTCAGAAAATGGGGTAGAGCACGGGCAGGCAGTAGCTGAGCTATGCCCTCTCGCTATGTCGTTGCTAACAGGTTATTGGACATCGTGCTAGTTCATGCCACTGAGCTCGATGCGCAGGATATTCCAACGCCGCGTTGTAAACTCTCAGAAATTTCCCAGTTGCGAAAAAAGCAAAGAACCTAATGAAAGCGATCATGATTTTCGTAGCCAGCTGAAGTGAGTGGCGCCGGGTCATGGGGAATTGATTAATAGCTTAGAACAAAGCTTCTGCCACCAGGACTGACGAATCTGTTTGGTGAGATGGTCAAGGCGCTTCCAAGCTGAACTGTAAAGTCTGGTATTCATGACTGACACAGGGCAGCAGAGGGGAAATTGGTGACGAATCAAACCCTAACGCCATTCGTAAGTCAAGGTCTCCCAAACTCTGTAAGCCGGTCACCCGGTCTAATAGGTACTGCAGTGTTCTGTCACTGGAGTCTATGAATCTGTGTGCAGTGTAGGCAGTGTTAATGTTCTGTCTCTTCTGATTCTTCCCCTGCTTTAGGGGCAACTGTCCAAGACATCGATCGGTAAGTATTCACGGGGTTCAAATAGACTCCCATAGTCCTGTGGGCCCTCCATCAAAGGACATAATCCCTACGGGGCCATCATACAGGAAACATGGTCCAATAAACCTGTCCGCAGAAGCATGAGGTAAGTTAGGCCACCACTTCTTCTTTTTCTGGTTCATTGCCAGGGTTTTGTTTGGTTGGCCTCGATATGAGAGTCACCCCGAATAGTAATCAGTGCAACTATAACAAGGAGCAAGTGGTGTCCATGGTGTCTTGGAAAGGTCGTCCGCGTTTCCAAGTTTTGTTACACGAACAAGCACATCAGACGTGCTGAAAACATTTCCCAGGCGTTCGCTGGAAACTATGAATAAGTAGGATAGGTAGGAATTTGGTAGAAAACTGCCTATATGTTGATTGCTCTCGTACACGTTGAGTTAGTTACTGCATTTACACACCATTACCACGCTCGAGTAACAGAATCACATATGGTCTCCGTTGTTGACAGGGGCCCAAGGTGTAGTGAGTCGAAAGATTTCCGAAGCTTACACTCGGAAACAGCTCTTATATTCATGGCTTGCTCCTAGGACCGTTACTCCTCGCTAGATTCCGATATCACAGACAGCCTTCTCGGACGGTTGCAGGCCGAAATCTCTTCGGCCATTTCGGTCATCTTGACTGAAGCTGTTAGCCGAGATTTCGCCCTCTCGCTTCCCTCTTTGCTGAGACTCAATCTGACCATATTTCTCTAATCCTCCTCCCAGTTTCTTCCATTTCGGTCTGTGCCCATATTGTAAGCCTCCAGTCAGAGAGCAGTTTGCTTCTTTGTCTAGCGCAGTCGGCCTCTCTGATTCCCCCATTTCTTACAGGCAAAACACAGTCACCAAACTCTCTTTTTAGACCGGTGAGTTGATCTTTGCACTCTTTGGCGGCATTCCTCCTTTCCTTGACCTGGAGGACCATGAATTTTACAATTGCCAGTTTGTGTTGTACAGAAGTGCAAGCTGAAATGACACTCTCTTCGTACGAGCTGGACCTATTCATTGACGGGCAGTCAGTGTGCTGCTTTCGCTTTGAGCCCAGACAACGATTTTCACCGCATGCTTGATCTTCAAGGGATCTCTTGAACCTCCTCAGTTCCATAACTTGCTCCTCTCTGAGACTGGCCTGTAAAGAATCGTGGAGCGTCTCAATAACGCGGCGCTGGATACTGTAGATGGCAACTGCAGTCTTGATGTTCTCAGACGCCATAAGTTCTGACTCAATGCTGGACTTTTCGCCCTTGCATCTGTTGTTCATTTTCTTGAGGCCCACTGTGGGCGTCGGCTTGGGTTGGCCAACTGTCGATGACGCAGCACTGATTTTTGGATCTGAAAAGCTTGGTGAGACCCATTGCTATTGCTTAGTTCTGGACTGAAATCGTAAAAATGTGCATAAAGTTTCTCGAATGGGAGTCTAGAATCGATGGAGGTGTGATGTCAGTTTCCTGATGACGAGCTCAGTTTCCTCAGGAGACTGACCTACTGTGAACTTTCGGTAAAGAGGTCGATGACTATCGCAAGCAAAAATCTCTTAACGAGGAAGATAGTGAAACACAATTGTATGTTTTTGACCCTCTTTCTCCGAAGCATCTCAAATTCTGTGGACGGAGCCGCTAGATACTCATGTACGGTTCATATTTTGGTCCAAAAGTTTGGTGCTTCGGTTCCAAGGGACTTGATAAGGCACCCGACCTGTATGGTTGCCAAGGCTGTCAAATTTTCTGTACTATGCAATGCAGCCAACGCCTCTTCGAGCACGAGAAAAGCAATACATCTAATTCACGTTCATTCCCGTAATGGGCCAATGCTCTTCTGGATAGATGTTTAGCCTCCCTTTTTCAGGCACATTATATAGTATTTTCATCCGCATCAGCTACACGCGATCAAAGAAGTACATATTGACTACTAAGCTTTCCTGGCTGGAAAGTGTTTTCATTAGTGCTTGTCCGATTGGCAACCTCTTGGTTCTCACACCCACGTCTTCTTACGACCTGTCTCTAGCAGTAGCGAGGGAAGAGAGAGCCCAGTCGGCGTCGATGCGGTTCAGAAGTCTCCGAAGCGGTAGCCTAGGTTGCATAGCCCCTGAAAATAAGAATCGTACCAGGAGAAACCCAGCGGCTTTACTTTGGAAACACCTGCTGGGTGCAACTTCTGGGATTACATTTTCCGCCAACTTTCACCAGTGTTCAAGTCACGTCTCGGGGGTATTGAAAGTCTGATACTAGACTCGAGAATACATGTGCAAACTAGTTCACCTCTCAACTGATTATTATCATCCAACGATAACTCCGAAACCACCCCTCGCGGGAAGCAATTAGCGATATCAAACCATCAAACTCTTCCTTCTGCTGAATCATTCCATGCCTACTATTGTGTTTCATATCCGGTAAAGAAGAAAGTGGAACATAAATCCCGCTTTGATACACCGTTGACGAACTCAACTCCATGCCTGTTCAGATAATGAACACAGTTTGCCTGTTCCCAATCAATTCGCTCTTTGACAACTGCAAATCTTTCTTGTCGAAATCGTGTAACATCAACCAGCAAATCATTCTGAAAACCAGTGTGTACCAAACGGCCACGCGTTGCATCTCGATATGCTTGGTCACAGTCGTTGCCCAACCCGGATTTTCGGCAATCGTTTTCATCTTCAAATGCTCTGACCGTTCGCTCTGTTCAGTCTCGACCCGATGCGGCCATGATCCTCTTTTGCTAATACCGGGCGTAGGCACTGATTCGGTCTGGGATCCATCTACGGGACTCGTTTCGGGCGTTGATGCAAGAAGAGCGGTCATGGACTGCGCGTTTCCATTTTCATGACGTGATAGGCGTTCTTCGGTGTCCTCGTGTATGGCTTGTGAAACGATTTCGTCGTCTCTTTTGCTATCCTTGGCAGAACCCACCACTCGCCAGAGAATGCTTTTGAAGTATGTTTCCATGAACCTGGACTCTCTCATCTCTAGAGGAATGTCGAGCAGGTGGCTGAAAGATGCTTTGCCTTCTACCCCAGAATTTGGGTTGTTGATGGCCGCCAGCACTTCTTGAAGGTGGCGGCGTAGGACGTCTAACACAATTTCCTGTTCCTTATTCCTAAGCACGCGATCAGCCAGCTCTATAGCTTTATGAAGAGCAGTCATTCGGCCACAGGTTAGCCTGGAGTCTTTCTTGAAAGCGTTGTGCAAATCTTGGGCTGATTCTGAAACCTCCTGAATATCTTTGACTGGATGTGAAATTCCCTCTTCCAAGGCGTCATCTGGGATAGTCTCAGTCTCTTCTTCAATCATGGTGAAATCTTCAGTGATGAGTCCGCTAAACGCGTCGAGCAGCCGTGGAAGCGAGAAGGACTCTCTGTCCCACGGAAAGATGGTTGGATTAGGCAGAAACCGAAAACATCGCCCATCGATATGTAAAACCCTTGCGAGCATGCCGAGGACTTCAAAGGTAACTAGTAGCAGTTCGATGAGCCTATTTCCATCCAATACGGATGTGGCAAAAAACCCTACGAACCTGGAAATAAATGTCGGTGTTTCTTTTTGTCGGTGTAATAGAGCGTAGTGTTACCGTTGCATCCAATCTGGGTAAGCGTCTCCGCAATCTCCTCGACGCTGCTCATCTGCAGAATCTCGACTTTGATTCCCGTCCCAGAGGACGTCTTGAGCTCTTTCTGCCAATCCACATCCTCATCGTAATTCACCTTTTTTCTGAACAATGTTGGCACTCTCCCAAAACAAAGTTCCTTCACTTCTGATGTTGGTATGACGCGTCTCGCCTCGAATGCTGTGTGACCAGTCTTCTCGAAGACAAACTGGATCCCAAGATCAGCGATGCGAGAGCCTGTAAGGCTGTATCCGTTCCCTTCAGCGCGGTACTGATTGTTGTCTCGATCAAAGACTTTCCAATAGATGCCGAGTATCGCGGCGAGCTCAACCAGATGAGATATTGTGGATGTGGCGAACGGCTTTTTCATGGCTGGGATCGTATCGAAACTGCGCTGCTTTGCTTGGATTTTGACCGCCAAGGTTGGTTCGGGTAGATCAGATGGGACGGTACCTGGGAATCCCTCCTGTCGAAACTTGGCGAGTTCCCAAGACTTCGAGTCTTTCTCCATTTTCTCGATGGCGATTAGTAGGTAAACCCATGTTGCTAGCTCCATATCGACGGTGTGCACTTTCTCGGTCGCCTTTGAGCCCAAGTCTTTGAATAGCTTGGCCCAATCCAGACGGTTCTTCTGACAACTCTTCTCCGTGCCTTCGGCGGACCACATCTCAAGGGAAGGTTCTGGTCTGCTCTCATTTCTCGGAGGGGCAAGAAAAATCACAGGCGCCTCGAACTTGACCACGAGGCGCAGCTGCGTGATCTTGAGCCTGGTCTTTGTGGCTTTGGACCATCCTCCCATGACAACAGCATTGCAGTTTGGAAGCCCTCGAGCCGACGCGAAGGTGGCCTGCAAGATTTGCAACGTGGCTGCGATAAGAGCTGCGATGGCGATCACAAGGGCTGCAATGGCAATGGGCAGCTCATTGTCTTTGCCATCGCCGGCCATGGTTGACCAGGAGTGTCACAAGTTACCCTCGACAGTGGAGATCTCGGTTGATCAGAGAGGATAGATGGCAAGGTGGCATAGAGTGGTCGGCTTCAACCGAGCAAGGTGGACCTCCGGGATCCGCTAGCGGCTGGTCAGTCGTCCGGACGGTGCGGGGTGGAGACGCTTCGGGAACGAATGTGTCAAACGCCGGCTGCGACCACCAAATGTAACGGTCGCCGTAATCAGAGTATTTGGGTATCCTGCTGCTCTCAAAAGGCGAGGGTTGCAGGAAGAAGTTAACAAAAGAGGGAAAGGCAGCAGGAGAGGTAAGGCTCTGATAAACTCACCCAGCTCACCCAGCTCATCGTTTTCTGCCGGTTCCCTTGTCTGAAGGGATTGCGACTGTAGCTGAGTGTCGCTTATGCGGCATCCCTGGGAATGCGCGTCATAAGGCCCAAATCAGCCCATGGCGCAGCCAGAAAGAGACCCTGCAGTTGTATCGCTTCCTCACACTTCGCAGCCTGCTTCTCAAGATGCTCGCCCGATAGTCTGCCATTGGCTGCCTTTTCCTGTCAATCCTTGCAGTGCAACTAATACGCTGACAGGTTGGCGCACTGGGGTCATTGTGTCTCAGCCATTGGGTAGGGGACAAGAATGAAGCAGCGCGCTTCTCATAGGTAAGTCATAAACCCGCCCTGTGAGTTCCGATCAGGCTGCGCAGAGCCTCCTTTTGCGCATTTGAGGGGGTTGCTTCGGGCAGGCAACGTCCGAATGACCCATGTCAAAGGGTTCATACTCAAAAATCTTCCCTGTGCTGGCCAAGTCGAAACAATATCTAATCAGGTACTCAACATCCATCGCTCCAAATTGGCCCTCCATAGACACAATGGAGGGATGCACCTTGAGGTTTGGATATCAGTTCATCTGACCTTCTCCAAGCATAGGGAACTCTATGCATGCATTTTATGCGGGATGAAGGGCCCTTCCGCCAAGTCAAACATACGGAGCGATATTTGCAGCGAATCACTTGCTAAGAGCCACTACAGTGGATAATCAGCTTGTTAAGCCTGGACCCCCCCTGGTGTCTTGGTGGTTAATGTTACACCGAAATGCAATCGCGTATGCAACTCATTCAGTTCATTACAATTCATGATCTTATTATTCTACTCAATGGAAAATCAGGCTCCATTACTTCTTCAATATGCCATGTTCGCTTGAATGGCTCGATGCATTCTCCACATCATCGGGCAGATGTACATACGGCCCGCATTTGCGATCCGTCTCCTGCCTGAACTCCGACACGATCACCTCCTTGGTCTGCATGATTCCATCCATAGGCCCCATCTTATGTCGTGTGTCCATGGCAAACGCTTCATCTGGGTTGCCGCGTCCAACTGTAGATCGATGAGCAGTCGATATGTTAGTTGCTCGACCGTAATAGTGGAGCCCTGACGGGTCCCCATAGGTATGCGCTGATGACTTTGCCTTCCTTCTCTTGTTCCACAACCCATACATCGTTGGCATGTTTACGACGAGGGCGGCAGTCAGCAGCTCGGTGCTGGCCCAAGTAGTTCGGTTGACCTGGCTGTTCTTGTTCGTAATGTTGATGGGGAGACGGATGACGGTAATGGCGATGATGAAAATGCCAAGTGTGAAAAGAGCATACAGCTGGAGCTTGCGTTGCCAAGGGGTCTTCAGTGAGAAGACCAACGGTAGTGGTAGCACAAGGAGCATGAAGTCGGTCACTATATTGAGGACGCCGACGACGACAAGTTGTAGCTGAGCCGCGGAACAAGAGCCTACAAGGATTGATTGTCAGTTATCACGACTAAAGTTGAATATCGGAGAATTGGCCAGTCACGTACCTGGGTCAGGGACAACCTGCCAGTATAAGTGGAAGGGGTAGCATTCACTGAACGTCGTCACCTGACAGGCGACATAGGTGCCGAAGAAGATGACGCAGAACGACCAAATGGTGAGTTTCTCAAACCGGAGATTCAATAGCAGTCGACGATAAACGTCGAGCAGTACAAGTTTTTGCAGCCATAGACTTGAGATAGATGTTAGTATGGTTGATCGTGAATATTGGTGTCTTGCATGACTCAAAATGGCATACAGTCATCGGAAAATAAGTACTAAGCCCAGGGTGGCTGCAGTGCACAGTGATGGCGTTAGGGGGGACTGACTAGGAGTTGTAAAAAACCCGGTTCGCAATGGACAGTTTGCTGCCGATCTCTCGCCTATAAATTTCCTTATCGGTGAAGGTGTGATTTTTCCGATACGCCGCAGACACGTTGTTTGTTCCCCAGGTCAAGACGACGTGAATGAGGCCAAGCCGAGTCAATGCGCAGATGATGGCAGCGACAGTGAACCAGTCACCCAGGTTGAAATCCTGCTTGGCGATCTTTTTCCACAACAGCCTGACCACCATGATAAAGACGGCGCAGCAGCTGAAGAGCCAATGGATCAGGAGCGTCGGGTCGTCCATGGCCGGCGAGTCTCTGAAGCGTTTGGGCACAAACACAACAGCCTTGGGGACGACTGGAACGGGAGTCGAAAGAAAGAGAACGAAAAGGGCCGTTCAAGAGGAGCGTGGATGGGGCAGATCATGATCATTATTATCTCCTGGTTTTTCCTCCTCGTCTTCCTACACTAGACCGGGGAGGGGAGATAGGGGGCTTGCTAGTTCATACACAAACTTTCCCAATCCCAGTTGTCCGATCATACGGCGAAAGAGGTCAAAACACCACTCGGAGATATGCTTGCGGCGTGGCTAGCCTCCTGGCCATGCACAAGGGAAGAAACGAAGGCTCTGGATGAAAGGATCAGGGCTTGAGACTTCCAAAATCTCGTCTCTTGAACCCAACTTTCCCTGTCGTCGGATGCACGTCGGCTGCAAAGAGCCCCGAGCGTGATTGCGATCCACCGTGGGGCTCTGCGACCCATATGCATTCAGCAGGTCGTTGATCTTCTAGAAGCCAAAGGGGTGCCGATTTGCGAGAGCGACAGCTAAGATTCCCATTCTGTCTTCTGCGCTGCAGATTGCTGAAGGATTTAAACGTGCCGAGGGAAGTGGAGCGCACAGTCTCAATATCGTTGAATAACGACATCGTCTTCCCAAGATACTGGAAAGATGATAGTTGACGGTTGACGCCCAGACACTCTGATGGTTTTCGGTACCGGCAACTTCAATTTTCATTCTTCAATTTTATTTTTTTCAAGCTGACGGAACAATCGGACAACGTCCGTACTGAAACCTTCTGCCAGCATCTGCGGCCCCTAGTAAGGGAATGCATCGGAGCAAGCCTCGCTAACGAGACTAAGAAGAGACAGGACAGGGATAGACCGGCCGTTGACCCGCTATTTGCTAGCAAAGCCGAGTGAGCGGTCTTGAGGAACGGGCTGAACAGGCTTAGCGAGCACCCAAGGTTGGAGACTCTCGGCAAGGGCTCGATTACCAAAAATATGAGGTGCGAGAAAACTAAGATCATCGTAATCATCACCTCGCCCTGCCGGTCGATCAGCAAATCTCCCCCACGTCGGAAGCCATATGGTTTGTCCTCGGCTATGTTGAGCGGCACATGGCAAAGATTTACAATGGCATTTGGCACGTAACACGCCCCCAAAAGTCGGGATTCTTTCCCGTCAGATCGGGCAGACGTTACAGACACATGTGCCTGCAGAATCGCTCTCGTATCGTTTGTACGGGGTTTTCTGCTCGACAGCGGAGATTAGTCCTCGGTCTTCACTCCTCAGCAGGGCTTTAGTGAAAGGCTAATATCCACGATGCTAGGCTGATGGCACGTTTCCTCCAATCTACGTGGGACTATTGGGCGTATGAGTGCCCCGGTCCTTGTTCAGGGACTGACTCGTGCGGCACAAACACCACTTTAATATAGCAGTCCGGCTGGCCAGCTTCTCTTGATGGAGAAAATTTTAACGGCAAAGAGGCTAGATAGACTTCCCGTTGGCAGCATGGCCTTTCTTTGGCCCCCGAGTTCCGTCTTTACATCGTGATATCATTTCGCTACTTCATGGGTAACCCACCACCTCTCGAAAGATCGGGACTTGGCCGCGTGGCGTTCTAGAAATCCTTCGGGGAACAGCCGCTCTTACAGACACACAGACCGAAGCGGGCGGATGCCGCTTACCGGGCAAGAGGACGGGCCTTGTGTCGTATCACGTCCACTCTTACATGAACTGCTCCAGTCAGCCCTATCCTTAAAATCACTCGAGAATGGACCCTTCATGTGCTGTTCTTAGCGGAGCACGCAACAGGGCGATTTTCCTGTTCATTAAAGAAGGCCACCCTCTCCGATCATCGTTGTGGAAGCTGAGTCCCCTGCTAACCGCCGTCGCTCTTTCACTCGTTCCCGGTTCTAGCTCGCTCCCTTTTACTTTCGTTTTTAATTCCAAAGGGGTTCACTCCTGTCTGTGTATCATTGTCATCCATCAACGTGACACGCCCGACGCAACACAACCATGCAGTTCCTTAGGTTTGCCGCTGTCGCCGCCGCTCTGTTGGGCCAGGCTGCTGCGCTCCCTCCCGCTCAACCAGAAAGGGACGGCTGTGTTGACTCCGAGGCCCCTTACATCCGCTCGTACTTCTACGTCGGAGGCGGTTACGTCGACGATGGCGCCGGCGGTCACATCTTCCGTGACCAGATGTACGTCGAGAAGTTGCTCCCCGTGGACGGAGTCTCCCAGGGAACACCGATCGTCCTAATCCACGGACAGGGCCAGACGGGAACCGTAAGTGCATTGCAGATCTTCTGCGGGACTCTTCAACCACGTCATAATTTTGAATGCTCATGCTGACCCTTTCCCAACTAGAACTTTCTCAACAAGCCTGATGGTGGCAGAGGGTGGGCTTCTCACTTCGTGAGACAGGGCTACGAGGTCTACATCGTCGACCAGACCTTCCGTGGGCGCTCCGCCTGGATGCCCGGCTACGGCGCCTCCAAGCCCTCCACCTACTCCGCCGAGATTATCCAGCAGCGCTTCACCGCCGTCAAGGAGTACAACCTCTGGCCCCAGGCTGTCAATCACACCCAATGGCCTGGTACAGGCATGATGGGCGACGAGGTCTTTGATACCTTCTACAGCTCCAACGTCCAGTTCATCAACAACGCCACCTACCAGCAGAAGACCGTCCAGGATGCCGGCGCCCTTCTCCTCGATAAAATCGGCAAGCCCGTCGTTCTCGTCGGCCACAGCCAGGGTGGCATCATGCCCATCATCATCGCTGACGCCCGCCCCGAGCTCACCAAGGCCCTGATCCTCCTTGAACCCACCGGCCCTCCCTTCCAGGAGGCCGTCTTCAGCAAAAAGTCCGCCCGCGCCTACGGACTCACAGATATCCCCATCACCTACTCGCCCGAGGTCACCGACCCCACCACCGACCTCGTGCAGCAGACCTACCCTGCCAAGGGCGAGAACTTCGTTCAGTGCGTCCTTCAAGCTGAGGAGCCTGCCCCGCGCCAGCTTGTCAATCTCGCCGATAAGCGTATCCTTCTTGTTACGTCTGAGGCTTCCTACCACGCGCCTTACGACCACTGCACCGTCGAGTTTCTGCAGCAGGCTGGATGCACCAAGACCGAGCACCTCGAGCTCGGCGAGGCTGGCATTCACGGTAACGCCCACATGTTCTTCATGGAGAAGAACAGCTACCAGATCCAGAAGGTCCTGCGAGATTGGATCCAGACCCTGTAAGTGGGCATAGCGGGGTGTGGAGGGGATAGTCGAGTAAGGTGCCCATGTGTGCGTTCAGTTCTAGTGGATACCTATAGATCATGAACATCATAATCTGGCAATGAAATGCACCCGAAGTCCTCGGCCCTACAGTTATCAAAGTCCCCCACATTACCGGTGCCACGGCCGGAGGCCTGCTGTCCCGCCGGCCAATGCCAATCATCTCATCCGTGCCTCGGCCGACCGAGCCTCCGTCTCCACCACTCCTATCTCTGAACAACGTAAATGAACATGTGGGCGGCAAGCCAAATAATTGTCTTGTCTATGGAAAACGATCGGACACCAGTGCTTTGTACCGTGCACTTGCATGACGCCTGTTTCTTCGCATCACCAGTAACTGCCAACGCTCCTGCACGGGCCGAGTTCTGGGACGGAAACGTTCACGGATGCCGCCATGACAGATCAAATGCTGGTTTGTTGCTTTCTCGTTCTTCTCACAGACGTTGCGCTTGGGTACAACTGCGAAGCTCTGGCATTTCAGCACACTGACTACATGCTCCAACGACGTTTCGATTTATGCAGCCATTGCCCGTCATGAAATTTTTCACAGCCACCGAAAGCAATGTGAGCTCGTATTTGAACGTGGCGAGGCGCCGAGCATTCGAGTGTTCTGCAAAAAGTTTGTCTACTACAACTAGCACGGCAGCATCATGACTACTACAGCGAGCGTTATCGCGCCGGAGAAAGGCGGCGATGAAGTCGCTGACCAAAGTCACTACACGATTGTCCGCAAAACGAGTAGGTTTAGCCAGTGCCTGCACCGCACCTTTCTCATAATGACATTTCCCAGCAAATCTCGACCGCATGTTTTATGTCTATCATCGACTAGGGATTCAGTCAAACGTCCTGGTTTCGGCTCGCTATGCTTCTGCCCAGTCTGGCAACCAGCGACTTATCCTTTCCGACGAAGCAGTCTTCTCCGCTCTGCACACCGTTGTCACCAAGTATCCGGAACTGAGTCTTGTCGGAGTCGTAAAGGCGGTCGACAACAAGAAACATCTTCTTTCTCTAGCGTCACTCAACATCGTAGATCTCGACTCCTGTGTTGAGTTTATCGACGAAGAGCAGAACATCGACGCGGAGTTCCTGGAAACCCTTCACAACCAGTGGCAATGGGCAGATGGAGAAGTGAAACCTGGTCAGCCATGGTGGAAGGTCATTGTTATTGGGCGTCAAGACGTCATATTCGTATTCCATCACCTCGTCTGCGATGGGGCATTTGGAATGACTTTCCACCGCGAATTTCTTGTCGCACTCAATGCCGCAGCGATTTCAGAGCTCAACTCGACGCCATCTCACAAGGTTCAGCTAAATGCCGAAAGCGTGAGACTGAGCAAGAGACTCGAAGACAACATTCACAAGAAGCCATCAATGCTGGGCGTCATGTACAACCTTTTCATGTTCCTCTTCTATCGTCTGTTCTACGCCAAGAAGCTCTTCTTCATGAACTTTCCGAAACCCAAGGTACTTCTCACGGATCCGATGGCAATTACCCAGCCCGCCGATCGAACCGCTACGAAAGTAGTGACATGCCGTATTCCTGCTGAGAAGACGAAAGCCATTATCGACGCTTGTCGAGCGCATAGTACGACCTTTACGCCCTTTTTGGCTGTCATGATTGCGGGCACACTGGCGACGGACTTCTACCCGAACGCTGAGGTTGGCTTTACCCGGTATGCCGTGGATATGAGAGCCACAGGGTGCTTCGAGACCTCTTCCGAATACGAGGGTAAACTACTCAACCTAGCCGCGAGTCTACCAGAGCCCGAATGGTTAAAAAAGTACCGACTGGCATTCCCCAAGTCCTCGTTACAGGGCGAGAAGCAGCAGGAAATCACGCCAACCGTCGATGCGAAGGCCGTGTGGGCGCTAATTCAAGATTATGGAAGACGGATGAAGGAGTCGTGTGCGGGCGGCAAGGATTCCCATCTCTACAAGAGCTGGATCAGCGGCAATGCCTTGGGTCCGTCTCTCGAGGAGTTCGCGGCCAAGTTGCCGACTATGGGCTTGTTCATGCAGAACAGCTTCTCCGTTTCGAATGTCGGAGCCCTCAGGACTGTACCACAAGATTTGAACGTCGAAGAGCCGGTCGTAAAGATCGAAGACGTACAGTTCTCGGCTGGACCCGTCCAGGGCGCGGTTGGTTATCATGGCATCGTGTTCAACGTGGCTGGAGTTGCGGGCGGCGACACCGTCATCAACGCTTGCACTGAGAAGGACATGGCGCCTGATGGGATGCCTCAAGCTGTTCTGGACGGTGTTATGGCTCGGATCGATGCGCTGCTGTTGCAGCGTGGCGTTTCCGAAAAGTCATAAGTTTGACGACAATTGAAAGCCTGAACAAGAGGAGCGAGAATGGACTGCACACGTTTGTTACTTGGGTATATCAATACAATAATCACTGCAAACACGATGCTGATATCATATACAACAAGGACTTTTTCCCAATCTCAGTAGAATGGCACTCATTCCCTCAGCGGTCGATCGAGCCTAGACAGGCTCTAGCCAAAGCTGTGTGCTTCATCTGTTCGAACTCACGCGCGAGGAACAAGAGCACTTTACACTGCATCTGTATCTTCGAAAGGTCGACTGAAAGAATGGGAATGGCAGGGATGGTGATTCAGCGGGGTGACAGAAATTTCTACGAAAAAGAAGGTCTAACCGAGCACGACTAAGAAATATAGGGGGTTTGGCTTGGTTTGCTTATACGAAAGCGGAAGTGAGAAGTCATTCATTTAGCACGCCTATGAGCGTATTCATCTGACCTGCTCAACTTATTGCTGTGTTGGGGTGACAGCCTTGACCCAATCATCTAGCACAGTCAATTGTTGAAGAACCCCAATGATCTACGCTCTCGGCCCCCTGTCTGCTCGTGACGTCACACTAAAAACCCATGGATTTTTGGATTCAGGGACTTTGTGCAATCTCAAGAGATACGTTCGTGAAGTAAGCATATGAATTCACCTATCAGAGTGCATTTAGCGGTAAGCGGGTTAGGCTTCAATGCAGATAAGAACCCTGCTCCATAAGCGCTGACATGCTTAACAAGCTTCGCCACTCCAGCCTCTTGTTCTTTCCCTAGACACATCAAGATATACATATAGAAAAACTCAACCAGATACACGCACTAATTCTTATATGTGGATGATCAGAATCATTCGTTCGGCTTTCTTGCCTACGCAATGTCCGAGATCCCTCCCCTCGGGTCGTTGTACCCAAACAAGCGGCCAAAGCTCCTGGAGCCGCCCGGCTACGACAGAAACTCAGCGGGAAACACATTGGCGAACATCAAGGAACCACCTGCGCTCAATGACAGCCTATATACACCCACCGCGTCAAATCCCAGTGTCTTTGTGCAGGCCCCAGAGAGAGCTTCAAGCAAAAGAGCTATCGCGCAAGCACACCCAGCGCAGCAACCGCATCAAGCAAGCAACAGCTGGGGACATCATGCACTCAAAATCAGTCAAAATCAGACCCAGGTTACCCTTGACTCTTCACCATTTCCAACGGATTCAAGGGATTCCAGTCAATATTTCGGAGAAAAGAGTCATCATAGCATTGAGGGACAACCCGATCATGGAGGTTATGTGGAGCCAGCGCAGCCACCCAGTACTGAGACCGATCTCATCTGCTTCGGAATGGTGAGTTTATGTTCATTGACTTAATTATGTGATTACGATAAATTGACTCACTTTTATCCAGCTCGTAGATATACCGGGGACCTGCAGGCTGCCTTCTGGGATAAAAGAGTCAAGCTTCCCTATTAAGCTCGAAACCCCTGGGTCTTTCCTCAGCACACTGGATCCGAATATCAGGGGAAAAGTTGACCTTGAATCAATCTACCTTACAACTGCCCTCCTAGAAGAGGAAAACTTGGAGCTCCAATTAGTTTGTACTGCGTCTGTAAATGCGCCCAAGCTGACTAGCAACGGTAAGCGCATGAATCTGTCGGCTCAGATAGCAAAGTGCTCTCTCAACATTATCCTCTACGGACCAAACGGTCTCTCTGACGCAATTTGCACCTTTATCGAAGAGTGTAATGAATACCTCGAGGACCAACATAAGCTATACCTACAGGATCCAATTGGCTGTGACTGGAATGTGCAATACTGCAACCCACATAGAATGCCCCGCTGGATTCCCTATGTCACCAACTCACGTTTGAGCTGGGACAAAATCAGCAGAGGCTCTTGGATTTTACAGATATAGAACCACCATCTGAGTTACTAGAGCTATTGGATTCCCAAGAAGACTTGCCAGAAACTTCACAACCGCCCGCAATATCAACCGAGTTAAAGAGGTAGTCCCAAAGCAAAGCCTTTACGTCCTGAACAGCTTGGGGTCAGTGCTGACATCGCCTTGGTCCGTAGACATCAAAAGCAAGCCTTGACATTCATGATGAGAAGAGAGGAGGGCTGGATGTTCGATGGATCTAGACCCGACATATGGGAGGCAACGGATAATGGGAACGGTTTATAGTGTGTCTTCTCCCTGTGCCCCTTCGGGGCTTCATTATCGGCGTACTAACATTTTTCAGCTTTACTAACAGGATATCCAATGCTCGACAAATGGAAGAGCCCCCATCTTTCTACGGGGGAATTGTTGCAGATCCTATGGGATTCGGGAAAACCCTCGCAATGATTGCCCTCATTGCCACGGATGCTCACCATACTGAGTTCATCGACTCATCTAGTTTACCTGGGGTTATTTCAGAGGTGTCTTGTGGAATGACATTGATTGTTGTACCACCCGCTTGTGAGTTTTAAGCAAGACTCAAACAAGTGTGTGGCAGAGCAGCTGACTGGTCTGTAGTGCTGGGAACTTGGGAAGAAGAACTCACAACGTAAGTCTAATCTGAACAACAAGAAGTATGCTAAATTCTGATGTAGTCATGTCAAGCCTCAGCGGCTGCCATTCCGCTTACATCACGGCAAGTCTCGCTTGACTGACTTTTCCAGCCATGAACACACGGCGCTTGTTTTGACAACATATCACACGGTGTCTACAGAGTGGCGAAGCGGTGGCGGCTCCGAGCCCTCACTAATATTCAAAACACGCTGGCGACGAGTGATACTAGATGAGGGTATGGCAGCACTAGTCGGCGAGAAAACATGCATGTGCTGACTTAAGTGTCCAGCACACTACATTCGCAATAGTGACTCTCAAATGGCGCGAGCCGTGTGCGCTCTCGACTCCGTCTCACGCTGGGCCGTAACTGGTACTCCAATTCAGAACCACTTGAATGATCTGGCAGCACTTCTCAGATTTCTGAGCGTGTATCCCTATAACGAAAAGCGGGGGTTCGACGCGGATATATCGCATCTGTGGAAGGCCGGTAATGCCGACGAAGCTGTCAAGAGACTAAAGCGCTTGGCTGGATGTATCCTACTCCGCCGGCCTAAAGGAACTGTTGAGCTACTACCGAGACACGACCAGGCTTGCTATGTCGAATTCTCACATGCAGAAAGGGAGCTCTATGACCAAGTCAGAACAAAAACGATTGCACGTGTTGATGAAGCCCTGGTTCAAAGCAACAACGGGGACAGGACGGTGTCTTTCGTAAACGTTCTGCAGCAGATTGAAGCTATGAGGATGGTCTGCAATGTTGGGCTTCTCTACTCGAGCAGACATGATGCGTCAAACTTGCCAGGAAAAAAACTTAGCCCGGCTAACTGGTTCCAGAATGCTCAGAGTAGCTTCAACATCCGCTCTGAGATGGGAAGCATCCAGTGTCACAACTGTCCCTTTATTTTCGACGCCACTTGCCACCCTCTCGATGAACCCCAGACTGACAAAGCTATCTTCGCCAGATGCTTGAGATTCATTTGCTCAGGCTGTGTCAAGGGAGCATCGCGCCAAATCACCATAATTAGGTGTGGGCATAGTCCCCAATGCCCTATGGCTCCTGTATCGACGAGTGTAGTGAGCTTAGAGGCACCGCCCGTACAGATCTCGCTCGGCAACGCCGCAAGATCGGCATATCGCCCAACAAAGGTAATGGCTTTGATCGAAGATCTGCAGCGATTACCTGGAAGCTCTAAGTGGTATGTGTACATCCTCGGAGAATAGTGAGTCTTGGGTGATACTTATATGACACTAGTGTTGTGTTCTCGACTTGGAGAATGACACTCGATGTTGTGGAGACAGCGCTCGATCAAGCCGACATTCCTAGATCGCGTTTTGATGGTAAAGTGCCGCAAAAAGAGAGGCACGTTGTAATTGACCGATTCCGCCACGACCCATCTATTCGGGTATTGCTATTAACTGTCTCCTGTGGAGCAGTTGGGTAACTTGAACAGAATCCCAGAGACTTTGGTTCTAGTTGCTAATATCGAAGGGTAGGTTGACGCTCACTGCTGCTAGCCGAGCATACTTGATGGAGCCACACTGGTAAGTGAACAAATAGAAACCGCGGAGAAACTTTAGCTGATAGCTCGCACTCGCAATAGGAACCCAACCATTGAAGACCAGGCACTCGCAAGAGTCCACAGGATCGGACAGAAACAAGAAGTCACAACGGTGCGCTTCTACGTCCGAGAGTCATTCGAAGAGGTAGACTTCCTTGATATCAGTGATACAAGTATCTTGTCGCATAATAGGCCTAACACTTGATCTCCAACAGAGCGTGGTAAAAAACCAGCAGTTCAAGAGGGAGCTTGCAGGCCTCCTTCTTACGCCGACTGGTGCTACAATCAATAATATAGGGCATTTGAAGGCAAGTCAATACTGCTCAACTTCATTGCTGTGGATTCTAATTCTGAGAATAGCGCCTTCGAGCGCTTATCTAGTAAAGTCTTTGGGTATGGGCCTGATCAGCGCGAAGTTCCCTATGGCGGCAAGTGTACCACCGCCTGCTTCTTCGAATCTCTAGCGTAGAGAGAATTTGGTGTTCTCACCGTGTGGAGGTCTTCAAATTTTCAAATTTATCCATGCAAACTTTTCAGTGTCAAATTCGAGCTCGGCATCATTGCCTTCAGAGCACTATGATGTTACGAAAAAGCATTGTCAGGGAACCCACAAATATTTGGTGTTTCCCTGATTTGATAGTGTGACCATAGTCTCCTTTTTCAAATTTATTTAATTCTGTTTCTTTTTATTTATTCATTGAAACTACGGCGGAGGGTCAGGAAAGCCTGTTCCCTGAAGGGGCGACGGGCATACACATTGGGCTTGCCGAGAATACAAATACATGCAATATGCTGTACTTCCTACCTCTTGTTACTATATTCCCTTCGTTCGAAGCTTCATTTAACTTCGGGTTTCCATACAAACAGCCTTGTTGGCCTTTCAAAGCGTTTCTGCTGTGGTCCCCAAGCCGAATGAAGTAGTTGGGTTTTGGGTAGAACGAATCAACATTCTTCGCGGTTGCGTTCCCTCTCAATTATATATTGTATGATCTCGAATGTTTCGGAAGAAACCCGACTTAACTTAATATCAATCGTTTGGATTGCCGCTAGCTCACGATTGATGGGATTACATTCAATATGGGGAATTCGGTGTATTCAACACACTGCATGAAGCCTCAGGGCAAATCGGACAAAATCTTGGCAATTACTGTATTGATAGATTGTGTGCATCGCTTCCGGGTTCGCCCGGCTATGAATGACTGTGGCATGCTGTGTGCTTTCCACTGCTGTCAGCCTTGGGCACATACGTAGTTACCCCTCACTAGCGCAGCAAAAAAATAATCTTCTCCTTTCCATCTCGTTGATGAGGAGTTACTCCTTCAGTTTCCTGATCCTTTCGGCTAGTAAAGCCTTGATCAAGCTAAAATGCCGCTCTCGGCGCGAGTTTCGCCCGCCGCCCAGCGTATCATTCGCGAAGCTTTCAATGACCTGGAACGAACCATTTCAGACCAGGATAGTGCAGATTTTGCCGTCACAACCCTCGATAAGGTGATCAAAGCTGCTCACGATATCGAAAACCAACTTGCCGCGCGTCAGCTGCTGCGAAACATGCGGCGTCTGACACCCTTGTTCGACGGGCTGCAATACTATTCCAAAACAATCGAGGTTACCTGCAATGGGACGCCATATATGCCCTGGATATGGGCGCCGATCAAAGTCATTCTCAAGGTACCCATCTTTGTTTATCAATTCTGCCAGAGGCGAAGAGTTTTTCGTGTACTATCGCTATTTCAGTAATAGCAAGAAGAGAAGGCATGCAGCTGACTTGCCATGGCTCTAGATCGCCTCTGACTATATAGATGCTTTTGACAAGCTTATTGAGGCTTATGCACGAATCGCAGAACCCTTGAATAGATTCAAAATGTTCCACGAGACCTACTCCAACAATATAGAGCTACAACAGACGCTCGCCATCTTCTACTCCGATATTCTGAAGTTTCTCAAAGAGGCGTACAAGTTTGTAAGCAGGAGCGGTAAGTTTAAACCTAATAAGCTCTTAGACGGCAACTAGATCATTTCACTGTAGGATGGAAAGTGTTCTTCATGACCTCCTGGGGTCGCTTCCAGAGACGGTTCGACGGCATCATCGACGACCTGAGAGCTCATGAAAAGCTCGTTGATCAGACCGCCAACGCAGTGGGCCACTCTAAAATGAAGAAAATGCGGGAGGATGTGACTGCGTTGCGACAGCAGCAGCTTGAAAGGGCCGTAAGAGAAGACAAGGAGCGCACAGCAGCCCAATACGTAGCTGTTGTCTGCTGGCTAAAAACAGACAACAGTGAACAGGCAAAGATTTTTGATTCTATAACAGAGGAGCCAGAAAAGTACTCTGGGACTTGCAATTGGATATTGGGCCAAAGCAAGATTGCTTCGTGGATGAGATGTAGCCAGGAGTCGACTTTCCTCGTCCTTCATGGCCATCCTGGGACCGGCAAAAGTGTGCTACTTACGCAGATAGCCACTTTTCTCAGGTCCTCAGAAAATTTGACGGCGGTCGGTCGAATGAAGTCATTGGTGGTCTCTCATGTCTGCACTTACTCGCAATCAACATCCATAGAATACGACCAGATCCTACGGTCAATCTTGCTGCAGCTAGTCCAGCACGACACAGATTTAGTGGCCTACATCTACGAAGAACTCATACTCAAGAAGAAAAGCCTTACTGGACAAGCACTTGAGCGTTTAATATTGGAGGTGATTGGCGCCGTTTCCGATAACCCCTCTCAGACAAAGTACGTTCATGTCATCTTGGATGGGCTCGACGAGTGTGAGAGAGAAAAGCAGCCGAAGGTCATCAATCTACTCGAGCGTATGGTGTCTACCGCATTCACTTCTACCTCGACAGTTTGCAAAGTCCTGATTTCGAGTCGAATGCCGCCAAGTGTGGTCAAGAAACTAAAACAGAAGCACGTCGTCTCGCTCTCAGAGGAGAAGGCTGCTTTAGGGAAAGCTATAACCACTTACGTTGCTCAAAGACTTGGTGAGCTGCAGAGGAAGATGGGTTTTAGCGGCCCGGAACTTGATGAACTGAAAAATCGACTGGCTAGGAAAGCTGACGGTTCGTTATTATGGCCCCAAGCACGCAAGCAGTATAAATAACCAAAGTTCAGGGATGTTTCTCTGGGCCCGCCTTGTTTTAAATTACTTGACAAACAACTTGTTTGTAAGAAGGCATGAGGTGATAGGCGCTGTCGACAGTCTCCCCCGCGAGCTAGGCGAATTGTCCGCACACTTTCAATCGGAATTACTAAAAACTTTAGGCCGACTTTCTGCAGTTATGGACATATTCTCGCGCAGATCGTTTCTCAATTCGACAAGCGTTCAGTTTCTCGTCTGCAATCAATCTTTGGCTGGATCGCGTTTGCCAAGAGACCTCTTCGAAAGGCAGAGCTTCGGTCAGCTCTCTCGTTCTCAGCTGATCCTGAAAGCGTCAATGTCGAGGAATTGGCTCCGAACTACTTGTTTGAAAGGTGTAAGCCGCTAATCGAAGAGCGTAGTAATACGACATTTGCTTTCATCCATGTTTCGGTCAAAGAGTAACGTGTTCTATTTTTCTTTTTCCAAACTCTTGCATCGCCATTACTTACTCCCTCAAACAGGTTCCTTCAAAGCCCCGAAAGTAACGTCATTCTGGACGAGCCGAATCAAGCCTATGAACAAGGACTTGCTACCGTTTTGTGCTTGCTTTCAGGACTTCAAATTTTCCAGCCAACGCACCCAGAGCATAGCCGACATCTTCGTGTAGTTCGTGGCTTTCATGGTCTACATATGTACGCTTCTGAGTTCTGGGTAGAGTATCTACTCAGTATTGCGGCTTCTGAGAATGGCATCGATCCCAACTCGGTATTCTTTACCAGGTCGCATGAGCTTTCTGTGGCAATGAATTCCTTTTACTCAGCAGAGGATCTCGAAATATGTCGGGAAGCGGACGACCGGCTTCCTTATATCAAGAGGCACACTGCACTTTATCTTGCAGCAAGAGTCATTGCTTCAGAACGGGCGGCGAAAACGATAATCGCTGGTCAAAGAACTGGTAAGATCCACTAGAAATATTTGGATTTCAGCCTAATAATTGCTAACAGCGTCGTCAACGTCAGATGGTGTCGACAAAGTCACAGGGTTACACTCCATGTTGCTGAATTACCAGCACACCGTCAAAGAGCTTCTTAAATTGTTCAGGCTCCCAGACGTCAGCATTCAAGAACTAGAAAGGTTCAAGCAAGATTTCCGCTCCACTGCTTTTACCTGCAGGTTCTGGTCTTGTCCACTAGCCGGAACTAGATTCGAGAGCGAAGCCCTTAGAGACGACCATGAGCGTGCCCATGTCCCTCGCATTGTCTGCGAGATATCGGGTTGTCAATATCCTCCGTTCACCTCTACTGAAGCTCTAAAAAGACACCATACTAAGTATCATTTCCAGGGCATCCCTAATATTAGAATCAGGGCGCCACCTGGCCTAGAAAAGATGTCGACAGAGTCTAAATCTGCCAGCCAGCTAGGCCATCTCCAAAAAGATATTCTTGGAAATGGACAGATAGTGTCCATAATTTCAGAATCCATGATTGACAAGACCAGCCAACCGTACGCTTCGAACTTTCCTTCGTCTGTCCCACCGACGACCGTCTCGTCACCTCGGGGCGTCGATGTGCCAGATACAACAACGCAGGTATCCACTCAAGCTGAGGCGTCGTCGACTAAGCCTATAATCAACAAACCGGGCTTACTGAGAGACTATGCAACAAACCAGCTTAACCCGACTGGCGAAGAGTACCTTCCAAAAAGTATAGACGACTTGGGCGAACAAAAGGTACTGCCTAACGGAATCTTGCTTGGTGGTCGTGAATACCGATGTAGAACGTTCAGTATTCAAGGCCACGGAGACACGGTCTTCATGCTCGGTCTAG
This sequence comes from Colletotrichum spaethianum, assembly GCF_022836535.1. Lineage (NCBI taxonomy): Eukaryota > Fungi > Ascomycota > Sordariomycetes > Glomerellales > Glomerellaceae > Colletotrichum > Colletotrichum spaethianum. The sequence goes on along the minus strand of NW_026054815.1, from coordinate 103,366 downwards.
AGTGCGCCAAAGTGTTGAAGTACCCAGACTCATACACTTTTTTCCAGAGGAACGAACCCCTTTACAAGCTTGTATTGAAACAAAGAGAGAAGGATCATCTTATCAAACAAGATGTTATACCGTTTTCGGACCGTTTTAGAAAAGGAGCCGTTGTCACGGCTCGTTCTATGTTTCGTCAGTTCGGTAGCCGCATCATCCTGAACGGTCGGAGGGTCATGGATGACTACTGGGAGGCCAACGCACAAGAGCTAGACTCGACAGACCCAACCACCATGAGTCAAATATCGCAAGAACCCAAGACTGCTAAATCTCAAGACGCTGCGCAGCTAAACCCGGGGAACGTTGATGTGGACGAGCATGAGAAAAGCACCCTACCTCCCATTCACGAGGAGCTTCCGCCTGAATCGAAAACATCAGGCCATGAATGGTCTGTCGTCTTCAACCAAAACGTTTCTCAGATGTTGTACGTCGATCTTGTTCACACGTTAGTTCACGAAAGTGTAGCTTGCTGTGTGCGCTTCAGTCATGATGGCAAATACATTGCTACAGGAAGCAACGGAATTGCCCAGATTTACGACTCCCAGACGGGCGGAGAACTTTGCGTTTTCAAGCTTGACAGTCATAACAGCTCTGGCAAAAACTATGTTCGTTCTGTGTGTTTTAGCCCCGACGGCAAGCATCTCGTCACAGCAGGGGAGGACAAAGTGATTCGTGTAAGTTATATCGATACCGATTTAGAGCTTCCGAGCAGCTTGCTGAAGCCACTCTCTTCTCTGCGACTCTAACTGTATATCTAGGTCTGGGATATATCGAAACGAAAGATCCGCAGCACCCTAGTAGGTCATACGTCAACTATCTTTGCTCTAGATGTCGCGAAGGATGGACGCATGATTGCCTCTAGCAGCGGTGATAGCACGGTTCGCCTGTGGAGTTTCGACAGCGCTGGTCATATACACACGCTTAAGCCAATAAGTGATGTGAATTTTGTAGCTTTCTCGCCCGATTCTCAGTATGTCGTCACGGGCTGTATTGAAACAACCGGTTCGATATGTATTTGGGAAACTCAAACAGCGCATCTACGAACCTACTTGCAAGGAACAGACAGACATAAAGAAAATGTCTTTGATGTTGCTTTCACTCCAGATGGGAGAAAAATTATCAGCGGTTCTTCCGACAGGACAATCAAGATGTGGGACTACGGTAGTCCAGACGCCATCAACCTGTTACCCAAGGGCGACCAAAACGTCCAAACGTTTGAAGGACATTGGGTAAGTTCGAATTAGCTTCACCGCTTGTCTCTTGTTCGTGTATGATTTCGGGCTAATGTGTGGCGCAGAACTGCATCGTCTCTGTTGCATCTACCCCTGATGGCGCCTGGGTCATATCAGGTTTGAAGAATGGTACCGTACAGTTCTGGGATCCTCATACCGGTGCAACTCAACTCGAATTACAGTGTCACGAAACTTCACTTACTGACATGGCGGCGAGCCCGATTAGGGGTTGCTTTGCTACTGTTTCTCATAAGGGGACGACGAGGATATGGTCTTACCGAAAATTGTCATGATGTTATACCATCTTGCTTGATACTAAAAATTGAGGCTTCCGAGGAGCCCGAGGAGCCCGAGGAGCCGGAACCTCAGATCAATTGATATCCAGTGTCTATATCTATACTGTTTGTTGAATCAACAATACTCCTTAGCTTTTATAAATTGTTGAAAGTTGAGCGAAATTGCGAAAGGCGCAGCATTTTTCTTTACATTCTAGATTTGATCATGAGTCTCAGCAAACTCTAGAGTTGAGATTAATTCAGCTCTAAAGCTACATGTTGCTGTCTACTGTTGATTGGAAATACATGATGGCGTCTATGCAGCTTTCAACGAGTTGTTCAATCTTGACTTAAGGCATATGGGGGCTGTCGTTCGGGGCCTTTCCACAGTGTTGTTGATCCATACTTCAATATGGCTTCTTTAGATGCAATGTTCTTGTTTGCATCTTCTCTTAGGAGCAAGTTGAACCAAGGGAAGCTAACTCTTAGCTCTGGAGCTTTTTGCTGCTTCTTCCATTTATTATTCTTGTGTTCAATAAAAGATAAGAAGAAACCTAAAAGAAGCAGCTTGCGGCACAGGGGATAGGAGCAATCAACATCAAGGACAGAATAGGCTTCAGACATTTCTCATGACAATTACCCCACAGAGAGCTCAATCTAGTCTACTGTCAATTTTCTGCAGTCGACATGTTAGTTCCAACAACACACAGAAGCCCACCAAACCCCCTTCAGCAGCCAACCCGACCCATGTCAACCTCGCCACCCGAAATCTGTCAGAATCAACAGGAATTGCCATCTTTGGCAGGTCGAAGCAGCACCTCCAACACTCAGGTCCCAGCAGACGGGGGTATGGGCTCTCGTTATAGGCAGGCTGGGAAATTCTGGTCCCATACTGCTAGGCCTCGCTGCGCAATGTGCCCAACTGATCTCTTCCAACGGCCAAACCGCTCGAGGGGCCTCCCCTGCACCCATGGTGCCCCAGAACGCGGCCCGAACCCGTCGAATCAGACCCTGTCAACACGACGACTCTTCCTGGTCTGGATCAACCCTTCAGCGAAGGATGGAGACATCCGCCACGGCGTCTATACAAGCGTGTTTTGTGCAATGGTTGCTCTGCTGTGCCTTTCAACTGCATCTCGGAAATTATGTGACGCTGTTGGAGCGCGTCTGCGAAGGGTTTGACGATTGTTGCAAAGAACCATTGCCATTTCGTAATTGTCGCCTATCTTGGCGAGTATTTTTTTGTAGAATGTGATAAAGCCTTGCTCTCGTGGGCTAGTCCCCGTGAGCCCGTCAATCCTCAACACTCTCGCCCGGGTTCTCAAGGTCTCATCACATACCCATAACCATGGCAAATGCTGACGCATTGATAGCAAGTCTCCAAGACATCAACGGCGAAGCCTTCACGGACAACGCCGAGAGGATACGCGCGCGATACGCCCTCTACGACGCCCTGCGCAAGGTCCAGACGCCGTGGGACATCGCGTGGGACCACATTGTCGTCAAGGGCGGAGGCAATGCCGCCATCAAGACCCTGATTGATGCTGGCGTCTTTGAGAAGTGGCATGAAGCTGGTGGGGGGCCTGTCACCTGTGACGAGCTTGCAAAGCTCACCACCGGCGCCGATGCCCTTCTCATACGTACGTGCCTAACCTAGAGCCCCTCCCAGCAAAACAGCTAATTGACTGCCCATGAACAGGACGCATGATGCGTGCTATCGCAGGCCAGCGCCTCGTCATAGAAACTGACATCGACACCTACGCCCGTACGCCGTGGGCGCGGGCCCTCGGGGAGGACGCCCCGCTGCTGGCCATGTACGGCGGCTTCTATGGCGAGCTGACGAACCCCATGTTCCGGAGCCTGCCGTACTTCCTCAAGGAGACGGTGTACAAGAACCCGACGGACCGCAACAACTGCAACTTCCAGCGCTGGCAGGGCGACCCGGACGCCGTCTTCTTCAAGTACGTCGGCACGAACCCGCTGCTGACGTCCGACTTCAACGACGTCATGGAGTGCCACTCGCGCGACAACCTCACGGCGTGGCCAAACGTGTACTCCACGGAGCGGCTCGTTGACGGGGCGCACCCGTGCCGGGCGCTGGTGGTGGACATTGGCGGCGGCAGGCGGCACGATTTGAAAAAGTTCCATCTCCGCCACCCGCAGGTGCCTGCGCGGAACCTCATCCTCCAAGACCTCCCCGACTTTCTCAAGGCGTCAAGTCGGACTCGGCCTTCACGATCCAAGCCTACGACTTCTTCACGCCGCAGCCCGTTCGCGGGGCGCGGGCGTACTTCCTCCACAACGTGCTGCACGACTGGCCCGACCCGACGGCCGTGGAAATTCTGCGGACGACGGCCGAGGCCATGGAGGGGGGGTACTCGAAGCTGCTGATCCACGAGAGCCTGATTAGTGAGAAGGAACCGCTGTGCAAGGTGACGGCGACGGATATGATCATGATGGCGGAGCTGGCGTCGGCGGAGAGGACGGAGGGACAGTGGTGTGAGCTGATTGCGAGCGCGGGCCTGCGGGTGGTGAAGATTTGGAGGCCAGTGCAGGCGGTTGAAAGTGTCATCGAGACGGAACTGGCGTGAACGGCATGGTGACGATGAACTGGGTGGTTTTTCATGAAGTTGGATTTCCTGTAGCATTTAGCAAACCTGCTAGCAATAAGGTCTCGTTCGGTCGTTAATATATGAAAATGAACCATATTCCGAACGGGCCCTGTTTACGCGCGTATCGAACTTGTTGCCATCGTTCTGGCTCATGCGCTAGGACATTCTCAGCCGCAAACTCCGGGAGAATGAGCATAGTGATCATAGTAAGCCGGTCGTTCCTGTAAGATGCCGGGATGACAGGCAGGACTAGGGCATCTCCACAGTCCCGAGGGGTGACTGAGTTTGAGGAGCAGATGGCAAACCCGACTTGCAAAATTAGTTTGCAGGAACGCAGGATGACCATCGTTCCAAAAGCGATAGTATTGGGCCTGCGAGACCCAGGTGTGAGCAACTGAAATATCATTGGTAGTGTGTATGCTGGCGGGCAAGCTCGACGACATGCCCGTCTTGGTATCCTTTTTTTACGCCCCGGCTGGCTCCCTTTCGCTCAAGCCCCTTGTCTACCCTCTACGCTCCTGCGTTTACGACGTCTCCCTCTCTCCCTCTCTCGTCACTCGTATGCGTGTGTGCGTCCTTCGCTCCTCTACTTTCTCTGCTCGGCGGCGTTGCGGTCGTGCTCGTCAATGTCGATGGCCTCCCAGGGGTAGTTGATCCAGACGTCGCCGACGGTACGGGCAGCGAGGTAGTGGCCCGAGTTCATCATCTCCGCGGGCAGGGTACCCTTCTTCTGCTTGTCCTTGTTCTGTGGAGTGTCAACATCAGCCGCCTAAGGCAGGGGCGCGGGGGAGGGAGGGTGTGACTGACGTGCAGGACAAAGATGCCAAACTCAGTCTTCTGGCCCTTGCCGAGGCGCTGGCTGGCGGCCTCGACGTCCTTCTCGAGCTCCTTGACAGCATACTCGAGGGTGGTGCGGGTGTCGTCGACCTCGTCGACGATCAGGATGCGCTTGCCGACGAGGTTCTCCATGTCGCCGATAGCGTTGAGGTCAAGCCATTGGGTGCGGGTAACCTTTGTGCCGGGAACCTCGGGGACGCCAGGGGTGGCGTTGCCGCCAAAGGTCTCGGGGAGGCTCTCGTAGAGGGAGAGGCCGATGGCCTGGATAGGGATGTTGGGGTTGCCGGGCTTCTTCAAGAAGGAACGTAGGATACGGGCAGGGACGTAGCCGCCGCCGCCGATGGCGATAATAAGCTGGGGCTGGAAGGTCTCGAGGATCTTGACGGCGGACTCCTGGCAGAGCTTGTGGACCTGGAGAGAGAGGAAGCGGGACGTCAGTCGAGCATGTTCGCGGCGTACATGGTGTCACTGTGGAAGCAAGGGCGCAAGCAAGCGGGAGGAGATGAATGACATACATCGTTGTACGTGACGTAGAGCTTCTCAACCATTTTTGCGGTGTTTGGAGGGGTTTCTTTGACTCGAACTCGGTCGGCGACGGGTAGAATGTACTGCGGGGTAGGAGATGCGGATTTGTGCAGATTTGGAGATATTCTTTGACTCAGATGAGGTGGATGTCTGGTCGAGTCGGAGAAGGAAGAAGAAAGAAAAGGGATCGTATATATTGGGGGAAGGCAATATACAGAAGAGTGAAATCGACTAGAAACAAGCTTAAGTAGGAGGAGGATGGGACCAAAGTTCCGCCAGGAGTGCCGCTATTCAGAGGAGGAGAGAAAAAAAAAGAGAAGATGCGCGCGCGCGCCAGGCTGCCACAGTGACCCCTCCATCCGCCCATCCGTCAACCGCCCCGAGGAGGGAAATGACCCCGCCATGCGCCTTTGGGGATGTACTGTACATAGTACATGCACGCACCTGTCACCGGGCACAGTAGGCGTAGGCAGGGCAGGCGCGGGAGAGAAATTTTGTCTGGCGAGCCCCGAGCCCCGCGACGACACTGAACCTGCCTGCCCCCACATGCACGTGGACCTCAATGCTACGCCCCGCATGTCAGTCATTCACCGGCGGCACGTGAGTGGCTGTTGACCGGAGGACCCTGACCGGTTTCTTCACCGGTGTGTCGGAATCCGCCGTGTCCTCGGTGAAAAATCTCCAATCCCAGACTCTCGAGCCAATGAGAGATCTACAGAGGAGGAATTGCAGGGCTTGCCTAATCCCACCTACACCCCGGATCCCTGAGCAGGGCGCTAGTCTGTCACTGAATTTTCTGCTTTCCCCGGTCACCCAGAATTTCACGATAATTTTTAGGCCCTTCAACATGTAGGGCAAGTCAAAATCCAAGCTTGGCTCGGGTGAGTCGACCTGAGCAACCGTTCAGTGCCAGGACTTATTGCCATCTTTGCTGACCAACCGACACTGCGTCAACCTCTAGGACGATGTGAGTGAGATACCGCCGGCCTTGATGACATGCTGGTCCAAGCTCCATATCCACCCTACTTTCTGCCGTGGGCGAGTTGATAAGCGGTCAGTCAAGCTGGCGGCAAGCTGTCGAGCCAAACGACTTCACCTTTCCTGAGCTGAGGAAATGTAACAAACGGTTCATGTAAGCATTACGACTGTGTTTCAACTAATCGATGGCCACGCCAGGCCAGCGTTTTCTTGCGCGATGCACGATGCTCGATCTGAATTCTCATCCTGGTGTTGCCCCATTTCCGTAGTCTCATGGCTTCGGTCTGAGTGACGTTGCAGTGGCAAGAACTAACACAGTGCTCCTGTGCCGCTATGGCCTGATGCGAGAGCACGAATGTGACGATGTTCCAGGGAGAGGAATCAATGTGATGGCTCCGGCCACATCTGGACATGCAATTGTTACGATCGCTTTCGATTGGTTCAATGCACTATCAAACCCGAGTCCTGCCGCTTGTCTTAGGGGCACTGTCTGTCTTCCTCAGTGGCGTCGCATTTTCCTCAATATCCTAGGTCGACTCCAGAGGGCCTAAAGGCTATCCAGACGCTCAAGTAACACCTTCATCATCAAATTCCGCAATTCAGTGTCCTTGTGCGAACCCTCGGGCGCAATCCCCTCCCGCCAGTGCAATATCCCCTCACTCGCCAAAACGTATGCCGCCCAAAACGCGTCAAACACGCCGGGGCCGACGCCGGGACGCGGGTAGAAGCGCTCGTTCTCCTAGACATAGCCAGCTGGATCTCCCACGAACCCGTCCCGCTTCTCGTTGACCTTCAAGCCCGCCATGCTGCCCAGGCCGCACACCCAGAGCTTGGCCTTGTCAAGCGTGTGGTTGTAGCCGATCCGGAACTTGATGTTGCGCGCGTCCTTCTTCAGGTCGTAGTGGATTACTGCTAGCGCAGTACCCATCTCCCGCGCGAGCTCGAGGACGCCGGGGCGGCCGATGAACTTGAGGAGCTGGTCGAGGTACGCAGGGCGCGTCGAGAGGTTAGGGTGATCTCGGAGCATCTCCTTGACGGCGGCCGGCTGTTCGAAGCCGAGCCAGGTCTTGGGGTGGAGGTTATAGTTCTCAGGAATCATGATGGCCCTGCGCTGGTAGGTGGGGTTGATGATCTTGTCGATGATGACGCGGATGACGGCGGCTTTGATCGGCCGTACGCGTTCCATGACGAGACGGCCATTCATCTCGGGGAAGGGCTCGACGAGCTGGTCGGGGAGATGGTCGGAGCTTCCGCTGCTTCTGATGAGCATGTGCTGGCGAGGCGCCGCGGCGATCGCGACGCGCGAGATGTAGGGGTGGTTCTTGCCGAGGATATCTTCGAGTTGCTCGGGGAGCAGGCGGAACCAGTGGCGGAGCATTTGGTACATCTCGACGGCGCCAAAGTACCCCTGACAGAGCCTAGCGTAGGACGCGCGCTCCTTGAGGACCTTGCCGTCCTTCAGCATGTAGATCTGGGTGTCCCAAGTCTGTGAGTGGTACATGAGGCGAAGGCGCGGCGCGTGGGTGGGCGGTGGGGGTTGTCGGGCGGCCTCCTGAGGGAAGAGGAGTCCCGGAGGGGGCGAGAGATGTTCGTCGTCCCCGGTGTTGTTATCATCCGAGGAGGATGCGTCTTCCCACTCCTCATCCTCCTCGAGGATGACTGGCATCGGGATGAGGGGGGCTTTGGGGGCCATGTTCAATAGGGACCTGGTTGCTGATGGCAGAAAGAGGGAAGTAATCAATCGAGGTCAGCCCTTTTAAAGGTGATCAGCCACTTGTGGGTGCTTAGTCGTCGGTATCAAGCATCCGTACTGGAAACCTCGCCTCGTCGAGTGCTTATGCTATCCGTGTTCTAGGCGGTGTTCAAAACGGCGGTTTGGGTTCTCTCATGACCCCATCACTAACAGCTCGGGCGCTATGAGATGCTCGGTCAGCAAATGCAAAAGGAAGAAATATTTACCTCGACTGCTTCGTCATCGTTAGTCGTTATTCCGTCCCATCATTGGATCACGTATACTCGCAAACAATACGCTAACGGTATAGGATAAGAGTGACAATGACATGAGCTAAGGGAGGAACTCAGGGGCACCAACTTGATTGACAGAGACACTGACAATGAAAACAGCAAGGAAGACCACCCAGATGGCCGGCGAGACTAATATAACAAGTGAAAATGATGAATAGAGCCGGCAAGTGGTGGGTGGGAGAGGCTTTGAGAGCAAGTGCGCGATGGCGAAAATAGCGGGCAAAGTCGACACAAAGAAAGGAGAGAAAGATAGAAGGCCGTTTAATAGCAGCAGCGGTGTATGAGATAGCGATCGATTGAACACCATGTAGGCAGTGATAGGGAAACAGAAGATGACAAAAGAGAAACAAGGCACCTTGATTCAAGTGTTTGTTGGCCGGAGGATTGGGTTGTTCGTTACAAAGGTGGGGTGCTCGTGTATGTATCTTGACCCGATGATACCAGGCATATTGAGGAAAAAGCTGGAAGCACATCGAAGATGCCTCGAATAGGGAAACACGGTCTAAAGGGAACAATGCTCTAGTTGCAGGCGAGCCACTGTACTACAGGACCGAATGCCTTGGTTTGCTATACCCCTAACCCAGCATAGAAGCACAGTTGCCCGAGTGGTATTTCAATAGCTGATCTTCAGGACACATGCTTGACTGATGAACACAACCGCCATGTACTCTCGGGATGAAGGTTCGTCCAGTTGGGGCATTCTCTACCAAGAGGATGCTACCCCTGGCAAATGTTGTTAGATGGAGTCATGCCCAGGTACACCATTTCGCATGTCCGCCAGCGAAGCTTGCTCGAACCCTCGAGGCTAAGCTGTGTATAGAGAAGATGTTTAATATTCAAAGTTTCAAAACACGTCTAAGAGACACGCCGATGAGGGTGTTCTATGACTGATGACTCCGGCGCAGGCTATGAGACGAAAGAGCAAGAAGGAAGGGCAAATCAAGTTCCGTAATCCTCAACCGCCCTGCGTTCCCTCTTTTTGGTGTGTTTCCTTCAGCTTCTTCTCCGTCTTCATGAATTCGCGAATGCCGACAGGGACATCGTTATATAGCTTCTCATCCCACATGTTCTTGGCGATCTTGGGGTCTTTGGGCACCCAGTTGGTCTCGGAACCGCCGCCGTCGTCGTCCATGGTAATTGAATCGCTCGCACCCTTTTGTTGCCGTAACTTCAGTTGTGCCTCGGCGTTTGCTGCCGACCACTCTTCCATCTCCTCCCTGTACTGTTCCCACACGCAGTTGACGCACCCGCTCATGCAACAGTGATCCGGCTCCTCGGGCCGCGGAGGCACAAGGATGCCGGCTATTATGTTGCCCTTCTGGCGCAGCTCCTTGAGACGCTGCGCGCGCGCGGCAGGACCGGCAAGGGGTGAGCCGAATATGATGGCGGCTTTCTCAGCCGCGGTTTTAGGCGGCGGCATCGGCACCGGCTGTGCGGATTGAGCTTCAGCAACGGGTTCCGGGGTTGGGTCTGGGGAGGGAGGCGACGTCTTACGGCCATGCTCCTGCTTGTGGACGGAGGAGGAGGGGGGCTCCTCTGGCTTCACATCGGGAATCGGTTGGGGGTCGTTAAGGATCGCCTCGTAGTATGCGCCCAGCGGGTGTGCTTGGGTCTTGGAGGGCTCGATCGGAGCAGGGCCAGTTTGCGACTGGCTGGTGATGAAGGCATTGCGAGGCATGCGGCTAACGCGTGGCACGAGAGGCCGTAGGCGGGGGAGAAATCTGGCGGGAGAGGACATTTTGGGTGGTGCTTCGTAGACGTTGGTCCAATTCTGGGAGGTTGAAGCCGGGTATTGGACCTTGTTTGGGGGTTGAGCGACGCAGGCCTGCGATCACTAAAGAGAGTAAAAGGACCCGGGCAGTTGGAATGCGGTCATAGCCGCGGACGTCATCGGTCCAGATTCTTGATTATGTAATAATCAAGTTTTGGTATCACGTGCGTTCGTGTTGCGCCTGCGAAGGACCCAGAAGGAGCCTCATACAAGCGAACGGACCAAACAGACTGCAGGGAAAAAAAGAAAAAGAAGAAAAAGACTCAATGATTCTGAAATGAATTCAAAAAGAAGATAATCTATTTGATCTCTGTTGGAGGATGAGTCCAGGTAGTATTCGAGAAGCTTTCTCGAAACTTTGGCTGAGGAGCGTTCACCATGTTCAACAACGCCTTTCCCTGCTTGGTTTGGCGTGTCACTCCCAATGAGGAAGGCGGTGGGGTCGCATGTACACAAACGCGCTCCAGCTACCTCATAGTAAAGCCACCCGACCAGTGCATCGCGCATGCAGCCCACATCGGAAGCCCATGACTGTAAAACACCTTCGAATGCCAACAAACCGCGCCAAAATGCTTCAATAGAGCCTACGACGACGCGAGAATATGGAGGAATCCGCCCCCAAGCGCCGGAGGATTTCGCCACGCCTCGGAAGTCAACGCGACGACGACGACGACAACGACAATAACGGCTCGACCACACCCCCCGACCCTCCCCCACCACGGAGCAGGATTCCGCAAAGGCCTTCTTTCGCGTCGCCAACGAGAGCAAGCTTGGCACGATCGAATCCCGATATCCTAAGACGAAGGAGTAGAAGCCTGAGTCCAGCAAAGACTGGTAGCAGCAATCCAGCAACACAATCTACACAGAATGTTGCCGGAGAGGGGTCTGCCGCCCAAGCCGGGGGCCAGGCCGAACGTTTCCTAGAGAGAGGGCCTGCGCGTCCGCGGAGTGACATGTCGGGCTCGACAGCTGTCGAATCTCAGAACATGGGCTCGCCCGCACGACGTATCCCAGGATCCAGACTCAGCGGTGCGCTGGCGTCTAGACCACGCCGGTCAGGCGGCCTGCCGAATCCTAGGCCACTCCCCGACCCCGAACCAGACGATGAAGAGTTCAATCCATTTGCCGGGCGCGTTATCAATCGTACGCCGCCGACTGGCGTCATTCCTGCAAGAGCACCGCCTCCCGAACCAGAGCCCGACGACGAGCCCGAGCTCCCACCAACGCCGACGCAAAGGGGACAGGCTGATCCTGTGGTCACAACACCTCCCCTGGGCATCCACGATACGCCGTCGAAACGGATACGGCGTACTGCTTCACCGTCTAAGAGCTCGCCACTGAAACAACCGCCTCTCCGCCCACCTGAGATTACGCAGACAACAAAAGACCCTTTCAAGAAGGCAATGCAGCGCCCTGTACGGGAGAAGAGTCCGAGCAGGATGGCGCGGAGGACGCGGTCGACGAAAGGTCCCTCAGGTACGCACGAAGCTCGTGGAATCTCGGTACCGGACCGGAACTCGGAACTCAAAGAAACACGAGACGCGTTGCAAGCGGAAATTGCGAAGCTTGAGGCGGACTTAGAATTTGCGACTGTGGAGAACGAGCGGCTGCGCAAGGCACAATCCCTCCGATCAGGTGCTCTGCAGCCTCTATCAACGTTCCGCCGGGAGCAATTACTGGACCTGCTGCGACGCCATCTTGTACGCCCAGAAAAGGAGGTCAAGCCAGATGCCGCGCAAGAGTGGTTCGACCTGGCAATGAACCCGACGTCTTGGCTGTCATTCGGATCTCTCGGGCAGACTCAGCTTCTCTCTGCCCAGGAACAAGAGGAGGACCTTCCTCCTCCGACGTCACACCATCCGGTCGCAATGTCAGCCGCCAATGAGCTTCCGTATTTGCAGGCGTTCACCCCGTTCCAGTTCTCAGGGACGACAAACATGCTGCCAAAAGAAAATGACTCGGATCCTCTGCTGCGTAAACACAATATTGTCATCAGATCAGCCCATCCTGTGGGGTTGTTCATGGCCAAGATAGAGATGACGGTCGACACGGAAAACCTGCAGATAACGGAGCTCAGCGTGCCCCGCCTAGACCCCGCGGCCGTCGCCGAAGTCGGCCCCTTTATCCAAAAGGTTACCCAAGGAGGTTCCAATACCCATATGAAACGAAATATCAGTATTGTCACCTGGGCGATGGCCGAATGGTATCGCATTGCGATTGAGCGTGCCAATGTCTGGCACACTCTGGAGAGGGAGCTAGGCGACAAGGAGAAGCTGGTGCAAAGTGTGGCTAAAATACGAACGAGACGTAAGAAGCGTAGGAGAAGAGACGACGACGACGACGAAGCAAACAACCAGGATGCAGATGGCTCGGCTGCTGAAAACCACCGCACTGAGAATCTGTCGCGGTCAACATTACTGCCTCATCTCGGAAGGACCGCCTATGAGATTCCTATCCCTGATGCTGTCAAAGAGGAAACATCGTGTCTAAGAATACAGTGGAGGATTGATTTTGATTGGGCTGGTGAGGCGCAGAGCAAGGTTGGATTGATGATTGGCATGCCTGGGAAGTGTGAGTTCCCCCGAGGAGAAGAATTCTTGACGAGGAGGATGACTAATAACACGCAGGGCATCGCGGCGATGAGCGCGGATCACTGGCCGCAGCGTCCAAGGTTTTCGAGAGACTTGTTAAAGATAATGAGGGACCAATGACGGCTGTACGAACTGTTGTTGCCTTGATGGCGGGCGATGCATTATCTTAGAAGATACCACCACGGCGTACTGCTTCCGCGCTGTTCTAGGAGTATGGTTTGTATCGCTCTGCCGAGACGGGTCATGAAAGGTTTTTTTTGGTAGCATGCTTGCCGGGCTTTTATGAACGGCCTTGACTTTGGTCTCTATCAAACGCACTTTTCTTGTCTCCCCGACCTCTCGCCAGACAGATCACCACATCAACCTCCAGGCTCTCAGGACAGAGGGCCTTGACCATTGCCACTGCCGCCATGGCCCCACGCATTGCCGTTGTAGCCTCCGTGGCCCCAAGCATTGCCGTTTCGTTGGTAACTACCATCCCCATGCCCATTCGTCCCATTGTGTCCGTTTGCGTTACGGGTGGGGCCGTAAGAAGTGCCAGGCGTAATACCAGGCCAGCCTGAACCCGCCAGGCCCATCGGGATCGGGCCGTTGGGACCTCCCCATCCATCGCCAAACCCACTACTCGGGCCACTGCCGTTGTCGCCGCCGCCGGGGATGTACCCGTTCGGGTTCCACGCCCTACGTGCCGCTGTGACAGCCATGTCCGCCGCGCCACGCAGGGCATCCGCGCTTGGAGAGCCGGAGGGGTAGTAAAGGCCGTCGTTCCAGGTTGTCCTGCCCGGACCGTAGGAGGTAGAAGGACGGCTGCCGTAGCCGAAGCCCATCGCGGTGGCGGAGTTCGGGCTATAGGTATCGCCGTAGATCGGGCCGCGGTTGGCGGCGTAGCCTGATGGTGATGGGAAGGCAGCGGAGTAGGCTGCTTGATTTGCGGCGACGCGGGAGGCCATGTAGGACATTGCGTCGGCTGGGGTGTGGGAAGGGGGGGGGGAGCCCGCTCGTGTAGCCGTTCGTGTTGCTGTACGGGTTGTTGCCGTAGCCGTTGAGGTTGCTTCCGTATCCGGACATGATGTTGGACGACGATGTGTGCCGCGGTTCGTGTAATCCTGATGAATGTTCTTTTTTTGTCGACATTCCTCTTTGGCGGGGCTTCTAATTGATGAATGCTTCCAAAGAGACTTTTGTTCATCCTGTAGATAAATATATATGTATGTTTGATAAGGGAACTGGTGAGGTGAATGTAGGTTAGTTTTCGTGATTGTAGGTTGATGCGTCTTGAACCAACGCAGTGACTGTTTGATAGGAAGCGGCGGCTCTCGGAATTCGATGAAAGCAATATCTTCTACTCACCGCCGCTCCAAGGTCATAGCTACTGTGGCTGTTACTTCCTGGTAGCTAACGATACCTTCATGCGTTCCTTGCTTGTTGCCTGTAATCGACCGCCGCGCCTGGCGATGTGGACCGTATATAAACGTGATAGCAATCGGTATGCTATATTCGAGCCTTGGTGTCATCCTCATAACAAGAAACTGAAATTCAGCCGTTCAACTCGACGAACACTTATCATGGACAGTTCTGCTTTCAAATGCGAGTATGAAGCTTACTTTCTCCAGTCACTCACGTCATGTAATGCAAATTGTATTGCAAATAAGAAGCCTGGGCCAGTTGAAGGGCGCCCCATTACTTTATACGAAGACCTTAGCACCTAAACTTAGGATAGCAGGCTTGGTATCAGCACCTCAGAATGAGAGTGGTATATTGCATCTAAAGAGCTAGAGCTTCACAGGAACCATCGGAAATTGGGGCTCTTCGGGCCATCACCCAACTTGGAGGTTGACACGTCGCTGGCAGTCAAGTTCACACCTTGCTCACGGTTCCTTCTTTTATTATCCCAAACCATGAAGAAACCCAGGGCGAGGGCACACAATGCGCCAACTCCTCCAAAACAAGCCGTCGTAATCAGAGCGGGTGCGTACTTCGGGGCATCGGGCTTACGGAAGATGTTGCTGCTCACAAGTCCCATGAGATTGGCCAGCGGGACACCAATCGAAGTCAGAAGCACACCTGAGGCGCCAATGTTAGTAGATGCTTCCCAGAAAAGCCGTGAAAGACCGTAGACTTACGTTGGTTCTCGTTGACGACGTTATTGTTGTACCACGTCGACAAGAGCACACTAGGCGCAGATGTTCCCCAAGTCATCATGAAGCATGCATAGTATGCAAGCTTAATTTCCCTTTCGACGTCATCAATGGCAGCATAGATAATGAAGCCAATGAAGGTAAGCAAGAACCCTATTGCGATGAAGGGGAACCGGAGCTTGCGCCAGTCGGAAAGGAAGGCGAGGATGAGAAGCATCGCGGCGCCGCTGACGTTGGGGGCCACGGTGTAGAGGTTTGTCTTGATGGTGCTGTATCCCAGGCGCTGAACGATTTGAGGCATGAAGAGACTGACGCTCTGGAGAGGAACTCCGAGACATATCTCGATGGCGAGAAAGCCATACTGCAATCAATTAGCTTCAGAGTCCAAGGAAAGGCCCAAAAACTATCCGCTAGCGGTAATTAAGTCTAGTATGCGCGCATGGAGTGACTTACTGTCGTCGGATGCTTGAAAACCTTGGCCGCCTCTCGAATCTTCATCTTCTCTCCAACAATGGAGGAGCTGTCAACTCGAACGCGATGAAGAGCCAACTCTTTCTCTTCCGCCGTAAGAAACTTTGCTTCGGCAGCACTTCGCGGGAGGTACCAAAAAGCAAAAGCGGCGAAGAGTATAGTTGCAGTTGCCTCGATGATGAAGAGCCACCTCCAAGGGTAAAGCTTGGTGTTGGTGATGTGGAACACCCCGAATGCCAAAAGTCCCGAGAAAGCGTTGGCCTGTCGTATGTTAGCGGCAATTTTCCACAATAATCATGCGGGAATCGGTAGCTTTACAATGTTGGAGGCTGCATAGAAGATAGCCAGACGGCGTGCCAGCTCACCGCGGCGATAGAACGTGGTCAGGTAGTAGATGACCAGTGGGAAAAAGGCCGATTCCGCCATGCCCAAGAACCACCGCAAAGCAAAAACGCCGCCAAAGTTCTGGGCCGCAGCCATGAGCATGGTCATGGAGCCGAAACCGAACATGAGGATGGGCAGCATGGTCGCAGGGCCGAATTTCTTGCCGATAAGGGCCACGAAAGGTGCTGCTGCCACATAAGGCACGAAGAAGATGCTGACAATGAGGTTGTATTGGCCATCCTTGAAGTTGAGATCGGTGCTCAGGCCGTCCGTCTCTGCGTTTCCTAGATTTCCTTTGTCGAGCGCATTGAACAGGTCTAACAGAGGATATCAGCAGCGTTACTCTTCTATTTGGCGACATCTACAAGTGAGCCAGCCCGATGGTCAGGTAGCTTACACATTATAGCCAAGACGGGCAAGACATGGAAGTCCAACTTCCTGCAAAGTCGTCGTTCGGCAGCTTTGTCAATGACCCGAACTACATCATCGTCGTACTCGCGACTCTTCCCGTTGTCCCCGTCCACAGACCCATCTCGAACCGACCCCGCTGGTTGCGAAGTCGGCGAAATCTTATTGTCTTTCGCAGCGTCCATCACGGATGTCGGGTTCTTTTGGACTCGTGATCAGCCGATTCGAGAACGCAGCGAGCAAGTGTTCGAGTCTTGGTCGATACTACAGAATGTGTGAACGCAAGATGTGAGATCATCTTATCGCGGTTGGGGGTCCCTCGGATACATAAACTTTTGCTGGTGTCGCATTCGCTGATCAGCACATTGTTTTCTAATCAACGTATCTCTTATCCTGGTCATGCAGAACCCTTGTGACTGGTTCGCGGCTCTGTTCTCAGAGCTCCTTGGTCGCCAAAGATAAGGGTGATATCGACAGTGGGGTAGCTGACGTAGTTAATCGCACGCTCACTGTATATCCTGTCCGTTGGGCATATGCAGGTTCATGTTGGTCGGGACGGCTGGGCGATCAGTCGGCATGCTCTCCTCGTCTGAGTTTCGTCGCTCTCATTCATTGTGAACATAGGAATAACCACCGCTACCACAACTCCGGTTCAGTTGCAGATTTAAGATTCAATTTTCGGTGCTATTGGTCACTGCATCCAACTCTATCAGACCCGTGCAATAATGTAACGTCCGCGGCCCTGCCGGTCCACGCCTCCTTTGAAGCCTTTGCTAAACGGGCCCCAATCGTACCAAACTGAACATCTGTTTGCACCTACGCTTAGTTCCTTTGAGCTTTTCGACATGTCCGATATGGAAATCGCAAAGAGTAGAACTTCACCGACAATAGCAATCTTACGGCTTGATAAGAGCCGATATCGACGACCAAATGACTGGATACCAGCCATATCACCAAGCTGCACCCCGCATTGCCCCATACCGGCGGGGGCTGGCGATGGCAAGTTGTGCCTAGCCGAGAGGAAAGGTACCGGAGTTGATGCCGGCGGGAACCGGTCCGTGGGGGTCATGTCGCGGAGAGCGAGGTGCTCTATGTAGATTGATGGAAGCTACCTTTGACTCAGTGCGCTACGTAGCAACCTTACAAACGATGAAGAAGGTCCACGCGTGGTGAGTTTAAAAGATAACGATCGGCTGTCTAGGGTGTTGAAACGTTGCGATAGCTACCTGTCCCACCAAGGGTGCGGGGTTGATAGGACAATCCCACAGCTCCCCGCGGGCAGTTGATACCATCCGAGAACGGAGCGCTGAACAGCGCCCAAGCTTCGTGCATCGGACGCGCCAGACACTTGTGCTTCACCATACTTGTTAAGGTTTCTCTTCTTTCAAGTTGGTCTTGGAATAAGCCCAAACGCGCCTAGATCTAAGACGCCATACTTCTTCACATTACACACCACAACAGCCAACATCCACTGCAGTCAACATGTCCTCCAAGACCCCCGTCCTTACCGATAAGGCCCCCAAGCCCTTGCCCGGCATCTACAGCCAGGCAATTATCGCCAATGGCATGGTCTTCTGCTCCGGCGCCGTTCCCATGGACCCTGTCACCATGAAAATCATCGACGGCGACGTCCAGGCTCACACAGTATGTGCATGGATCTGCATCGCTAGCGTTTGGGGAGAATCCGGTCGCAGAGAAACCGGCTAATGTTACCGCAGCACCAATGCATCAAGAATCTGACTGCAGTTCTTGAAGGAGCTGGCACCACTATTGACAAGGTTGTCAAGGTGAACGTCTTTCTCTCTAACATGGACGACTTCGCTGCCATGAACGAGATTTACTGCCAGTACTGGGGCGAGGTCAAGCCGTCCAGAACGTAGGTTGAGCTTGGCCTGAATTCCATCAAAATATGCTAATCCTAAAACCGATCAATCTAGTTGCGTCGCGGTCAAGACTTTGCCTCTGAATGTGGACGTTGAGATTGAGTGCATAGCAGTGTTATAAACGTCGAAGTAATGTGCATAGCCTTGGAAAGATAAAAAGATAAAAAGACAAGAAAAATGAAAACACAAAATAACGATAAACCGGCCGATTTGTGAGGTTCCAGCACATCTGCAGAAGTGTTGTTTTGCGTATTGTGGTAGTCGTTCAAAGACCGTCACGCTCAAACGATTCAAATAGTGACGATATGCTTGCTATCTCAGGCCCAGGCCATTATCTAGCTCTATTTTCTACTGCCTCTGTCTAAAGTAGGTCCACCAACTTGTCGCAAAACAGAGTAATGGCTCTTCTCCCATCTTCGAGCGCCTCATCCATAGCGATAAACGGGTGCGGCTGTCCCTTCATGAAATGTAAGTCAACTTGGACCCCGGCATCTTGGAGCTTCTTGCCAATAGCCTCGCCCTCACTTCGCAAAACATCTAACTCGCCCACAACGACCACCGCGGGAGGAAGCTTTGACCAATCGCCTTGCCAGAGCAATGGGCTCGCCTCAGGATGCTCCCAGGTCTCCTTGACGGGCAGGTAATGGTAGCGATACCACATCATCTTTTCCGCGGGAAGGGCAGGCGTGAACTCGTTCTCCTTCCACGATGCGTGCTCTGGTTTCTGAGAGTCGACCGTCGCGGTGTTGTCTGCAACGGGTACCGAGAGCAGCTGAACAGCGATGGGCGGGATGTCTGACCGCTTGCTAATGCGCTGACACATGACGGCTGTGAGGTTCCCGCCGGCTGAAGAGCCGCCAAGAGCGATACGGGAGGTGTCGAGGTTGAGTTTGTCGACGCCAGTGGAGATGGCCCAGAGAAGAGACTCCCAGCAGTCGTCAACTGCGGCAGGGAATGGTTCCTCTGGAGCAAGCCTTGGAACTGTCAATGGCTAATCACCTAGTTGCAATTACTTAACCTACCGATAATCCACGCAAATGACAACACACTTTGCCCGATTGCAGAGATGCGTAGCAATGACGTTCTCCGTGTCAATGTTTCCCAAAACCCATCCACCACCGTGAAACCAGAAGCACAGGGGCCATCCTGTAGTAGGTCGCTCGCCTAATGGTGTGAAAGCTCGAATCAAAATATCTGGTCCACTTGTCTCTTTCCTCGGAATGGTGATGTCCTCGGAGCTTGCAACCTCTAGCTTTGGCCCAGCACCCGGTATCAGAGTGCCACTAGCCCGAGACGTCGAAATAGGTTGGTGATGAACAACTTGTTTGTCGAAGACGTGTTTGTTGTAAAAGTCTTTGTATTCCGGGTTAATGCGGTTGATAACTGACGAATGCAGAGGATACGGTGGCTCGGGCATTGTAATTGATCTGACGGCTACAATATTTGGATTGTTGCGCTGGGTGCTTGATCGGGAGTGCAGGTGGTGTGCAGCGACTCGGTTTGGCGTGTTAAGTAAACTCACTTTGGAGGGGGTTCAGGCTTGCTACAAGTGCCCCAAGCCAGGGCCAGCATGTTTGCAGCTGATTCGGGAAACAGTCCGGATCACCGAAGGCCGGAGGTCTGGGAGTACCAGTGTCTGAGCCAATTCGTGATCTGCATGTATAGTGACCCCCACCTAGAGCTCCTCGTATCCGCTGCTCTAGAAGATTGAGTGACTATCTGTTGAGTGGAGCTGCAAGAAGGAGGAAGTGTGCAGGGCCAGCGCTTGCCGGTTTGTGTAACGATGCCCGCTGTCCCCGCCTTGGAATCGGACACTGTTAACTCGCACTCTAACACCAACCATGCATCGGAGTGTTGCTAGTGTCCCAATCTGCCCTTTACTTGCCCCGTAATGAAATTATGGTTTAAGAGGTAATGTAAATAGCGTCGTAGCGGATAGGAAGGTACCTTGAAGCAACATTCGATGGAGCCAGAACTTGACTCTAATGCTGATTACTGACCGTCTCCTCTAACAACTGACTTTCCCCCTTGGCCCTCCCTTCCTTCCTTCACCCGTACAGGGAATCCTCCGTGCGATGCTGCCCACACAGCTGTATGTGCATAATGCAAGATTGGAAGCTTTGGTAGGGAATATCGGAGCGATTGATTGGCTGGAGGCAGGAAGTTGTTCTGCGTATTTCACAATCAACCACGGCATGATACTATCCAACGCTACTGTCCACATCGCATATCGCAGTGTGGCGTCTACCAACTTGATTTTGTTAGCGAACCCACTCGTGACAGCAGTGCTGCATACTGGCGATGCATAACTACAATTTTGCGGCAGCGTCGTCCTGCTAGAACAACAGTCTAGCGATGAAAGACAAAGCCTCGTTAGTGATAATATACGAATGGTTGTATTCTTTTTTGTATCAGTTGAACCCGGCCATAGACATCTTTGAAACATGGAAGGTCCACGTTTCTGCGCTCAATGAGTCTCTGAGTCTAGAAGAAATGAATGCACCAAAGCAACTAAAAGTTGTTTCTTAAATTGGGGGCAGCAGGTTTTGATGGTATCGATCAAGACACATTGGAGGGAATTATATCGCCGATCCTTTAGCATAGATGGATGTGAGGAGATTCGTTAGACATCGGGTCTTTGCAATGAAGGGATGGTTTGGACTTTAGCCCCGATATTAGGAAACCTTACATAGTATGCTGGTGAACCTAAGGATATGCTAGTCGTCAACCGAACCTGGGTCGCAACAAGAGGGGACTGATTAAGCCCAGCAAGTAAGGTCCTAACCGCCATATTCATATTGCTCTCATCAGCATCAATCCAACATCACCAATCATTTGCGGTCTTCAGATACAGATACAATTGCGGTGCTTTTGCTTCCTGTCCTTGCTGTAGTGAAGGTGGCGGAAGACCCTTCGCCTGCGATGCTAGTTCGTCTGACAGGCTTACTGCTTATGAGGTCCCAAGGGATAAATCGGAGAAAGAGTTCAAATGGCTCTCCCAGTAACTGCTGTATCTAACGATCACGGGCAGCCACATGGAAGGGTTTTGATCAGCCCGAGGGTCCGGGCTGTGTGGTAACCACAACTCTCCAGCCTACAGCCAATAGTAACAAAAGGCAGGATCTAGGTCTTCTAGCTGGATTTCGGTATATACGGCTTCGGAAGGAGCTGCCGGAAACATCGGAAGCTTTAGAATCACGAAAAGATACCGTGACATGAATGAGAATGATGGTGTCATTTATGATAGCAAGTGAAAGAAAATAACGATAAATAGCAGTTAATCGTGTACCGATTGAGATGCAAAATACATGTGGAAATTGTCCCATTTGGTAAAAAAGAGGTTCATGGAGCAGTCGGTGTAGTTTGGCGAAGTAAGTGGGACGGTAGGAGAGAGGTTGAGTATGGAAAGACGAAGTCACAACACATTAGCCCCAATATACTGCATGTAAAACTCTGTGTGTTTGGTAGTAGTCAGCCATTTAGTCACAGCAACAAGATCTGGGAATTCAGCAAAAAAATGCGTGATCCAGCGTTGAGTTGCATGATCACGTCACTTGGTAGTCATAGATCAAGTCAGGCATACCTATTCGTTCAAAAGTCATCTGGAGATAAGGCTGCTCCGCTGTAGCGGAATTTTGGTAAAAAGGAGCCGAGGCAAAACGTGTTGACAGCCGGAGCACCGTGCGTCCAACTTCAGAAACAGTAATCGTTGGGAATCTAGATGCGGTTCGGCCTCGAGGGGTGATGAAGTGAAGTCGCGGTTGATCAGACTCCGGGTCAATTAGGCTCGAATTCTACGGTCCGGGTACCACATTTCAACCACGCTCAACAAAGCACCCAGTCAATTATGGCCGGAGCTAGGCCCGAATGTCACATGCAGTTCGCGTGTGCGTGTTTGCTCACAATATTTCTTACTTGCTCTTTTCTGTTCATGGAGTTACTCCATTATGGCTGGGCAAGAAGAAGAGCATCCCCCTTGAGTGCCGGCAAATCATTTCGTCATCTTTTTCACATAGTTCTCCTCTTCTGGGACCTCTAGATCCAGACAACCTCAACAATTCACATGAAGCCCACTAACATGGGCTAGGAGGGTACTGTATTGGTAAGATTCAACATCAAAGTGCTTGTGTCCATTGTTTCTTGTCACAGCCATGGTGTTGGCGACTCCGCTACTCGTTCGGCCATAAAAGGCAACGCAACCAAGTCAACAGAGCTTTGATATAGCATAATCTTTTACCTCATAGTCGTTCACAACGCAAATCGCGCCTACCCATATGATTGTGAGCAACAAATCGTGGTGCCGACTAAAATGCTCTTTCGCATATTCCGCCGATATGTATTTGTCATACTCGTTCGCGCCTGCATCTTCTTACTTCAGAACCCGATCGTTTCCTATGCGTTAGCACTTGCGGCTTGCTACCTCGGTGCGAGCTGGAGCCAGTCGCCTGCTCGATGGGCTATCGTCACTCGCGTTATTATAGGTTCCATGTGCATCGAAATCGTTTACGTTCTATTTATTTGGTTGCCCTACACCAAGCGCCTCAAGGAACCTGCCAAGCACCCGCCCCCTGCTTCTTCAGCTGAACGTCGGGCCCTCTTCGAACGATGCATGGACACAGTTCAGAACTATGAGTACTACCTTCGTATGTGGTTTTTGGGAGCCGAGTTGTCCGACATACGCCGAGACAACGTTCGGGAATTCCTGCTGTGGGCTTTCTTCGACATTCACGAAGAAACAGAAGGCAGTAACTCGGTTCTAAGTGACGAAGCAGATTACGACGAGGAGGTGAACGAGTACATTTCTCGTTTAGAACGTGGTCTAGGTTTTGCGTTTGAACCGGGCCGCGGTCTGGCCAAGTGCCTACGGCTCACAGTCGATTCTGTAGACCAGAAATTTCGCACGGTCTGGTGGTATGCTATCGTGGCCCTTCTGGACCACGTAACACACGTTTTCTTTCTCCTTCAGGGATTTGAGTACTACGCACAGTCACGAGCCAGGCCGGTCTTTCCTCCGCGTATGCAACAAGTTTTTGCCAAGAATCGTTCAAAGGCAGGAAGTTTAAGCTACTGGCATCGTCCTCATCGTTCCACCGGCCTTCCTGTGGTCTTTTTCCATGGCATAGGGGTCGGTCTAGGGCCCTACATCCGCTTCCTTACAGAGGTCGCTGGAGGAACTGGTGAGGGTCAGACTGGCGTCATTGCACTGGAGATTCTGCCCGTTTGCTTCCGATTGACTGAGCCGCCGCTTGGCAAAGAGATTTTTCTTCGACACTTCGAAGAGATACTGGATCGGCATGCGTGGTCAGAGTTCACACTCATTTCTCACTCGTACGGTTCTATCTTATCGACTCACCCAATGCGATGCCCAGAATTGCGAGCGAGGATCCCCCGCGCAGTTCTTGTTGATCCGGTAAGCATTATGCTGCACCTGCCTGACGTTGCCTACAATTTCACAAGACGCCGGCCAAAGACTGCCAACGAATGGGTATTATGGTATTTCGCAGCCACAGACCCAGGAGTTGCGCATTGCCTCGGCAGGTACTTCTTTTGGAGGGAAAATGCCATCTGGGCCGACGAGCTAATCGGGTACGGCAAAGTGTCAGACTCCGCAAGTGATGAGCGGAAAACAGCAAGGCGGATTACTGTGTGCCTGGCTGAGCTGGATTTAATCGTAAATACGCGTGCTGTCGCCAGGTATCTGGCCGACGGACCTTGGCAAGAGTGTTCCGCACGCCTGCGAGGCGACCTAGGTCAACAGGATCATGTCGAGCTACCAGAAGGGCCTGTCCAAGTCTTGGATTCTCTCACTCATCGTTCGCCCAAATCAGGCATTGACGTCATCTGGTTGCCGGAAAAGGACCACGCTGAGGTTTTCTTTTCTGAACGAGACAGAGCACGGGTTGTGGCTGTCATACGAGACTACTGTAGATCATGAGATACTCTTGGCAGCTGGAGTAATGTATATTTGGCTTCTAGAATCTTGGATGTACTCTAGAGCGCGTGAAAGATGTCTGATAGTATGATTTGTTGTTGAAGGGGACTCTTCTTGAAGTTTTACGTTTCCTAGCTAAATCTACGAAGGTATGGTGCCTGATCTACCAAGTTTGCATTCTGCGACTGGAGCACTGCTTGAAACGAAAGCCTAACCTCTCAGGATAGGCCTGCGAGAGACTCAAGTCCTTTTTCACCAAGCTAACTACACGAAACAGGCGGCTCGTATCTTCCATCCTTCAGGTATACTCATCCTCTTCGTTGTAAAAGGTGAACTTAGTCGGAAGTATGCCTAGGCGAAGTAAATCTTGTATGATTAGACTATATAAAAACCCTTTTCAAATGCATGCACTTCCTTCTATGTTCGCATTCGCAACTCCATTCCGCCAGCTCTGAATGAGCTTAGTGGGGGCAATGCGTTGCGCCGGGCATCTAGCCACGACAATGAAGCTAAGCGTTGCAAGAGAATCACAGGGTTGATGGCACTATGATTGTCAAGGTATCTTTGATAGCCTGGCTTTTCAGATCGGTATATAGCCGGCCAGGTAGCTGCAATTGTATACTGTTTATGATACTTATCTATCGCCAAGCATCCTCAATGATCTTCTTCATTATGCAGCACTGGGCTCCTTGATGCAAGACAGGGCAAGTCTGTGGCCGGCTCTGCGGAACAACATATCCACACCTAGTGTCACCCCCTAGTGGGTCTGTGCGACTCAGTCGAAAGCTTGTTCGGATCTTTACGAGATTGGAGTTCCTAATGCTGGGGAACAGGGCCATTTCATCGCGGGGCACAAATAATGCTAGGGTGTTGAGTCGACCCATCTAACTGAGCCGATGCAGGCTCATCCTGTTCATATGGGGTCTATCGTACTAGTTTCGCAACGAACCTGGAATGTTCATCCCACGTGCCGTTCTACAGACTTGCTGACTGGCCAACATGGTTGACGACCATTTCTAAAACCACATGTGGTCCAAGAAATGGGGATTCTTTCGATTGGGCCGAATGAGCTCACAGCAGGAGTTTTCCTGCACTGTTGCATCAATTCTCGAATACTGAAAGAACCTCATCCCGCACTCTCGGCTCACCTCCATTTTCATCTGGAGAGCATAAACATTTCTGACGGAGCTCACAGGCTCATTTCCTGCGCGATGGACCGTTTGTTGACAAAAATGAACTATTTGTACGAGAATCAAAATCAAGAGAAGCTCAAAGCTTTTCTGGATCATCTGCCCGCTTTCAACACCCTGAATGTTATAAAAGGTCTCGGTCTCGCGGTAGGTAACGGTCAAGAACAATGATATTGGCGGAGTCCTAGACAGCAAACTAACAATCGATATTAGTTTGTTGGATACATCGTATTAGTCAAAATCATCTACAACCTGTATTTTCATCCCCTCCGCAACTACCCAGGCCCGAAACTGTGGGCAATCTCCCGGATTCCGTGGCACCACACCAACCTCAAAGGACGGATCAGCTGGCGTATACGCGAACTCCACGATGAATACGGTCCAGTTGTGCGCATCGCGCCTGACGAGCTGTCATACACAACATCGACCGCATGGAAGAAGATTTATGGTCAACGAAAACCTGAGTTCCCAAAAGCCCTCGATGGGCGCGGCATCGCACCGCCCAGTATTGGTGGGCGCCTGAGCTTAATGACGGAAACACAAGACCAGCATTTGCGACTGCGACGAGCAATCAATCCAGCGTTCTCGGAAAAAGCACTGAGAGAGCAAGAACATTATCTCCAGACTCACTCGAGCAATCTTATCAGGATTCTGAAAGAGAAGTCCAAGCAGGGCCCCGTGGACATGACAACTTGGTATAATCTGGTCGCCTTCGATATCGTATCTGGTAAACACGCTCTACACTTTCCGAGTTTACGCTGAAATTGACATATGCTGACCGATTCCATCAAGATTTGGCTTTTGGCGAGCCAGCTGGCTTCTTGGACAACGCAGATCAACCCTGGATCAAGGTAATTCTTGACAGAGCAAAAGCAATTGTCTGGTTCCAGCTCGCTGTCTGGTACGGCTTCTTTCCGCTACTGAATCTGCTCACCCCAAGATACGTGACTGAGTCGCGCAAGAACCATATCGCCTTGACAGAAGCTAAGCTTGAGAGGCGTATCAAGGCTGAGAATCCAGGCAAAGACTTCATGTCTTTCATCCTCGAGAATGAAAACGAAGCGGTTGAGAAGCTATCCAAAGTCGAATTAGTAATGCTGGCTAGCAACTTTATCGTCGCCGGAAGCGGCACATCCGCAGGCGGTATGTCGGGCCTCACTTATCTCCTGCTTCGAAACCCAGACAAGCTTGAAAAGCTCAAGAAGGAGATCCGAGAAAGATTTCAGTCAAGCGATGAGATATCGATGCAAGGTACAGCTCAGTGCAAATACCTCAACGCTTGTCTCGACGAGGGTATGCGCATGTATCCGCCTACTCCGGGCTCCCTCCCTCGCTTTGTCCCAGGCAGTGGCGAAATAATCGACGGCAAATGGGTGAAAGGTGGCATGGCCGTCGCCGTCAACCAGCTTTCCGCTGGTACATCAGAGCTCAACTTCAAACGCGCCCGAGAGTTCCATCCCGAGCGATGGCTGGATCTGTCCCCTGACTCTGAGTTCGCCAACGATGACAAAGCAGCCACCCAACCATTTTCAATGGGCCAAAGAGTCTGCATTGGAAGAGCGTAGGTTCTCTAGCCTTTGATACTGTTCTAATCCATTGAACTAATACATATGGCGTGCAGGATGGCATATGCTGAGATGCGTTTGACGATGGCTAAGATCATGTGGCACTTCGACCTCGAACTCAGTGAGCCTGAGCTGGATTGGTGGAACAAGCAAGGGACCTATTTGGTATGGGAGAAGATTCCATTGATGATTCAACTCCGACCTAGGTTCGTTTAGTAGGCTCGTGCAAAAGCGGTCATTTTCATGTACATGAAAATTAGAATCTCCGTGTCTCATCCATTTTCCTGGGGCGTCTTTGGTACTAAGAGTCCTCAGATACTTGGTTAGGTAGCAGCTTTAAGGGTAGCAGGGACATTATGATACGATCTCGAATACATCAGTCACAAGATTTAGACGCTATGAGCGAGTTCTGCCCCAAACGATCGCGTTATGGCTTTTGCGTCCTGCGTCTACCTTAACACGAGGTTTGCGACAAGCGAAACCGAGAGTACATTAGATTGGCCTACATTACGCGAAGAGTATCAGAAGGAAGCGAGCGTCGATTGCTTGTGGGTTGGGCCTACTGAGCCAGACCTATCCAGGCACTACCTACTGCACCGCTGATCCTATAATATCGACCACCAAGATCAGGACAAGTCGATCGCAACATCTCTTGTTACTGTTTCTGGTCACTCCACGTTATGGCGTACGTGTTGTCTGGAGACGTGAGTGGAGCAACCGCCCGTGGGGCCATGCTTGTGCCGAGTCAGGGGCTCAACGGCAGCCATAGCGTAGGACTTTGTTCAGGATGGAGGTGTCAGGTCAGCACGTGGGCTGGCAGCTTGTCCAGGAGATACCGGCACATACCGTCACGTCTACCCCTGATTACGCTGCCTCAAAAACCGGCAGTTGGCATCTGTAGCCATGGGATCCAAAGCTTGTTTAATATAGAGGGTCCTGTAGGTTGGAGAAGTGAATAGCCGCGACTCAGTCAACCGTAACATCACTATCACAGGTGGAACCCGAACTCCACTTGCGGCATTCAGACTATCGATGTTACCCTCTAGTTTCCTGCAGGGAATTTAACTGTTGTGTTGTTCCAAGAGAAAGCTATAGTAACCAATAAAAATCCGCTCGATTGAGCATTGTCAACACGTGTGAGAAGAATACACTGCGAGTGGTTGTAACCGAGAAAGAATTATGCGTCCACTGCTTTGGTTCCTTACCACCAATACTGCGTTTAAAACATGGCCAGTCTTTGAGGGACTCATAGCTAGATGTTGGACCACGTACTCACAACCACCTCTTCACGCACTAAAGCTCTTGGCGGAAAACGGCCACTAAATACTTAGTCATGGCGCAAACCACAGAGACGGAACGAAAAGATGGCGATCTTTCCCCAAAGGTTCTCTCCCTTGGGATGACGAGAACTGGCAAGTTCAGATTCTCCACGTCTTGTTTGTTTTCCAGGACTGACGATTGCCGACCTAGGTTCCGCCTCTATTACACAGGCTCTTACCATCCTCGGCTACAAGAATGTACACCACGGCATCCAAGCCATCAGCAATCCCAAGGACTGGGAGGTTTTCTCACAGGCATGTGACGCGTTCTATCCCACCCTACCAACGTACGATGGAAAGCCGTTTGGGCAGTCGGATTGGGACCGGGTCTTTGGGCAGTGCGAAGGCATCACGGACATGGGTTCCTTCTTCGCGCTTCCGCTGATTGATGCGTACCCCGACGCAAAAGTTATTCTGGTAGAGCGCGACATCGAGACTTGGTATGCCAGCATGGAGGAGGCCATCTTCGGTACAACATGGGGCTGGCGTGCAGACCTGATCATCGAAGTCTTCGGCCGCTTAATGGGCTTGAAGGGGGGCTTGACAATCCGCAAGATCATGAAGGGGTATTACGAGGCGCGCAACGTCAGCGATATGCGTTCCAAGGCAAGGGACAGATATCGTCGCCACTACGCTGAGATTCGGGCCGCGGTCTCCAAGGACAGACTACTGAATTTCGATGTGAAAGAGGGATGGGAACCTCTTTGCGCATTTCTTGGCAAGTCTGTACCTGACGTGCCGTTCCCGCAAGTCAACAAGAGAAAAGAGCATGTTGCGAGAGTTAGGGCCAAGCAAAACATGTTTCTGAAGGCCATGGGAAAGAAGACTTTGCGGATAGTGATGCCATGGATCTTAGGGTCTAGTGCTGTAGCTATCGGAATGTGGGCATGGCATAACCAGGAACGCGTAGCTGTGCTTCGTGCGGATACTGAAGCTTGGTTCCATATGCTCAAATCGACTTGGAAATAGAAGCGAAGGCTCCGTTGATGGTGTATGTTAGTATTTTCCCAGTGGGAGCTAATCGACTTAGCAATATCGAAAATTAGTTGCATATTTTCGATTAACCAAATTCGATCTTAACACAGCGTATTGCTAGCCTTACACTTTGTGATGATGATGTAATAAAAGGCATAAGGCATACTCATCAGCGCAAGGCGGTACGTAAATCACCTCCAAAATAACAGCCGCGTTAGAGAACAAGCCCTGTTGTAGTAGGCATTGGCTTTCCATATGCGTTGGGCTCAAAAAGTTAAGTACCTCCCAAATGGCTTATGCTATAATTACAGCGGAAAAATAGGAAGATAACAAGGATGCCTTTCTACTCAGTTACATGATGACCGTCGACCGTGGTTGAATGAGAGAACGCCGGCGGCTTCGCCAAACGTCTCTGGGAATACGGTCGATTGTGTCTTCCTTCTCCAAACAACTTGACACTCCGTAACATAGGAGCACATAATTGTCGTCTTGCGGTCTTGTTGTTTCATTACTTGTCCTCCGGCCTCACCCAGCGCTTACCTTCGCCTATTCATCCATCGATCTTGCAGTAGCTAAAACCGTCGACTCAAGCTTGCTCGGTTATCGATTTGCTTTCAAGCTTGTCGCGTTACTGCCACCAAGAGTAGTCAAGTTCCAGCATGTAAGGACAACGTACACTTCGTTTCCAGTAATCATGTGTTGCATTCCAAAAGAGCGCCTTTTTCACAATGTGACTCTCACAGTACTACTTCAAACATTGCTGGAGCGAGGCCCTCGCCGCAAATACGAGCGTTACTTCAGTGGGATGGGAAGAACCCACAGCCAGATCGATTCTTGGGTGCTGGACCTTCAAAAGCTCGGTGCCGTACACGAAGAACAAGCCAGATTGATTCTTGGGACACGGCAATGGCGTGAAAGAGGTGCATCGACAGCCGACTTACGAAACAGCCAATGTGCAGTCTATATCTTAGAAAGTAGTGACATAGAGTGATGGTCTCAGTCTTTCCCGAACTTTACGTAAAACCCAAGGATTTTGAAGACGTATAGGTGACAGGGAGCCCACGGCACAGTCATGTCGGTACACACGAGGTTCCCAGAAGCGCTTTGTAATAGCCTTGAACGGACGTCAAGCGTCAATTTCACTAAGCCAAATATTTTGCCGGGACTTTCCCCTTGAACTCCCCCAAACGTCGCCCTATTGACCGTGGTACCGAATCGCAATTTCCATTCACTTCGTTTAGTCGTAATCAACATCGACGCCAAGCTTCCGCAGGTCAACAACGGCCTCATCAATCTCCGCCATCAGCTCCTTGTGCGCCTCGGGCACATCGTTAAAGGTCATGACGTTGTATCCGAGACGGGCGAGGAGGTACGATCCGAAGGAGATGAGGACCCAGAAGGGTAGCTACGAACGCGCGCAAGGTTAGTAAGGGTGGCCGCAAGGGTTGGCGAGGCAGAAGGAAAAACCTACAACAGGGACGATCTCGGTTTGGATCTTAGCAGGGATGGGAATGAGCTGGAGGTAAAGCGCGAGGTAAAGCTGTAGATGCTGGTCAGCATGGATTCTTGGAGAGGTGGCATCGCGGGCCAGGGAGGGAGGGGTCGTACAGAGCTCACGAGAAGCGCGAGGGAGATGGTCTGCTGGGCGCGGGTCATGGTTGCTGTTATTTCGGGTCGTCGAGATGAGTTAGGAGGAAATTTGTGTGCTGGGTCGTTGTCGGAAAGCGATCGTGGTTGAAAGGAGTGACTGGAAAGCTGGTGACGGTCGCGACGCTGTCCCTTGGTTAGAGCCAGATGGTGAAAAGGAGTCGCGAAGCTGTCCAAAATTCGTGGTGGAGCTTGAATGACTAAGCCGTGCTCGGACCCCCGGTGATCCCATGCATCCCCCCAGTTTACGCGCTGGGCCCACCCGGAGCACTTTATCGGACGCGCTTCGGCCCCGTTTTTGCCAGCTCCGATCTCATGCTCCCGGTTATGTCAATCTGCAACTCTTCCAGATTGGTAGCTGCGACTATTCCGCCAATGATGGCAGTTCTTATCGACCAACCCGATTCATTGGTTTTGGGTTTGTAGCGCATCGTGAAGCTTTGGCGTATCATTTAGAAAGCGGTCCTCATGATGGTGTCAAGAGGATCAATGAACGATTGTCCAAACACCAGATCTGCCATGGGTTTTCGCATGAGCAAGAATCACAGCCCTCACCCTAGGATAAAGGATTATTTTAAGCCACAATATATCTATTTGGCGACTTTATCATGTGACTTTAAAATACAAGGTGCCGCCGATGTCGAGGACGGTCCGATGACGTGCTGTTCTTCGGGCTGCCATTTCCCGCTTTGCCCTGCAGCTCGACAGCGTCAATGATATAGTTTGCGCTCAGGAACTCCTTATCACCAGTTCCAAAAACACCCAGAGTGAGAGTGTTTGGCCCTTGCTTCAGCTCAGTTGTCGGTACGTCCCATGTATATACGTCACCAAACCCACGGTAGGCCCCTCGAGTTACTCCACGTGAATCGATCAGAGTCTTATAGTCTACTTAGTAATTGCGTTGGTCACTTTCAGATTGCTAAACTTACCGGAGCACCGGGATCAGGCGCTTGCCAATTGTTTATCCTTACGTTCGGCCGCCCACCCTTAAAAGATAGAGTAGTGCCCACGCGCAGAGTTACCGCCTCCAGTTGATCGGCTGCCAGATCAAACTTGACGCTAGCGTTCCCTCCAATTTTGGAGAACAAAGCCATTGGGAAGTCTTTCGCCTGGGATGTTCCTACCGTATACTCGCCTCCCCAAGATGCCATGCGAACATCAGAAGGATGCATCCGCGTAATCTTGTCGCCGTTCTTCAGTTCGAATGGTTGTCCGTCAAACTCGCCGATACGCCATATGACCGACGGCTTAGATTCGCTTGATATGATGTCCTGAGTAACATTGCCACCGGCAGTAATGGTAACGGTGCTGTTAGCGACGGGAAACTCGTCGCGGTACATCTTCATCGTATATGTTCCCGGTTTCATGGGTGGAGAGGTAAACTTTCCGTCGGATGCCTTGGTCCAGTACTGGGCATCTTTGTTGAACCAGTGAAGCACAGTTTCGACTTCGCCCACAACGCCGCTTGTGGTGCCGGAAACACTCCCTCGCCCGCTTTCCGGTACATATCCGTCTATGTCCAAGGAGCCGAAGAAAGTCGTGTCGAGACTGGCCAATGGCTGTGAGCCGGTTCTTCCCCGTCTGTCAGCAAGCCTGTGAGAGTACGGTTCGGTGATTCTTACGTGAATCGCATAGCGTATGGACCTAGGAGGCCGAACCGCCAAGGCTCCGTTCTGACATGGCCACTATTCATGTACCAGTACAGCTCCTGGTCCCCTGTGCTCTGAGAGTTAATGTCTCTCATGAAGGGACCGCCGGCGGAATGCTCGTATGCATTGCCAGGCATAATCATCCAGACGCCTACACCCTATAAAGATGTGGTCAGCTAGGTCATCAGCCTCCAATGTTCTGATATTTACTCACATCACCTGTCACACCATGCACCTTATCATCGATGAATCGATCCGACGTGTACATCTTGCACCTTGTGGTGCCATCCGCACACTTGAACGTGTCTTTGCCCTCGAAAGCCTCGCAACCATCGAGATTGGCAACATCGCCGTGCACTCCAGTCGGCACATGCTTGCGTTGAAGTCGGGCAAGCCAGCGTAATTCACCGGGGGCAATTTCACCAGTGATGTGAGTCGCCATGTAGATGGTTGGGTCATCCGGTTTTGCCACGTAGTAGTGCGTGAGGGGTTGTGACCCGGCCTTTACGGCGATTTTGACAAATCCGCTCACCGTTTCGGCTGTAACAGTGGAAGAGCCCAAGCCGGAGTTGATCTGTGACATCTTTGTCATCCCCTGGTATTGAACGCCATTATAAAGTAGGCTTACGATATCACCATTTGACCTGCATCCTCATCAGTATCGCTGCCGCTCGTCAGATAGGCGGCAAGGACTTTAGAGCCCTTCTGTGGGCTCCACGCACCGATTCACTTCGAATATGAGACCACCATTGGTATCAACTTTGTATGTTGAGTTCGACTCAACGAGCCCAAACGCAGCATACGCAGTTTTCCACAAGAGCACTAGGCCAACAATGGCGCTAAAGTAGTGCATGTTGTTGATGGCTGTAGACGAGTACCAGATGACCTGGGAATAAGAAATATCTCACAAGCGAAGGGCCGTGCCAACAGATATATAGCTCAATCTTTGCAAGACTCGGGCCATTTTTGAGTAACGATCAATTAATCTGTTTCCCCTCCCTGCTTTCTCCGGAGAGGGGTTACAGCAGCTGCTGCATGCTTGTGATAGAGTGACCCGAAGGCTTGTCTGGAATAAGCGCTGAACCATTGCATGCGTATGGCGACTTCCCCTCATTCACTGCGTTGCAAACCCCTTGGTTGACCTGCCTATCCTGGCAGCGACCAGACAAATGGTCTGTGACACAATTGGTGGAAGGTTTCGACACACGCTTTCGCAGTCTACTTGCGACGGCAATAAGTAGCGAGCATTCGGTAACACGGCAATCGAATCTTAGTGCAAACCTAAGGCTTTTGGGGTGTGCGGTCGCTTGAATTTCGGGTATCAACTGCCCACTAGTTAACGAAGCAGTTGTGGCCTGCAATAGGCGCATACAAGCATGCTGTTGTCCATATGGTTCTATTACGATGCGTTAGCATTCCGCCTTCAGCTTGAGCCGATTGCGCAAACAGTTGAGAAACATTTTTTAAACATTTTCATATCTTGATTCTAAATATGTATATATCACTAGAAATTCAGTCGATGTCACTACTTTAAATTCGTTTACACACCTGGAGACCACGTAAGCTATGCGGATGGCAATTGGCGCAAATAGCCTGACGACACTCAACCGATGAAGTCTGCATCACTTAGAAGCAGCTCAATGGTAGCAACGCTGGTGCACTTCGTGATTTCTCAAATTATGGATTCCACATAGCGACTTGATGGCAAGTAGCACAATGCGACCGCCAAAAGGGGTGGTTGGGCTTTCCAAGTCACTGACATGGAGAAGCCAGGACCCGTCTAGACAAACTGACTCGTGAGAGAATTTTTTAGAATGAGTCTTGGGTAGCAACTCTATGCAGAAGGGCGGTCATAATCTCGGTCGAATGGCCAGCACCGTGCCCGCACGATTTTATCAACACTGCAACAATGAGCTTTGTGCCCTACAGACTAGTCCTTTGATACATAAGGGCAAGCACAAGAGCTATGAGCCCACCTTGGTATCAAAACGTGATGAATGGAAATCCAAGCGTATGTGACCGATTTTCCCAAGGACAAAGAAAGACCGTGTTCAGATACAAGCCTCCCGAAAGCATTTTGCGTCTTGGCCTACCAAGAGACAACAGGCTGGACATAAAATCAGACGAACACACAGCGGACGTTCATGGCGCGCAACATGGCCTGCTCCGAAAAGTAGGAGAACCTGCACTCGTCCATAGCCACTATTCTTACACACAAGATAATGCAATGACCGGTGCAATAGTGTACTATTTGCTATATATATAGACAGTACGGCAAGGGTTAACCCTGGCAATGCCACTGTTCTTCCAGGCTACCCTGGTCATGACTGAGGCGTTTGTTATCAATAAGGCCTGATGATCTTCTCGTTCATCTCCTTTAGAGTTCACATGATGAAGCAGTATTTAAATCCCATTGGGTCAAGACTGTGCTTCTCAGGTTTGATTTCTAAACCAGCATTCACTTTTGGTTTTCTGGCCAATCTTCTAAACATGAAGTACATCACAGCCTTGGCCTTTGCTCTGGCGCAGAGCATGTAAGTCCAACACTCTAAAACGTTGTGAAATGGCCATCTTGAGGGCTTTACTAACGCCCAGGATAGTCCGGCGTCTGCAGGCTTGCTCTGTGTTATGTCTGACGGCAATCCGAACCCTGGTGTGAAAATATGCACGTCAGTTGGAGGAACCATGGACCCATTCGGCTCACCTGCAGTATGCAATCTCTTTTCAAGGAGACAAGAGTTGTATATACGCTAACCTGGATTAGTGCTGTGGTATTGAGAACAAGCGAAGCATATATGAAACAGGGTGTACGGACAATGGTGGTGTCAGGGTTCAATATACATACGTTTGTTAAATGCACATAGACAACGAATCAACCCAAAGGGCCGATGGCCATAATTAGAGTAAAATAGAAACATTACTTTTTCCTCAATGATTGACTAGATGTCATCGGGGAAGCTCGACTGAAGGCATCTGTTATTCGATCAAGTGGACAGAACCATGTGATGACCAATTTGTCTAGAGGAGCGCATGCGCTTCAAGCACCCTGAACACTAACCACTGATCTCGATAGAAAAGTGCGATCATTTAAATTTGCCTGACGAATTATTTCAGAGACCCCAAATGGATATCAGGGGCTAGACCTTGAGGGGGCATCATGTTAGGTACTGAACCATATCGGAGCCGAACATATCTCATGCATGGTGTCTCCGAACCCTGGGGAACTCCTCAGTTCGGGCTCACAGTCATGAAACCAGTCATGGGCCCATCTCCCTTATGATAGTAGAAAGTTTGCTCACATTGATATCCCACTCTTAATATTTCTGGGTTCAGTAAGAGCGAGTGGTGTCGAGTCGCCTTTTCGTTGCCCCTATCTTCACCACTTTAGAATGGCTCCATGGAGCCCAGGTCAACATACCGGTATGCTTGAAAGGGACCAAGAAGATGGCATCCGGAACTTTTCTATCTCGTTTGCCCCAGTAGTCTTTCGGTTCACAAACGGGAATAATTCCAGTGCCTTTCCCTTTTATTCAGGTCATGAAGTCGAAACTGCCATCGCAGGTAAAGGGTGCATAGAAAGGCACCCGCGGTGTTCCAACACGGCACAAGCCGCAACCCATTCGGTACAGCTCGGTGGTTTCCACGCCCTGATAGTACTAATGATTGCATTCGCAGCCCTCTTCCCGGCTTTTGTCGTTGCCAGCCCTCCGTTTCTGGATACCGTCTAGTTTCTCGCATCAGACGCGTCGCGCTTCCACTGGCCGCCTCCTTCCCGCCGCGTGGCACGATGGTATAAGACGTCAATGGGAAGACTTAATCAAAGCTTTTGGTGATATGAGATCCTGTCTTATTGGGAAATTCGTGAGCCAGATAAAGATTTATCGAGTGGACTGTGATCGATATTGAATGTTTCCGAGGTATGACGCTACACCCAGCAAATGTTGATAAACCTATGTCTTGTGGCACTGGCAGGAAAGGGGTACGCATGCCGTAACTTTACAAGCAGCTAGAGATAAGACCATCACATTACTTCTGAATGGGTGCAACTTGTGTGGTTTCGAACGGGATCCGGTACGGACTAGTTATCAAAGGGCCTCGGTCCCAATGGGAGTGGGCATTGAGGCTTTGATTCTAAAGATTGCCGTGCACAAAACTGGTGCGTACCCCGTTTCAGGACCTGTGGATTTCAACAGCGTTGCACAGCTTCCAGAAGACTTTCGAGGTGCTCGGTTCTTGTACCTTCCTATAGACCACCTGCCTTTATCATCAAATTTAGGCGACAACCCCTACGGTTCTAGCCGTTTATCCAACTTCGCCCTCACCGTTGTTGGGATTAAGATTACGGCCCATGCAAACTACAGCGCTAATAGCACCTAGCACTGATAAATACAGCACCTATCAGCACTCATCCTCCAAGTAGTTCCCGAGTCCATGGGTAACACCCCGGTCAGGGATCGGTCGGTGAAAACAGTTCCCCGTAGGTCCCTACGTCACCTGTGATCCAGAGGTTACGCTTGATCGCTTTTGTGGTCCTGCTGTGTCAAGAACAGTGGCCAAACATCAATCTGTATGACCCGCCTCGCTGAAAGAAGACTGTTCGGTTTTGTACCTTCACGTCGAGCGTCTTCGCTGCCTGAGCAAGGTTGCGAGAGGTCGCATCTCGGCGACATGCTCACCCCAAGGGAAAGCGGCTAGGCACAATTGTTTGGAGGAAGTGTTGGTTAGGTCACGGTGCTGTTTTGTGACCATGATCTTATGCTCGTAAATACGACAGCCGTCACTTTCGAGCGAAACCTTGCTACCACTGGCGAGAGTTTCCGATTAGAGTAAGGGACTAATTTAGGTGTACTGAAGCTTTTGTAGCCTAGAGCACTAATGTTGTTTTGTTCCGGCATCTTCATAGACCAACGTCACTATCTTCCATCCTGGGGGGGTTGTTTTGTGTTGTTTTTGCAATTTGCAAATGGGTTCATTGTCGAATGTCTTCTCTGATGAAGACATGATGGCGAATGGATGGCGACGAGCCCCTTATTGTAAAGCATCTGCCAGGAAGGGATCCGACCTATCGTGGCCGTGGCAAGCAGCGTAATGAACATGAGCCGGGCACTCACTTTACGGGCTCAAGCCAGCCGGGAGGACAATCAACAGGTTCAGCCCATATGGGTACCATAACTAAAAGGCTTTGAGCCAGCACCGCATGGGTCCAATAGGCTATTGTCCCAACGCTGTTAACCAGGTCCTTCCTACAGTGCCATGTCAGAGTTCCGAAAACCGATAGGGTGGCGATGTCCGTGGTGCACCTCATATGCGGGGGTTTTCAGACTTTTGAAATGGCACTGTAGTGATTTTGGTTGGCTAAGGTCAGTTTACACAGGGAAGTAAAGCCCATGAAACTTTCATGCAGTAGCCATTACTATCGAGGACCCCCGCCCTGGGCACTCATAGTCGAAGATTGTTGCCTTAGGTTCATACACCCACGTATCAGTCCATACGGTACGGATCAGACATCCAATACTGTTAAAGAACGCGGGGAGATATGCTTTTTCCATTGTCGAAGGTTTCGGTACTCGGAAATGTGAAGCATTCAAACCGTAAAAAATGATAAAGTTTGGTGATCCTACGAGATTGGATGGGAAAAGCAAGAAGATAGGCGTAAACTCAATAATCACTCTACACTGTGGTCTGCTTGGTATAGGCAAGCATTTCTAAGTTCTACGATTCATTGAATTCTGAATAACGGACGTAATCTTATTCCAAACTTCTGTAATTTTAGAATGCTTAGTCCTGGCCCCAGTGTGTATTATTACCGGAAGCCCGACCACACTCTTCCCAATGCCGTTATGTTCACTGCTGCTCACGGACGAAGAAATTAGGACGTCCAGGCATGACCAATCATTTACAGACCCGGAATCACGACAAACACACATGAATCAGAGGGGATTTTTCCTGACGAAGCTTGTCTTTGTTGCTAATGTGACGGCTGCTTCGTCGTCTCTCCATGCTACTCTGGCTCCGCCGAATGTAGCATCAGTCCAAGATGTGGTAGTCTCTAAATACTTGTCAAAAACAGTACTAGAGCTTCCGGAATGCGCAGTAATAATCACCCTCTTAGAATCATTGTTTAAAATCCCTAAACATCAGCTAACCTGCTTATACTTAGAACCACTGCATCGTAACAGAGTTATTCAAGCCCGTATGCCAGCCGACAAATACGAGCTGCATTTGTACGAACCATGATCTCATCAAAAGCACTGAAATGTGTTTAGCGAGTAAATGCACTATTCCAGAAGCCCTAAGTATGTACTTAAGGCATTTTCGATTATAAACTCCTCAGCTTACGGACATTGTACGACCAGAAGGGCAGAAACACCAAAAGATGTTTTGTGAGGAACCTATAAGACTCAATACCAACCAAAGCCCGATTATGTGGTCACTTTTTACAGCCTCTCTGCTATCCGTTACTTTTCGTCTCCTCTCAAAGAATGCTATACTTGGCTCTGCCCCAGCCTTCACCATGGACGACTGTATCATCGTCGTGTCTTTGGTAAGTCCTGATCAAGTTTGTGACCCAGTTTTGTTGAACTGACTTTGTTAAAACCATGAAAATTAGGTATCTCTATTAGCAGGAGACATACCAATGCAGATGGGTGAGCAAATACCCTTTCGATATGTCAAGCAACCATCCTAACCGCATTCTGTAGCGATCAATTCAGGCCTCGGCCAGGATATCTGGATGGTGCCCCCTGACAACATTACTCAAATCTTACTTGTTAGTTAACAACTGCATCCCTGATTCCACATGAGGCGTATTGCTAAGTGACATTGCGATACCAGATATTTTTCATAGAAGAGATTCTGTACATCATAGTCATATGTACAACGAAGATTTCGATTATCATCCTCTATTTACGGATATTCTACGAGCCATGGGTTCGGAAAGTCTGCTACGTCCTCCTAATAAGCACAATTATTTTTGGTGCGGCCTACATGTTTCACGCTGTCTTCGCCAACTGGCCAATTAGCTACAGCTGGACATTTTGGGATGGCTTACATGAGGGAAAGGTGAGTGATTGGCAAGAATTCAAATCCAAATCGGTACAATGTCAATGATTCTACTACTCTTTCGGATCCAAGACTAATCCAACATGAAGAGAGGCAATATTCTGCTCATTAGTTTCCTCTATAGCGGCATAAACATCGCTCTGGACCTGTCCCTCTTTATCCTTCCTGTAACACAATTGTAAGTTTACCAAATTTTGTACAGCCGCGATCTGAAGACTTTTTACAAACCATGATAGCGTCAATGTTTCGTGGACTTTGAGGAAGAAGATCGGCACTAGCCTAATCTTCCTCGTCGGCCTAGTGTAAGCGATATTGGAGCATGATAAGTTTATGGCATCTACTTTGATTCTTTGGAAACGCTCCTGCACTGACCAGAGCAGTGTGACTGTGTCTAGTTGCATTCGCCTGAATACGATTCTTGTTTTTGGAGAAACCCATAATCCAATGTGTGAGTGGACTCAGCGGTACCCCTTAAGCTTGCTACTCAAATGCGACATAGGCACTCGCATATCATGATATTGACAAGCATCTAGATGACTTTAAGGATCTGTGCATATGGTCTTCAGTGGAGATTCATTTGAGTGTAGTTTGTGCCTGTATGCCTGGAATGACTGCGCTGGTCCGACGAGTCTCGTTTCGACGTCGAAAGTCACAATCACCACCACAGCAACCAGGCAATCGGCCTCCCACGGCGGCTCGGTCTTTCCCCCGTCAGCGCAGTCGGTTTTGGTGGGATCTCACAACGACACGTCCCCGAGGGTATCATGTTGTCTCGGGGAACATAGAGCTCCAAACTGAGAGAGGGGCTTCTGGGAGGCAACCAGCTGAGTTTAACGAGCAAACAAGCAACCTTAGTGGGCGTGATAGTGAAGAATGGGAGCCACACACAGAGTCAGATGATAGGGCTGACAAAGCTATGCCAGACGACATTGCAAACAGGATAGTCTGATGAGTTGAGCAACAACTGATACCATCTCCGGAGCATATTTAATATTTCTTAGTGCTGAAGGATCAACGTTATAGCCGGGGGAGAAAGCCCATCTTGAGGCATGATATTAGCTTATATACATATTCTAGTACATTGTCAAAGCCACAGAAACGGAATAGCAGGCTGCAGATGAAACATTAGAAGTTTATCAACCTAAAAATATGATCAAATCGAGCGAACCCAGCACAGCGACGAGACTATGATCCAGATACATGTAAAAAAAAACATGGACACTGTGGGAATTGAACCCACGACCTTTCACAAGCAAGCGCATAACACTGATTCCATGGCAAACCAGACTGAAATGCGAAGCGAAAATCATACCCCTAGACCAAGCGCCCTATGATTGGATGATCATAAAAACCAGAATCCACACTAACATCGGGAAATGTGTGAGTCTCTGTCGGTGTCGGCAACTAATCTCCAGCACAAACGTCTCAGGTGGTACTTGGAAACGCGCCTTTGCAGACCACGGTAATGAAGTGTACACCTTACAACTCCCCCCCCCCCCCCCCCCCCCCCCCCCCCCCCCCCCCCCCCCCCCAAAAGAAACCTACTAAAAAACTAAAAAAAAAAAGCTGGAGTGTCGCTAGGTATTGAGATCTATTCCCATTCCTCAAGCGCATTTATCAGCAAAGAGTACGGACAGGTATCTTTATGGCGCGTCCGGTCTGTTTACGATTCATATGGACAAGGGACCCTGATGATCTTTCCAACCAGGCTTCGCTCCGCCTTCTAGGATTGATTTCCAGGAGATGAGAAGGTCATCGGCTAGATCACGCAAGTGCCATCTCCAAATTCCGCTGGAAGGGGTTGACATGCCGAAGCACGAAAACTGAGACATGATCATCTTAGTCCGGAAGACCCCTGTGGGCGTCTTTTCCTGTCCAGTCCCCTCAGAACCCCAAGACTCAAATTACCCCGAGAACCAAATACTGTAAACGAAAAGAATGGTAAAGTTGTTTGTTCGTCTCCTCCTTCTTTTCTCTATCCCGTCTTTCTTTTTCCTTCTCCCCTTTTTTCCCCCGCAACAAGATATCCTCTGCGATGGTGGTCGGCAGAAAGACCACATTTATAAACACGATAGAGTGACCTAGCACTCTTCAATTGGGACCATCGCTTTTGATCTAACTCCTTGAAAGCAATGTTGCAGTCCAGTTCCTATCATTAAGATTCCGTAGCTCAAACCCGTTATGAAAATTGCTTCAAGCCCGGAGCTGGGTGCCATGAAGATGTCGCCGATTGTTTTAATGGAAAGTTAACAGTGACTACCACGTGAGTTCCAATTGATGCCTTCACCTGATTAGTGAGTCGGTCTATTCTTGCTGTGGAATTCAAAACACCCCCAAACTGCCTAAGATGGCATCGGTTGAGTTCTAACCCAAGGCCACATTCCACTAGGTATGCCTCAGAGCGCATCATATAAATTTAGAGAAGGGTACTTGGGAAGAAGAAACAAACAGCCTTGCGCATGTCAACCTCCTTTCTCTGCTCCGACCAGATTAACGGGATCAATCGAAACGATCGCCATGTCCTACCGGCCCCCCCAGAAGAACCCCCTAATCCTGCTTTCCGACGGCTCATGGAGTGGACGAGAACGCGGGGCAGGCTCTAACGTCCATCAGTTGGCCAATCTGGTTTGGGGTGGCGCCGGCCTTCCTAATGATGACGATTTCGCGCATCTTCATCCTTCAGGCAAAGCCCGTTATGTCAACAGCGTCCCAGTTGGCAGTACCTTTATGGAGTAAGTCCATCAGCAAAAAGGTGTTCTTTCAATTCACTGATTTTTTAAAGTCATCTAGTTCGCGGTCTCAACGTCCACGATATCACGCACCAGTGCGTAGACGCTTACGAATACCTTGTCCGCGGATATACACCACAAGAAACAGAAATTTGGATGTTTGGCGTTTCTAAAGGCGCTTATATCGTCCGCGCCGTAGCTGGAATGATCAACAACTGCGGTATTGTGAAGCCAGTGTACCAGTCGAACGGCGACGTCGACGAGGAAAAGACGCACCAACTTTGTCAAGAAGTCTACCGCATCTACCAGTGTCCTTCCGAGCCTAATGCGCCGAAGAGTGAGAAATCCAGAGATTTCAGGAGGAAGAACAGCTGGGCTCTCATCGGCGACGGCGACGTCATTGAGTCGCCTGTCCGCTTCATGGGGGTCTTTGACACGGTGGGCAAACGTGGAATCCCCGAGTTTGCCGATTCGCTCGGTATCGACTGGCCTAAGCTGTATGACCAGCATGTTTCGAGCGTTGTGTCCGACGTCTACCACGCCGTCTCACTGCATGATCGCTTGTACGCCTTTCAACCTTGCCTCATTTCACGCGACACAGAGTACGGACCGTCATATGGCATCACGGAGCGCTGGTTTCCTGGCACACACTACGACATCTGCCGGCAGCAGTTCAAGTTCGTCAGGGGTATTCTCCCAAGAAGTCTCGAAAGCGTTCTTCCAGCTTGGGCTTGGACGAGTAAGGTCATCAAGCCAAACGAGATTCTCTCCGATTTAGTTTTAAAGTGGATGCTAGAGTGCATCGACACGCACGACCCCTCTGGTTTCATCATCCCAAAGGGCAACATCTACCGTGAGCTGGACCGACTGAAAAAGGGCATTCTCGAAGGACAGAGCACCGGGGACGGTGATGTCTATAATCGCATCCTGCAGTTCGCGCCCTTTGGACAGTACCTCGATCTCGCGCTGTCGGTGGCATTTGGAAAGTGGCAGAACACTCAGCTATATCAGTTGCTCTTTGCATGTAGACCAAGGTCTATCCCTGAGTTCAATGCATCCGTGTACAACTACAGAGGACCCGATCCGAACCTAGATGGCAATATCATCCAGAAGCTGGCCAACCTTTCGTCGAGCTCGACGCCCACTGAGGAACAGGCTAATACGCGTTACCCCGCTACTTCATATGATGGATGGTTGCTGAGACGGTAGTCTGTGGACGCGCCTTGGTGCTCATTCTCGTGTACGGTATCAGGGATCTGAAAGCCCCCTTGTAGCACATGCAATTTCACATCTATATCTTTGGTGTCTAAGTGGAAGGCGGTTTGATTCGTTGCAAGGCTGCCAATACTGGAGCGACATGCGGCGGCTGTGTTCCTTGATTCATATGCTATTCAGACGCATCGTAGGGCCATCTATAAGGAGAATCCATCAATCGCAATCGCTGAGGTTTCAACTAGCTAACTAGCACTATGGATTAGTCTTCTGCCAGAACAAATAGCAGAAAATGTGCTCTCTAACTTGAGTATCTAGGTTTTAGAAAACAGTTGTCAAAGTTGTAGTCAACACTCTGGAAGGCGGATGTGGCCCTCTCTCCGTTTCCGCAGGCAAAACACATCTCTGGCCCACTCCCACGTATGGATGGCCATGCTCATCGTTCCAAACATAAACAAGGGTATCACAGTATTAGCAAACATGTACAGCAGACCACCAGACTGTTTGACAATGTCAAACAGCTCGCCGCGCATGATACGCAGCGACTCTTCCTCATTCTTCCATGGGCCCACCAAGCGGAATTTAGCGTTGAAGTTGCTGCCCATCGCCC
The DNA here is from genome assembly GCF_022836535.1 of Colletotrichum spaethianum. NCBI lineage: Eukaryota > Fungi > Ascomycota > Sordariomycetes > Glomerellales > Glomerellaceae > Colletotrichum > Colletotrichum spaethianum. The sequence goes on along the minus strand of NW_026054815.1, from coordinate 59,307 downwards.
ATGTGTATACTGCCTTGAAACCCTTGGAAATGACGTAGCTAAAGCGCGGGGCAGAGCCTATGTCAAGAGCTAGCTGGTATACGTAGCTCTCGTGATCAACGCCGCGCTTCTCAGCCCAGGGATCACGGCCGCAGCGAGAATGTAGCTTCCAATCTATGTCGTATCCGGGAAGGGCATTTGGATCGAGGGGATGGGATCTTGGCGAAGTCGTAAGGCCTGGGACGGTAGGGTACTTTGACTGAAGGAGGCGGAGAATCCAGAACTGAGTTTGCATCTCAGCTAGGGTTGGGATGGCTCCTTGATGTGATGTTAGTGACATGCAAACCCATGACCTGTTCGGAGGCATTACCCAGATTTGGCCTCACGAAGCCGATGAATCCCACAGAAACGTCATTACTATGATAAATAGCCCGCACGTCTGCCGTGTCGGGTGTACCATAACTCTCATCCAAAAACGGGAAGCGGCGAGTGTACCCTGTGGCGAACAGAACCACATCCGGCTTCACAACCATCTGCTTCATCTTTTCGGATTCTGGTCTTCCAGTGTCACGAAAGTGCATAATGCCATCGTCGTCAATGTACTCGGGCCAAGGTGCCACATCAATGTATCTTCCCTTTGTGTCGACGTCGTACTCTTTGATATAGAAGAAGAATCGGCGAATTCGCTCCATGATCGTCAACGGGCGGCGCCAGGGTGCGGAAATATAGGGAACTGCTCGAGTGGATTTGGCTGGAAAGACTATTGTCATTGGTCAGTTGGCTGCTGCGTGTATTGACGTAGGGATGCATACAGTGATCGATGTGCATCCTCTCCCGGGGCATGCCGCCGACCAGTTGGTCCCAACCAACAGCAGCTCCGCCGATAAGCGAGAAGGTTACATCGATCTGTTGATTATAGAAATTCCAAAGAAGCTGGCTTGACTGCAGCTTCGGGGGTACATATGCAGTGTCGAACAGACTGGCAATTGAGCAGTCAACGGGCTTCTCCCTAATATCTTTCCCCTTACCCCAGAATCCAAACATTACAGGAGACGGCGCAGTCTATGTGATTTAGTACTGGGTCAGTGATCTTACTGGTAGAAAACAAGCGTACCTTGGGTGCCACTACAAAGCCGTCTCTGTGGCACATGACAACATGCTGCACACTCTCGGTCGTGGCAGCAAGTTGGCCGAGGTCCTGTCCGGTCTCCCCGGTGCCGACAATAACAACTGTTGGCTTCTCACTCTTGATATCTCGAAGCTGGTCTCGTGATTTGAATTCTGAAGAATGAAGTACCTTCGGAATCTTTTCGAGGCCCTTAAGGGGTGGAATCCTTGGTTCGACGTTTAGGCCGGAGCAGACGGCGACGGCATCGCAAGTGTATTCCAAGGTGGTGCCATCAGATCGACTAACGCTGATGATGTGGCCTTCACCTTCTATTCGGCGAATGCAGGTGACTTTTGATGAGCATTCGATGTGAGACCGGAGCTCGAAGCGATCACAATACTCGTTGAGGTACTGCACATAAATCTCTGGGGTGACGTAATCAGGGGCATCTCGGGGTAGGCGATGATCGGAAAAGGCAGTCAGATATTTGGACGATACGAGCTATGGCCATATTGTAAGCTTCACCTACCATCTGACGGAATGAAGCATTCAAGCGATATTTTGGTGTTTGGATGCGGGATACTTACCTCTGCGTCCTCGTAGACTCGGTATTTGAACGTGCCTCCAATAGTCTCCTCTGCCTCGAAGACCCGAATCTCGATAGGCTCAATCGCAAAGTACAGATGCGCCCACTTGAGATATCTAGCCGTCGCCAGACCCGCAGGTCCGGCACCGACGACAGCGACTTTGAGCGGCATAATTACTTAGCGCGCGGGCGGCCTTAACTCTTAACGTCCCTTCCTTTCAAGGTCCTCCGAAGTTATGGTGCATACAAAAATTTGGGTATGTCTCTCGAGTAAGGGGGGCACACACCCTCCAGCGCCACGAGGAGCACAGGAATAGGAACCGAAAGACTGTCGCAAGGAATCGTGGGAGCCGTGAGGGAAAGGGAAATTGAATTGTCCGCTGATGGGACGACGGGGAAAACCGTTCGGTCTTATGGCTTACATCACACCTTCACTAGCATCCGCACAGACAACTCAATTACACTCACACTACGGACGACAGCGAATCTCGGTGGGCGGAAGGGAAATGGAGGTGTGGTACCAGGTTACCCGGCTGCGACGGTCTCGTCTGATTTTCCGCTTCCCGAGTCTTTTCGTTTCCCTCCAGGAATTATCCCCAAGAACCCCTACTCTAAACCAGGTAAGGCAAGCAGAATGACCGCATTTAACACCGAGCTAATGGTACGGTCCCCTTGTACGTGCGTATGGCCAACCAGCCGGTCGGTGGAACTTATCGACCCTTCGCGTCAGGGAACCCAATTGTGAGGTTCGGTGATAGTGGATAGACCTTGCCAACAGTGCAGTAGTGCGACTTAGTTCCATGCGACAGCGAGGTCTTTCCTTGTTCTCGTCATGAGACCCCAAGACATTAGCGGGGAAAGCAATGTCTTCAGTGGGGCGGTCCCCCGAGAGGCATCGGCTCTTGTTTTGTATGATTATCGATTGTCTTGGATTGGTCGAGGATATCGTCTTCCTCTATTCTGGAAGATGATGTGGGACCTCATCAACCGCTGGCCCCTGGGACCGGTACTTCCCAGGTCTGTGGAGTTTTTTTTACTATGGATCCTCTCTGGGATATACGGCAAGGTATCTGCACTATCAAAAATGAGTTGTCTTATTTCCAACCCGGGCTGGTGGCATTCGGTCTGGGGCCGGCGTTCTATGTGGCCTAAGAGGCACAAAGACAGCCGCCACGCGGCGTCGAAGCGTAGCTGTCCTAATGCCCCCAGACAAAGCGCAACGGCGCGCTTGGTGTTTCCGGCCATTTTGTCCGGTTGAATGTGGGACCATCTGGCCCGAGTTGGCTGCCACACCCGCGCCGGGTCGAAACTCAATCTATTGTTTTGGCTGTCATCTCGAATACGGGTTGCCGGCTTTACGGACGTACATTAGTGCAAGATAACTGGCTGAATTGGTTAGATTCTCTCAATTTTTCTGCGTTCATGTCAGCTCCTCGTGTGAGTACACCCCCGGAATCGCAATGTCTGACCGCCACTTCGGTTCAGTAAAGACCTGCTCAATCAATCGAACCCGAAAAACTAAACTGGCACAGGTCACGTCACGTTCGAAAACGGCTCCACCTGTTTTCAAACGTCAGCAGTCTCGGCGCCGTAGCTCTTCACTTGTTTCTTCCACATGACTGTTTGTCACCACCACTGCCGTGTTCCCATGCTGCCTTTATTTATTCTTGCACAATATCAGCCGCTGTCCACCAGCTCACGTCGTCCCATCTGAGTTCCGTTCACCGCTCATTATATCTCTCCTTCTCGTCATCAATGATCTTTCATCAATCAGTATATAATCTTTGCTCGAGGCACTTGAGACCTATCACAAGTCTTGTATCAGTCGGGCATTTTTCTTAGTAGCGGGAAAGTTCCAGTAGACTGTATTACGTCATTGCAGAAGTATTTTGTCTAGTCAATTTTGGCCAAGATGTTGCTGTCCTAATACTATCGAGCCTACTAACCAAGGATTACGCAAGGATGTCTCACATACTATTCTTGCATACTCTAGCCCTAGGCTGATGACCCTCTCCTGTAGCCAAAGGCAAGACCAGACAACTCACGAAGTATACGAGCATCTACATTACAAAGCAATAAAAAACAGGCGTAGTCTTACAGAGGATATGGGTAATGTGGTAGTGCCGATGGCAAATCCAAGCGCGACACGTTCACCGAAAGCGGCATTTCTCGTTAGTAGTGGGTGCCAGAAGCAAAAATACCGGCTTGAGATGTTGTGTGAGCGACTTCCCTGTCGTAGACCAAATTACCCCTACCAAGTGCTGGCCACCAACGTAAAACTCGCATCAGACCTTCGCTGGTGGGTGCTCGGGTGTCGAAGCATACCTGAAGAACATTTCTTATGTTTACAGAGCATATACTATATCAAACCATCTGATAGGTTTATGTAATATGGGACTAGCAAGACCGCGTCAACGTGGCTAAGAACCCTCTGCTTACACTGTCTAGGAAATAGATGAAAATAACTAATGCCACTAAGGAGCTATCACACACTTTCGCAAAGGCTTAATCAACAGCACAATACATCGCGAAAAAATCTGGGCTAATAACGCGTACAGCAGGAGGAAGAGATACTACGAATGGAGACTTTGGTACTTATTAATCAATCAAGTCAAGGCCGACAATCAATGCGGGAAAGAAATTGAAAGGCTGATGGCCTTTACTTTGTAGGAAGGGAAGAAAACAAGCACCAGAGTAGAGACTACGTTTCATCATTCAAGGCGACTTGTGGTAGAACCCATAGTTAGAGAGAAAAAAACAATCCATCCAATACCAACATAGAGAATTGGGCAAATAAGATACATCAAGAGCGTCATACACCGAGTCTGCTCAAAGTGAGCAGATCGAAACAACCTTATATCCGTGCACTCTACTTGCCAGATGATATTCTTGATCCAGGGTGGAAAGTGCATTTTTCGGTGCTTTGGGTCAACGAAAGTCTTGATGTGATGAAGCATACTTCAGCACGGAAAGTCCTGTGGTCCTAAAGAATGTGTTGAGATTGGTCATTGGCATCAGTTCGAAATCATTCGATTCAATGCTTCATTTCTCAGTGAATTTCTTCGTTTCGGCTTTTTGTTTGGATATCTCGTAACGCCCGGCTCAAGATATCAGTTCTAGTTTTGCTTGTCCACGCTATTTTCTTCTTCGCAGCTAACGTACTTAGTGCTCTTTCACGTGAGGTAAGTGGAATCTTTTCTGCGTAAACCTTCTTAGTAAAGAGAGTCTGACAGTTCTTTCGGCACACTGGTACGAATTTGTGTAGTAAGCGTCGGATACCCAGAAACATGTTTTGCATCGGGACTCGGCCATCTTTATCTTACTTACTATAGATTGAGGAAACGATCAAGTCGAAGCGGAGTGACTATATTCAGATAACTCGATAGACTTCATTCACACAGAAAACGTGGCTCTGGCGGTCACCTACCGGCTGACGCCGCTGAAACCTGCATACAGGTAGGAGACTCTAGTGTATTGCAGCGGGCCAAGCGGATGAAATATGGAGATGTGACCTGAGCAGGTCTTCTAAATCAGGTAGGTAGCTAGAGCTGCGATATGCTCCATTCTTATAAGAATGCAACGACGGTACTACCGGGGCCTATCACACATCTAGAGAAGGGATAAAGTGCTTGAGAGGAGTTTTGTAGACATTTAATTAGACGTCAATGCAGCCGGGGTTCTGTCTGATATGTCGAAGCTGTGGCATTTATTAGTCAAATCCGCGGTACCAGGAAAATGCCGGTGAGAAACTAAAAGAAGACTGTAACTGGAAAATTTTAGGGTCTGTTCCATCGCACGCTGTTGTGACGTTCTGGACACAGTTGACATCATGGTGTGGTCCCCTGCGGAGGTTGAGGTCTGCTTCATCCGAACGCGAAACGGTCCGTTGAAAAGTCTGTTCCATGCATACTTATACTGCCGCACTTACTACGATTGAATATGTTGGAGAGAATAAGGATAAGAAAGGCTGGTGACCCAAATTTTATTCATGGTTGGATAATGTATGCTTATGTGGGGAAAAACCTAACTTTGATACGAGCAACATGAGAGGCACTGAGCACAACAAAGCACCGTACAGGGCTACTTGGGCCAGGGTAATGGTCGGCGTATTCAGAGATATTCAAATGGCGTTTAATGTAGTAACGCTGTCAGTGATGTTAGCGAACTTGTTTAAAGCTCTGCTGGCGCCACCAATCTGGCTAGAGGCTAATTGAGAACTTTGATCTTGAGGGGACTCCATATTCTACCCACAATAGCATGTTATCAGACTCTGTAGAAATCAGTGGGATGTGCCAAGTAGCTTCCAGACAGACCCATAGTACAAAGTGCACGCATTGACCCAGAAGAAAGGAGCTGTCGATTTCACCAAATCGGAAATTCGGACAAACGCCTGATTTTTGCCGTTGGGATCTTGGAACCTAATCACCTGATCGATCTGTCCCGCAAACAAATGTTTTCGTCCGTGTGCTTCGATATTGTTGACAGAAGGTGGATGGAATCCTGGAAGTAAGCTTTGGACTTTTTCAGTTGATTAATTACCACGCGAGGGAGCAACTCGCCACTCAGAGTATTTAACGGCGATTGCTGACACACATAAAACTCTCTTAGTAGAAGGTCTTTCTTTTGTTGGTTCTCTGTTGATTCTCTGAAGCATTTCACTGTTGACGATAACTTGCATTTTGCAGCGCGAAAACTTATGTTTTGACAAGACCCTATCTTTATGCTTCAACCCCGAACTTCGTAAGCTTTGGTCGCGATCATTTTCCTGTCAAGGCTGGAGAACTCCTTTGGGAATACATGAACCCTCTCTATCAACCAAAAAGCAAAACACAGATTCGCATCTCGTCTATGCTAGGAAAACATTTCGCAGCGGACATCGCTGTGGTTGGCCTCTGGGTAATGAAAGGGGTTATTACGTGCATACGCTAGTATGGGGCTCTGGCAGCCCTAGGACGGATTTCGTCCCTCTTTAGCAAGTAGACCAATCAACATGCCACCCGAAAGCGAGTAGGAAACTTGATCATCGCAATCATCGCGCCCACTTACCCGCTGCCCAGAGCCTTGGCAATCGTATGAGGCATAGGCTACCAAACTGCAACCCATTTTTGGTCTTTCGTCCGTGGCGTGAAACCTGAGCTGCTCATGAGATACAGTGCGGTATTCAAGTCTGGGTCATTCTATAAGTCTTTAAAAGACTTCACGAAGTATGTTCAGATCCAGCCAGCTTCCGTCGTCTGTTCCTCCTCCTAGTCATTCTTTTCACCTTTTTCCCCCAGATACATCTTCAGTGGCAACTCAATTCCACGCTGGCGTGATCGAGTCCTTCTTTTGCATCGATTTACGCATTCGTTCTTTATCATAACAACGCTCTCTTCCACTTTTTTGACACAATGCGTTTCTCTGCATCCGTAATTCTTGCTGCCGCTGCCGCAACCACAGCCTCTGCCCAGGCAGTCGTTGGTAAGGCTTACGGTTTCGCTGCTGGTGTTACCGGTGGTGGAAACACGGCTGCTGCTACTCCGTCTTCCGCCGAGGAACTCGCCGAGTGGTTGTCCGACGACACTCCCCGCACGATCGTTATCGACAAGGAGTACGACTTCACCGGCAAGTCTGCCACCGGAGAGGGATGTGACCGCAAGAGCTGCAGCGCCGCCAACGGTGGTCAGCTGTATCTCGGAGACCTCTCCTGCGGAAGTTCTGACAACACAGTTGCTACTGTAACCTACGATGTCGCCGGCACCGAGCCTTTGATTGTCGGCAGCAACAAGAGTATTCTTGGCGTGGGTGGAAAGGGTGTCCTCAACGGAAAGGGGCTTCGTATCAAGGCTGACGCCAAGAACGTCATTGTTCAAGGCCTTGAGATCACCAACCTGAACCCCGGCGTTGTCTGGGGAGGTGACGCTCTTGACCTTCAGGGTGGTAACGATGGTGTCTGGATTGACCACTGCAAGTTCTCCCTGGTTGGTCGTCAGTTCATCGTCAGCCACTACGACGGCTCCCGCGCGACCATCTCCAACAACGAGTTCGATGGTGTTACTGAGACTTCCGCCTCCTGCAATGGCAATCATTACTGGACCATGATGCTCAACGGTGACGGTGACCAGATCACTCTCGACAAGAACTATTTCCACGACGTCTCTGGTCGCGCCCCTAAGCTTGGCGATGGCGGTACCTTCCAAGCCACCAACAACCTGTTCAGCAACATGAAGGGCCACACCTTCGAGCTATACTCTGGCACTGTTGCTCTTATCGAGGGCAATGCTTTCGAGGCCGTCGACACCCCTTACAACGGCGAGGCATTTTCCAACAGCTTCAATGTTCCTGACGCCTCTGCCGCTAGCGCCTGTCAGTCTCAGATCGGTCGTGCTTGTGCCGTCAACAGCATCGACTCCCGCAGCGGGGACTTCAAGGCCTTGTCAGGAACAAGCGCTCTGTCAGCCTTCTCTAAACTCACCGAATACCTTGTGGAACCCGTCGCTGCCACCGGCGTTTCCAGACTCGTCAAGGGCAGTGCTGGTCCCTCTAACCTCGACTCCAGCTCTGCCGCAACCCCCACCATAGCCACTGATGCCGAAGAGACCACGGCCGAAGGCGATGCCACTGCTGAGGAGGAGCCCGCTATTGTTGAAGAGCCCACCGCCGTGGAAGAGCCTGATGCCAAAAATCCCTCGGCTGATGACAACACCACTTCTTCCAGCGAGACTGCTCAGCAATGGGGCCAATGTGGAGGCAACAACTGGACTGGCCCTACTGCCTGCGCCTCCGGTACATCTTGCGTTGTCCAGAACGAGTGGTACTCACAGTGCCTCAGCTCTGCCGCTAGACGCACCATGAAGTCGCTACGTCGCTCTTAGGGTGTTGTTAGTCTATAGGCTTATCTCAGGATGCCCCCAGGAGTCGCCTATTACATTTAGCCAATCATTTACACCTACACACTGCCTGGAAACTGGAATTACATTGCTACTTCTATTTAAATATAGCTGGTAACTCACATGACCAAAGCAGAGTCGGGGACAATGGTATCATTGCTAGTCGTAAACATTGTTTCTATTCATCAGGAACAACCTCTCATCATGTTGGGTACCATCCATATGACTCTAGCATATTCTCTAAAATTATCGACGAGGCTTGATCTACGCAGGGTTCAGGCGTAGCCAACCTAATTGTCAGCATCACAACGAGTTGAAGAGAACAGTGTAGGCGCGGAGTGGCTCTCGGTCATCAACTATACGTTAGAAAATGCATGGGGCAATAATCAGCCTTTGACTCCAACTATGAAGCTCTTATGCTCCCATGTCCTAGCATTTAGAGGTGTTACACTCGGTGTTCTTTTTTTAGCGGTTGTTCCCAGGGTTACGTCACGGAGCTCGGACGAACTGGGTCAGAATGTGTCAACCCGAGAATCGGCATATTGGGCGTTCTATAAACTCGCCCCCCAAGCAGAATTGCCACCCAGTGAAGGATGTTCTTCGTAGCTTAAACCTGCCGACCTCGGAAGATTAGACAATCTAAACTGTGACACGGGTGAGCGCAGCCGACTGCTTGATCGGGAGATTTCGAGGAGAGGGGTTGGGAGATGTGGGTTGATGACGAGGGACGAGTTTACCATAATAGTTGAACACAAGGAAATTAGATCGGGCACTCAGTGGTCCCTGGCTGGCTTTCAAGCTTGCATAAATGTTTCCTTGTACAGCAAGACAGCTACCTAGAACGACAGAAGTCCCAATTTGTGCTCCATCCAATACTTGGTCCTTTACAGAGATACTTGCCCGCCTGACGCACAAGTGCTATGACGGCAGGATGGCCTAAAAGAGTGACCGATACGAGAAGGATTCAGTTGAGCCCCACAACGCGCAAATAAATGCGGTCCTCTGCAGCAGCTCTTCGTATTCTGCGGAAGGGTTGCAATGGCGGGCTGTGCCTGACATTCGTGTCATAATCTAGCCTACATCATCAGCAGCTACCAGTTTTGAGATAGTGAGAAACAAGTGTAAACAGCTATGTGAACGACATGGATACTATGTACAAAAGTATCAAAAGTAATGTAATGATTGGTCTGAATGTGAGGTGTTATGATCGAGGACTCTGGGTTCGGTGGGGCTAGGAATAGTTCTTAGTGCTGGCACTAGACCGCTAATCGAACTAGCTACCGTCCGCCTCAGGTCTTTGACGGCTCACTTTGTACAACTCTCTTGCAGCAAGTGAACCTGCAGCCAGCGAGCGGCCATTCCCGCTGGACTACCGTGCTGTGCCGCAGGCCAGGCATCGAACCGGAGGTGGCACGATGAGTTGTCCTAGCTCCTCCGCAAGCTCTCGAGTCCTGAGCATTGGCTGTTTTGGCGTACGAGGAAATATGGTGTAACCGAAGCCTATGCATGCATGAGGAAACGGGAAACTGGCTGTAAAACTTGATTCGGCAAGATGAGATTTACATCTTAGCACAATTGACTCGCCTACCAACAGGTGCCATGGCTTGATTGCGGGCATGCATCGGGGTAACTTGCGGGCAAGGATTGTAAGCCTCGAGAGTTCCAAGGGAGGGAACGGCATCGATCAACCTCGTGTGTCCACCAAATGATCGCGCTAGACGGCCTTGTCGGGCATGCATTTGCAAGGGCAAAAGAGCTTTTCTTCACGTTGGAGTATTTAAGGATTGCATCAACCTCACTATTGGCATTTAGACCAGCCACCACAACCTTCCATCCTCAGCATTTTGAAAGCCTTTACAGCGTCCCTTCAAGCTGACCCCACATCAATATGCAGTTCTCTACTATCATCTCCGCCGCCTTTTTGGCCATCGCCTCGGCCGAGAACACCACCTACCCGCCCATCAACTTAGGTCGGTTCTACTACCCCCACGGCAACCAATTCGTTGCCTGGAGCCCTTTCACCCCCACCACTACACAAGAGGTCGCCGAGTTGTGTGATAGCCGTGGCGCCATCAAGGGAACAGCGACCTGGACTGCCGTCAGAGTGTGGAACACCTACGTCTTTGACCCAATCTGTCGCAATCCCTTTAACCTTACCGACGACGCTACCAACACCACTTACTACAACCTTGAGCTCGCCTGCGTGGATGACAACATTCCTATTACGGCAGAGCCAGAGGTCACTGCTGTCGTGGACAGAAACACGAATAAGACTATTGAGTCCTGCGTCCCCGTGCCGACAGATACTGGGATAGGTGGCGGGGTGAGCTGTACCAGGGGTGCTGATGGGGGTCTCAATTTCCAGTTCGCTTGCTCTGCTTGAAGATCAGATTTAACATGGTGGACAATAACTGGGCAAATTTTCTAAAGGGACTGCACATTCGACACGTTGGTTGGTGTCGAGCTAGGAAAGCAGAAACGACCTGGCACAGTCTGATGTATACTTCGGATGCATCAAGGGGTATATTGAGGCGTCGAATCCCAGCTTGTTGCAGCTAATAAACTCTGAGTAGTTGCTGGCGCAAGCATCCCGCCAGCAATTCTGAGAATACTCGGGTGGGAAACCATGCAACAATCAATCTGCAACCATTGCACGTTGCAGATAGTTTATGCGCCAGACAGCTGGAGGTGATAGGTAGGCATCTTTTTAGAAGACAAACGTCAAACAATGATTAATTTTGCTTTAACTGCGTCTTCGATCCTGTTGACTTGTGCAGTGACGAGTAGAATAGGCAGCAAATGCGTTCCGGCGCCAAAATTTAGTAAGCGGCCGAGAACAGATTCACTTGAGCCTAAATCTCAAATTACACATGGATCTAGGTCTGGGGGAACAGAATTGGGGATTTCTTTTCTCGAAGAATTCTTCCCAACCATTTTAGAGGCTCCTACCTTATTCTCTTAACGTGTGGTGACCTTTGGTGTGCGGCAGGTAAGCAATCAGCTGCATGGAGCGTCCTAGCTAGCTGGCCAAACCAACTCATCTTTTAGTGCATGACATAAGAGTAAGCTGAGTGAATGACTCTTCATAGAAATATTGGTAGGATACGAATTGGGGCTAGCGCTGGTGCTTCTCCACGTCCGCACTCCCGTGTGGGGATCGTGAGTAGCGGGACCTAGTCCCTTTAGGATGCATCCTGCGCCAGATGAGAAATAAACCAATTCACCGACTACTCAGGCGTGTATCAGACAGGAGGCGTACGCGATTGCTGTAGTTGAGATGCGATCTCTGTGGGCGTTCATGATGCATTCATCTGCAGTTTCCTCATATTTCAAAATCGACTGGGCAGCACGGGAACGCTGACTGGGCTATATAACATGCTTACCTTCCTGGTCATAGGTGTTTGAGACCGATAACATTTTCAACGCCATTTCTCATCCCATCAAGCATTTCAACCCCACACAATACTGAGCCTCGCTTGGAGAAATTACTCTCAATCCGGCCTTACTGCCTAGTAATTGACCTCTAATTCACAATGCCAGCCAACCGAGCTGCCTGGCTCACCGGCAAGAAGGTCAAGCCTTTGGAAGTCAGGTCAGCGCCTTACACAGCCCCAGGCGAGAATGAGATCGTCGTCCACAACCGAGCTGTTGCCATCAACCCCGTGGACTGGATTAAACAAGAAATAGGCGACTTCATGTACGAATGGGTCAAATACCCCATGATTCTGGGCAACGACATTGCCGGAGAGGTTGTTGAGGTTGGATCTGGCATTAGTGCGAAGCGATTCAAAGTTGGAGACCGCGTCTTGGGTCACGCTGTCGGTCTTGATAAGCGCAGCAACAGGACATCGGAAGCCGCTTTCCAAGACTACGTTGTCTTGAGAGCCAATCTCGCTTCGACGATCCCCGACTTCATCAGCTTCGAGCAGGCGTGCGTAGTCCCCCTCGGTGCATCGACTGCCGCGTCCGGTCTCTTCGCGAAAGATTTTCTCAACTTGCAACATCCGAGGCTTGATGCGAAGCCTAACGGCGAGACTCTCTTAGTCTGGGGTGGGTCGACTAGCGTGGGCTGTAATGCAATCCAGCTCGCGATTGGCGCGGGTTATGAGGTTATTGCGACGGCCTCGCCAAAGAACTTCGAATACCTCAAGACCCTCGGCGCCAAAGAAACCTTTGATTACCGCAGCCCCACCGTCGTTCAGGATATTATCACATCGTTCCAAGGACGAACATCTGCCGGCGCCATCGCTATTGGGGCCAACTCCCTCATCCCTTGCGTCAATATCATCGCAGCGTCCAAGGGACGAAAGTTTGTTGCCCAGGCGAGCGTTGCCGGGCCAGGAAAGCCGCCTAGCAGCATGACTGGTTTGGTGTCCATGATCTGGGCGCTGACCGCTGAGAGTGTCTCAGCCACTGTCAAGGGCAAACTTTCTGGTGTTCGGAGCAAGTTCATCTGGGGAAGCGACGTCATGGCTAACGAGGTTGGCGTGGCAGTGTATCAAGACTTCTTACCTGATGCCATGGCTCAAGGCAAGTTTGTTCCGGCTCCGAAGGCGGAGGTGATTGGCAAGGGCCTCGGATCCATCCAGGAGGCGTTTGGGGTCAGCTACAAGGGGGTTTCTGCAAAGAAGGTGGTTGTGTCTCTCTAGATACCCAAAGCTAGTTGTATTGTTCATTTGTTCTTTGGCGCTTCCTTGCCTCATCAGCGCCAAATCCTGCCTTGAAACTTTTGAATGCCGTTATAATTACACTTGATAAAGCAGAGAACATTACATGTACCCTCCGTGTCTCCTATTGTGTGTTGAAGCTCTTTTGTTCTATAGGACCCATTGTCGATGAAGGTATCTGATACAATTCACTTCTCGGGCTTTTCGCCGTATAGTCCTTTACCAGGCTTGGGGTTCCTGAGGTACGACATAAGTCATCCGATTCCCGTTAACCTCCTTCCTTTTTAGCTTTAGACACTGCGTCAAGACTTGCCAATTTCCACACAGAATGTCGATCAGGTTAGTTGCATCCCCTTGGCGATCGATGAACGGACCAAAACGTCGACTACGCGAGCCAATAGGGAAAAGGTGAACGCGTAACAAGCTTTCCTTAGCGCTGACCGCCAGTCGGCAATGAACCGCGATGTACCTACGTACACATCCATATTCACTACCTAGGTTATCACATACTCACCAACAAACGCTTCGCTCGACACCGCAATCATCTGCCGAGGCGCCTATTATCCCCCAAAGCGGCCCGAGCGCGGGGTAAAGTGTCTGCCTGCCCACGTGGTGTCCGGGGTCCGGGGTCCGGGGTCCAGTCGCAGCGTCCGCGCGCGTCTGACTCCTTGACTCCTTGCTGTATCAAAGACTCACTGCGCGACAACACGGAGGATGATCAAACCTCAAACATGACTAGTACATCATGACAGGCATATCTGACCACATATAGCAGGGCAAGGTCGCTAATTATAAGGCGCTCAGGTTAGCGCGCATCGCCTCGCAAAGAATCACCCGAGGCCTACACAGCCAGCGCTAGGAAAGCTGTCCCTCATGCACTGACGCGTGGGCAGCACTCGGCATGGATAATCTCTTCCGGCGCATTGCCAATCTACTCGTGCGGATCTGGCCTCCGGGATACAAGCTTCTATTGGATCGCTTCAGGTTTTGTTGAAACTACGACACTTGGTGCCGACTTTCCGTATCTTATTCCATCCCCATGACCTTGACCTGAACGAGTCCGGCCGCCTCGCAGCGCGAGCTTCGTTGCCAATGACGCCCTAGTATTGTGAGTTAAACAAGTGTGCAGTGCCATTTGGGAAGGTAACGATAGAAAATGTCCATTATCGGCTATAATTGGAGCAAAATCTTGACGGGTCGACGCTGTATGACATGCCTGTTTCGGCACACGGACTGCCATCCGAGCAGTTTGGACGAAGACGTGCTTAAAAAAGATCAGACAACACACAGCTTAAAAGCAAACGATGTGCCAGCTTCTCGCCGATGGATTCTGAAAGCTCACAGGCGCTCTCATCCGACCCCCCCCTGCCGTGACTCCATCAAGATTGATTGGACTTGACAATGTTTTCGCGAGCCGGCCTCGAACACGCTGGCGCACTCGCCCTTGGCCTAGTTGCCACAGGCTCCCTTGTCGCCGCTGGACCCTGCGACATTTACTCATCTGGTGGCACGCCGTGCGTCGCCGCACACAGCACCACTCGCGCCTTGTACAGCGCCTATGTCGCACCGCTCTACCAGGTGAAGCGCGGCTCTGATGGAGGCACTACCGACATCGCGCCGCTGTCCGCCGGCGGTGTTGCAAATGCCGCCGCCCAAGACTCGTTCTGTACCAACACTACCTGTCTCATCACCGTGATTTACGACCAGTCCGGCCGCAAAAACCACCTCACTCAGGCTCCAGGTGGCGCCTTCAAGGGCCCGGAAGCCAACGGTAACGATAACCTTGCCAGCGCGATCGGCGCGCCCGTCACGCTAAACGGCCAGAAGGCGTACGGCGTCTTCATCTCACCCGGCACCGGCTACCGGAACAACGCCGTCACTGGCACAGCTAGAGGCGACGAGGCGGAGGGCATGTACGCGGTCCTCGACGGCACTCACTACAACGATGGCTGCTGTTTTGACTATGGCAACGCCGAGACCAGCAGTACCGATACAGGCAACGGCCACATGGAGGCCATCTACTTCGGCAACAACACCATTTGGGGCACTGGCGCAGGCAGTGGCCCTTGGATCATGGCTGATCTTGAGAACGGGTTGTTCTCTGGTGCCAACCCCGCCAAGAACACTGGCGACCCTTCCATCACTAACCGGTTCCTCACGACGGTCGTCAAGGGAGGTCCGAATGAGTGGGCGATCCGCGGCGCCGATGCTGCGTCCGGCCCGTTGTCGACGTTCTACAGCGGCGCTCGCCCAAGTGCGTCTGGATACAACCCGATGAGCAAAGAGGGCGCCATCATTCTCGGCATCGGCGGTGACAACAGTATCAGCGGCCAGGGCACGTTCTACGAGGGCGTCATGACCTCCGGCTATCCCTCCGACGCCACCGAGAACTCTGTGCAGGCCGATATCGTAGCCGCCAAATACGCCACCTCGCCCTTGAACACCGGCACGCCGCTGACCGTCGGTTCGTCGATCTCGCTGCGGGTCACCACTCCCAACTATACGGACCGCTACTTCGCGCACGCCGGCGCCACGGTGGCAACCCAGGTCGTCTCGTCCACCAGCAGCGACACTGTCAAACAGCAGGCCAGTTGGGCGGTCCGCGCTGGTCTTGGAAACAGTGAATGCTTCTCTTTCGAGTCCAAGGACGCCCCCGGCAGTTTCATTCGGCACTACAGCTTCGTGCTCCAGCTCGAAGCCAACGACGGCACCAAGCAATTCGGCGAAGATGCCACATTCTGTACGCAGCCCGGTCTCAACGGTCAAGGTGACACGATTCGAGCTTGGGCCTATCCCACCCGGTTTTTCCGTCACTACAACAACGTGACTTATGTCGCGAGCAACAGCGGTGTTCATAACTTCGACACCACTGCCTACTTTATCGACGATGTGAGCTGGGTAATTAGCACCAGCTTCGCTTAAGATGCCACTGGTTAGTCGATTAAAGTGATGAGAGACATGGGGACTGGTTCTCATAACTAAATCTGCAAGACAAGGTTCTACATAGGGCCTCTTTTCATTCTGTTTATCCAGTCTTTAGACTGGCTTGACATTGAATTTGGGTCTCCAAGTACTTCTAACAATAATTACATTACCCTGTCTAATCCGACGATATTGGTTAAAGAGCTAGTTTGTGTATTGTGCATGTATGTGATGGGAAGCGGAAACAGTCAGGTTTCACACAAAGCCTATGACGTGACGTGAGGCATACCACATGGCAAGAGTCCCAAGTTCTGTCGGAACTTGAAGTTGTGTGCAGGTATGACATAACTTAATTCCTCAAATTTGTCGCACGAGACCCTATACTGCTTTAGGTATGGTTCGAGCTGACAGACCTTCCTATGCACTCAAGTCAATCAGTCCAAAACAGGACTCACTGACGGGGGATAACGTTGTTACCGCTGAATAGCGACATCGCTTCAACCATTCAAGCCTCTGAAAACCAACAGTCCTCATAAAATACTATGAGACACGCAACTGGCTTCTTTAAAATCCCGGGTTTGACATTGCGTTTGGCCTTGGCACAGTTTGTTCTCATACGTACACACAACTCGTATCGATAACAACCGGTCGCTGATGATAACGGCGGCTGTGATCGTCAACATACTTCATACTTCTAGAGGAATGTTTCACTAAATCAAGACCACTAGCATCGCCACTGCATCATTCCCACCATCATGTCAGCTAAGGGACTCGAGAACACAATAATGGTTAATCATTCCCATGGTATGTTTTCGTTGCAGCTGCGATCACGCAACTTAATCATCAACGAGAACCATTTCAATACCTTTTGTGTTAACTAACTGTTGAGGCACCTCCAACAGGCTTTTTCTCGCAGTAGAGTCTGCCCCAAGTTGCATTTCAGATGACATGCATTGTCTACTAGCCCTATGCAATGCATAGTCGACCTGTAAGGGTGCCTGCATTCCAAATTGAGGCATAATAAGGCCGCAGCGACAGAGGTATTCAAAGTGATGAGGCACCGATAGCGGATCTTTCATACTTGCGATACTCCAGTCATTATGAGGATTGAGTGATCGCAGTTTGTTGATGTGGAAAGTATTGATACGGATAGATATGCAGACCAATTTCGCTGCGCTCTGGGGACAGCTCTTACTATGCGAAGTCAAGAGTAAATAGGTACTAAGCGCATGGCTGACCGTAACAATTGCCATCAAGCCGACTGATCAAGATTAATGACAAACAACATTAAGTCAGACCACATCAGACTACACGTCACAGGGAGCGCCCTAGTTCGCAGCACATATCATCAGATGAACCCCACGTAGATCACTGATAGATAAGTCGGGCTCGCAATCTGGGTGGCCGGTCTCACTCAGAGCCTGTAAACCTTCACGACTCATGAACACCTTCCACAACCAGCTGATCGAGGGGTAACGGCCCGCGCAGCATGCAATGCACAGCACTCGTTTTCGTGACTTCCAAGCATCCGACAAAGAATAATGTAGACGCCGTCTTTTGGAAAAGACTAGTGTTTATACGAATGGCTACAGACATCCACTTCTCAATCTATGCCTATGGTTGTAGCGTTCAATAGCTTAAATGAAAGCGCGATTTCATTGTGCACCCCACTTATAATCACTAGGTCAAGCTCGCTCCACGATATCAATATGGAGTTGATGCACCCCTATCAGCATCAACCGGGGTGGCCATGTCGCTTTATGTGGTCTCCTCACAATTCTGACTCGCGATGCCGACAGGTGATAAACACATACGATCATGTCCGGCACTTGCATCTTTCAAAATGGGAGAGATTTCCCTTCCCCAGATGGTTCTCTTACCAACGTTGATCCTGCTATGAACCGGAATCCCCAAGTGAGATCTATTACAATCGCCAAGATGGGACAGCCAGGACGAGAAGTGAAAACCAAGATCAAGTACTTCGATGATCCCGGAGTGCCTCTGGTGCCCATGGTTATTGGAGGGTAAGGCGTCATTGGCAGAATAAATCGTTCCTAAGCTAACGGAGGTTTGGAAAGCCCTGAGCCTGGCAAGCCGCAACCGAAAATCGAAATTCCAACGACAATTACCGACATCACCGGCAGAGAAGATGAATTCACGCTTGACGTCCAGGGATTCCACTACGTGAAGCACGAGAGTCAGGTGACGAACTGGGATGACGATGAAGAGATCAAGCGAGTGAACTATCCAGAGATGGAGAAACTATGCTGGAAGGTCTTATCGGAAACTGAGAATATGTAGGTGAGCCCATTGATGGAATAATAAACTCATTCATTACCAGTTGTATTGAAGTCAATTGATGTCTTTGCTGATGCATGATATAGGCCCAAACCTTGCTTGGTTCATATTATGACGCACATCATCCGTCGTGGTCCCAAGGACGGCGAAGGCCCCAAAGGTCCTGCGCCGTTATACGGCGTCCACGTTGACCAATCCTTTGCGGCGGCTGAAGGTGTCGCCCAGAGATGGTTAGGAGATAGAGCAGAAGAGTTACTCAAGAAGCCACGATACCAGATTATCAATGTGAGTATCTTATTAGACTCATGCGACTGCTAAAGCTAACCAAAGAATCTAGATGTGGCGACCGATCCGCCCTATTACCCGGGACCCATTCGCGGTCTCTGACGCCAGATCCATCCCAGACTCGGACCTGGTGTTCGTGCCTGTACGCTTTCCGGACCATGACACTGAAGCCGTTGAAGTGCGTCCTCCAACGAACTCGCCTCATAAATGGTACTTCAAGGATCAACAGCAGCCAGACGATGTGTTGTTCTTCAAACAGGTAGATTCGAGCACAAAGCCGGGTGTCCCCAGAAGAGTTCCCCATTGTGCTTTCAAGGACACAGAGCTGCCCGAGGGGGCCGGCGACCCAAGGATGAGTATTGAGGTCAGAGCCTTTGTTTTCTACAATGAGGACTAGTTAGAGCTGAGTGCATGGTTTGGGAGTCAGATGTTGAGACGAACATTGTCCCAAATATAGGATTTCTCCCATTATAACCTTACCTCGTTGGCATGTATATGTCAAGTCAATAACTTGACAGTGTATTTGCTAGCATGCACAGACGAGGCTGGATGGAGACTATCTCTTCACATGTTGTCAAACGTCATATGTGTAAAATTCTCCATTAATATCTGGTTCAGAATTGCCATCAACGTATAAGGATACCCCTTCGGGTGCTCATCAGATTTTATCAAGAGATTTCCATTGCAGTTCA
This sequence comes from Colletotrichum spaethianum, assembly GCF_022836535.1. NCBI lineage: Eukaryota > Fungi > Ascomycota > Sordariomycetes > Glomerellales > Glomerellaceae > Colletotrichum > Colletotrichum spaethianum. The sequence goes on along the minus strand of NW_026054815.1, from coordinate 39,901 downwards.
CCTACACATAAGTCTTCGTCTCACATGCATCGTTCTAAACTATTTGTCCAGGTCTTCATCTTCTTCCACGTGAAGAGCAAATTCTAGCCCTTGGCTTTCACACAATTCTTGTATGGTCCACTTATAATCTTTCGCTCTGGTAGTCTAGACATCTTGAAGCCAGCGAGGACCAATACCCACACACTGTAGCTGCGGCGTCACACCTTTCCAGCTTTCACTCAAAAATGATTCAAGCCACCTCATAAAAGGATCTCCGATCCACTCATCGGAGGGGTCAGAGTGATAGAGATCCTGCCTAATAGTAAGGTGTTTGATGCTTGGTGGTAGGGAATGACTAAGCGGCGACTCTTCTAAACCTGTGTCCTGGCCGTAAAGAACTCCCAGACAAACTTCGATGTCCTCCAACGCAGTCATGTCGCAAAGAGGCACAAGGCTTCCATTAAAGACGTGCGTCAAATTTGGATTGTCAAGAGCTTCAACTCCACGAATCTTGAACATGATTTGCAGGCGTAAGACACTATGGCGGACATGTTCCAAGCCTCATCGCAGAGCAGACAAGTCCAGTATATGTCGAGATGATATTAAAGGACAATCCTATACCAGGGTTTGGAGACTTGGTGTCTGTTGCAGCAACGACTCCATGGTCTCGTCCGACGCCTCTGTGTTTTCGAGACATGGCGTAGTCAAACTAGTTGCGTTGGGTGTCCAAGGCAACGGCCATGATAACCGCCGCCTTCGGCCATAGTTAGGACCAAGACTAAGGCTATTGATCCCTGTCAGATAGAATGCAATCATAAGAACCTCATCTAATAAACCCTTTCTCTGCGTGTTTGCAGTCATCATTGTGAGTTGTGTCAACTTGTCAAGTTTCCATGATTGACAGGTTTCCATCAGTGACGGTATTCTATACCTGAGCAGTGCAGGAAGCCATGCCTGATTGAGCAAGACGAAGTCGATAGCCACATTAAGGGTTCGAAGTTCTATGCATTGTGCCAAAAGAAGTGCCATGATTGCGCTGAGGTCATTATGTTCGATAACAGCTCCCACCAATGCTTCAGATGTGTTGCAACTTCAGTTCATCGAACGCCCGTCTGACCAAAACTTTATCTTTGTCACCCTCCATACGAAGACGATTGGATGGCCTTATGGGCTGCTTCCCATCGCTATATCTGGGAGCGTAGTAAGGCAAATCGTTGCAATGCGAGGCGTTGAAAGTAAGGTTATTGATCAATTTGGCTCGAGAGTCTCCCAGGACTGTTCGCAGAAGGCCTGTGATCTTTGGTGACTATTAATCATACTTCCTGGCGTCCCATGAAATTACGATTCTCCGATAGGCTAGAGGCATGACCTTGTCGTGCAAGTCTTGACACGTTTCGCTTAGGTTGAGTAGATTATTTGGATCAATTAATTCCGCAAAGTTTGCATCTTGGAGTTCAATAGGGATGCTAATCAAAGAATCCATCTTGCAAGCAGCCGGTATGCGTCAGGTCTGTCAGCAAAAGCTGCGTAATTTGATAAATTCAGGTTGTATGCAGTGTTAGAATTTTAGTCACGGAGGGCGTTCCGAATGGTCAGCAAAAGGAGACACATAAAAGGGGAAAGAATATCGTTTGCAACACTCGGCTTTGGTGAGGTAAAATCTCCTAGTTAGTCCTGGCGCGGGGTACAGCCCTATAGGGAATTTACTCAGACAATTTGGCACCCACACTATCATTGGCCAATTGAGCTCGAAGCAATCCGATAAAGCATTCATAGGTGAGAGAGTGCTTGGTATCAGGTTGACAGTCACAATACTGTAAATAATCATCATTTGTCCGGAATAGAAGGTAAATTACTAAGTGGCAGCTCAATGCCCGGGAACCCTGTTGGTCTACTTAATTTTGTTACATCAACCCACCATTGACTCATCGAACCATCGGAAACAGGAAATGTGATTTAAATGACGGGAGCTCTTGCTTCACTTGTAACCCAACTCAAATTTTGGGCAAGCATATATAGATATAGTAATAACGACGAAGACATACAGCTCTGCTACTAGGTTATTAAACCGAAATGTCAAACTTTAAGGCTCGATTAGCCTTAAAATCGATATGAACTTAGGAGAATCATCCCAAGTGTCGCTAAATAACAGTGCTGTAAGGTTTCCTCTAGAGCACCCTTCAAAGTCCGTTCAGGCAAACTCTAGTCTGTCCATATCGGGCTTTCGGTGATGACGTCCTTGACTCAACCACGTCCATGTCACCATCATTTATGAGTGGTCGACTGACTTTAAACAACATTTTAGTTTGTCCGCACGGTTCATCAACTCAAGCTTCATCTCAAAAGTGCGGCCCAGGGGCTTCACACCATGAGGGGCCTCGTGGGGTATTAAACAGTTCCGGGGGGGGGGGCATGCTTTTGGATTGTAAGTTGACTTCGAAGGATAGCAATAGCCGTGACATCTTCAGTTGCCGAATGATGGGGTCTTGTTGCTTCAGGGACTAGATACAGAATTTGTTGACTTGGGACTTCATATTGCGTTGTCCGCCGAGGCAAGTCCTCAATGTCTCTGGCTATATCCCATTCAATTAGTCAAATGGCGAAAGACGCGTTTCGTGATCAAAAAATTTCATGTATTAAATCGATGAGAGAAGTGAGAGGGGGTATATAATACAAGATAACTGATGTATATGGTGTCCAAAGCCGATAACAATGCCAGATGCCCCTTGCCAAACATATGCCGTATGCTTCTAAATCCTGTTTGCCGCCGCCAGTTTCCTAAATTGAACACTCAAAATGCAGCGACTAACTTCCAACCGGTCCGGTGAATTCTAGCTGCGAGGATGAACGTTGTACCCGCGATACAGAATACTCCAGAGAAGACCTTGATGCCAACCCATCCGCCAGAGCCAGCCAAAATTGCACCATTGATTGGGTTCGTCGTCAGACCACCAATAGAGTTGGTAAAGAACGTGATACCCGTCCGGAAGCCAATCTCGTGGACCGGCGAGATCTGAGCCACGAGCGGTGCAATCAAGGACACATACGCGCCGGAACAGACGCCGAAGAGCACGGCAAATGCAATCAGCGCTCCATCTGTGCTGGCAGGGATCCAGAGCGCGAGCACCCAGATCGCGGTGAGGTAACACACCACAATAAAGATGTTGTACCTTCCAATCCTATCACCCAGGATGCCTGAGCCGATGCGCCCGAACAGACTGCCAGCGTTAAGCATGGCGACAAGGTATTGCGCTAGGTTGGGGTCCATGCCGGCCGCAAGCGCCTGCACCTGGATGTAGGTGATGGGAACATAGATGCTGTAGGTGATGAGGAAGAAGCCTATGGTAACACACACAAACTCAGCCTCCCTGAAGGGGCGGAGAAGCTGCTCTCGGGTGAACTTCTGCGGGCGTGGCGGGTGAATTGCTTTGACGGTAAGGTTAGCGATGATGAGCAGGCCGAAAATCATGAAGGCACAGATGCGCATCGTCCAGCCATAGCCGACGGACTTGATTAGTCGTGTAACCATGATGGGGAAGACGATGCCGCCTATGCTGGAGCCGGTAGCAAGCACACCAAAGGCGGCGCCGCGGTTGACGTTGAACCAGCCGTGGATGGTGTTAAGCGCGGGCTGGAAGATTGCCGCGACGCCAAGGGCGGAGCAGATGCCTTGGGCGAGAAGAATCTGCCAGTACTTGGTCGAGAGGGACGTCATCATGATACCGAAGACGTGAAGGAAGGTGCCGATCAGAATCAGCCAGCGAGGGCCATGGTTGTCGTATATTTGGCCGATGACGGGGCCCTAGTGATGGTCAGTATCGATGAGCTGGAAAGGGATAGGACGAAAGACCGGTGCTTACCAAAGCCATCATAAAGAAGATTTGAAGGGAAGGGATCCATGAAATGGTACTCGCCGAGTAGTTGCTGAGCAAGTTGGTCTGGTAGTATTCCTGGAAAACTCCAACGCCTAAACTTTGTTAACTTCCGCAATTCTAAACGAATTTCAACCTCAGGATTATTTAGATCGTGACATACTGTTGACCCAACCGAAACTGCAGAAGGATGTGCACCACGCTCCAAGAACCACAAGCCAGGCCGTCGCGCCGCCGTCCGGCGCATCGCTTCCGGGGTACGACGGCTTCGCGCCTCCACCGGGCGAATCGGCGCCGGCGCCCTTCTCAGGATCAGATTGCTGGATCGTCGACGGGTGATCGGATGAGTAGTCTGTTCTGTCCGGGTCCGTCTTGGCTGTTACGGGCGGTAGGGGTTCGGTAAAGGTCATTTGGGAATCCGCTGGGGACGAAGGGTGTTCCTGTTTCAACATCTTGCTAACGGTGTCGCTCGTCGGTCATCCGTTCCGGACTATGCAGTAACGAAGATCGCAAACTTTAGTAATTGCTACAAAAACCTTGATAAAAGGGATGAAGTTGTTGTCTATCGTATCGCGGGTCGAAGCTTAACAAATAGAGACGAAACAGCCGGGGTGGAGAAGGACTAAGTACTCTGGACTGTCAAGTAGCCCTGAAAAACATGGATGCAAAAATAGACAACAAGGGATCTCATCGTTGCTGCGGCCCTTGTCCGGCGTCCGCGCCGTAGGAGATGATGTTGTATTGTCAGACTAGGGTTGCACCACTCGAATGCATGGGAATTAGCTTCTGATACGACCGAAAAAGTCCGGCATTAGCATAGTGAGTCCGACAGCCACGTGCTATGAGCCATTGCTCCAGGAATCTAGCACTCTTGCAGGCTTCGCGACGCGAGGTTTTGCGAAATTGGCGTGCTCAGGGGGCGGTATTGATGTGGGAAGTCATTCCTTTCGGCGGCCGGCGCTCATTTAACCACCGATGCCGAGGGCCACCGCTCGGCCAATCTGAGTGCGCTCGGGCCTCTTTGGAACCATCGGCGCCGAATGAGGTGACCCACAGCGGCGATAAGTATGCGATCCTTGAGTACTGTCCCCTGTTTTCTCATCGCCGAAATTAGGTCTGCGTATCTGTAGAGTCTAAGGAGTCTTGCGAGGCTGGCCATCATCAATCAGGCCGGTGGGCTAGCTCGTTAAGCTTGTTTCTCTTCAATCGCTTCATTACTAATGTGGTTTGCCTAAATGTTCAGGGTATAGCATGCTTTGAAATCTTGGTCTGTGACTTGACTTCCAGCTCCCGGTTGCTTATACAATCTGTGTACCCGTTTTCTCGTTTCTCTCTTGTCGATGCTTACTCCGACGTTCTCGGCCTATACCGATATCACCGAGCCACGCTGTTTGAAATGCCGTCATCCAGGGATGGTTGATCCCCGAGGAAGGCGTCGCGCTTACGTGTGGCTGACCCGACACGGATCGCAATGCACCACCAAAAGAACACAAGATGCCCGGACAAAAAACATGTCCGCGTGGCATGGACCACAGAGCCGGAGGCCAATCAGTGTATTCGGTCTTTATTGTATTACCACCGGCACCGCGGCCACAGCCTACCGTCTCCGTCTATGCCGATGATGACGGGTCTCCTACTAGACTTCCGTTAGCATCATTAGATTGAATGATGGCAGTGAATGACGTACGAGAGTTTCCACAGGCTGTAAAAAAGTGGTCTATGACTATTGCCAGGTGGGCGACGTTGGGATATCTCAATACTGATCAGAATCAAAGGGTATCATCCGAGACAATACAACAACCATTGCTCAGGTTCACACCATTTCTGCAACATCAACAGCCGCCACAGCATGGGGTGACTTTTGGTCGCCTGACACCTGATCATGGCGATATTCGACGTGACCGAAGGGCTCGTTATTCTTCAAAGGCCAATTCGTGTGTACCGACTTCATCTCGGCGTCTGGCACGTCGTTGGCGGCCTGTCGCCCGAAGCTCTTGCGCCGGACGGACTTGGGCATTTGCGGTAGGCTTTGCAGCGCCGCAGCACGGTCGAAGACTGTGGGCGACTGCGGCTCGTTGGACATGTAGAAACGCTTGGCAATGTTGGGCGCCACGTGCTTGATGAAGGCTTTAAGGAAAGGGAGGCAGGTGCAGATGATGCCCACGTTGGCTTCTACCACGCTGTGGGAGGTTAATGTTCCTGGAGACATATGCTGATGGGACAGATTGCTTACCACCAGATGATGCTAATGGAGGCGGTCCAGGTAAAATCTGAAGTGTTGAATCCGAGGGGAATCATGACCAGGCGCACGACGCTTGGTCCTATGACACTGCCACACTGTGAGCCATGATCTGGAAGACGCCACCAAGAGATTAACTAACAATCCACCCGCCATGAGGAAGATGGTCATTTCGATTTTTTTGACCAGTCTCATTGACAAAGGCGACAGGATCCAGATGGGAAGCAATAGAATAGCAAGATCGGTGGCGACGTCGGAGACGGACAGCATCAACCACCACATGGCTCGATCAACACACGTCCCCGGCAAGTCCGTGTTCCAGATCTTCTCCATTGGCGTGCAGAGATAGGCCCAGCTGAGGGCGCCGGCCATCGAGTACGCCACAGTTGCAAACATGACCACATATACCGCGATCTTGATCGTCCGTTTCAAAGGAAAGCGTAGGTAGAAGACCAGAATCGAAACTTTGGTAAAAAACACGGATAAGCTGTACGCAGCAAGATCTGCCATGCTCAGCTTGTGGAATGCAATAGCCTCATTCTTGCTGACATCCCAGATATGGTGTCCCTCGCCATTGCGGGTTTCGTAGATCTGGATGGCCGAGTATGCAGTCGCAAAGACAAGGGCAACGAAGATCAGGTTGTCATCGAGCTGGTGGCGGAGGATCACGACCTTTGCGGTGTAGAGCCGAATGGCGCAGAAGAGGATGGCGAGCAAGTTCAGCACGATAGCAACGGCTAGAACCTGCGGGACCAGGGAGTCAGTAGGGTTCTCGAAGTTGGATTGCACGCCCGGCGGGGGCGGCGCCGCGGCCACGAGGTCATCTTCGGTTATAGTCCACATTGCATGATGGAGAGTTCGAGGGCGAATTTGATCGACACAGGCTTGTCTGGTGTCAATTGACATGACAGATTGGCATGGAGGGTGGTTCGTGTCGGGACTATTTAGCAACGGCTTGAGTCGCATTTCCCCCACGACTCAGTCCGGCTTGCCATCACGGGATTTGGTTCATGGGGAGATGAAACGATGATGTTAATCCCCGGGCGCACTGACTGGTTCGATAGGTTGTTTCCAAGGCACTTTGGCCATCGGGAAACCCGACTGTCCAACTGCTTCATATCACAAAGTTTATTCCGTTTCTCTCGGGATGGAGAATGGGTCTTGCGGCAGGAATATTTGGCACCCATAATCGGCAGTAAAGCTGCTCCAAGGCAAAGAGCGCGGCTCGGAAGCCGGCAACCTAAGTCCCAGGACCTTCGCCATCTTGGCTTGTTCCTGAGTCTAGCGGCCGTTGGCCCCTGAAGATCTCTCGTTTCGCCAAGCGCTAGGCAAGGCTTAAAATTGTGCCTCGAGCTCAAAGAAGCATAACCAAATTATCCCGGTGGCTTCTTACTGGATGCCCAGACGGGATCGCTTGCGGTTGGGGAAACGGCTGGTGCGGCGGAGAACGTTTGTTTCTGGAAGCTTAAATCGGCGTCCCTTCGGAACTAGGCAAGGCACTCGATAGGCTATTTACGCGGATCGACCACTGCTAGCAACTAGGTGGACCGCGAATCGTGGTGCTGCGATAGGGCGACCATCCCCTCGTAGACACGGCCTCCATGGTCGAGGGCTGCAGTGGGTGAGTGGGCACGCAAACGAGACCAATAAGCTTCCGACGGCCGAGTCGGTAAACTGAAAGAAGCTTTTGTATCCAGGGCTGACAAGGGTGTGCAGCCATGTGTTGGAAACAAGAAATATGGCCGATCATTCTTTTTTGCGGAGACAAAGCGAATCTTACCCTCTGCTAGTTCGACTTGTGAAATCGTGGTGACACAGTCTCCCAGGGCTTCATCCTGGACCTGACGCACCACGAGCGGAAAGCTTAACCTAGCTTTGGTTCGCAATTGTTGGGGTTGGCCTACCCGCGTTCTTCTTGTTCTATCTGGACGAGGAGCCCTCCAACTTGATGTGCTGATCTGCCGCCAGAACGGATGACGCGATGCGGACGGATTGCGGTTGCACATACCAAGGGATTTTAAGTTGAGTTCCTGCCGCGCCAGTCTCTTGATTGCGGTGTTGCGTCTTTGCCACGAAATGAGCCAAGATCATCAATTCATCCCAAGAGTCGACCACACAGAGACTGGATAGAAAGCAGAAACCCGACGAATGCGGGTTGGGATTGGTTGCAACTTGACAAAACGGCCCGATGTTGGAAACTTCCACCCCTTGAATAAGTGCTGCCCAAAGTTGACGATGCCCTCGTAAGAGACAAGACGGCCAGTCGTCGGCACACGGCTTGGTGTTATGTGCCAAGGGGTGACGTTGAGAGAAGCAGCAGTTCCTGCATACAAGTGTCGGTTCTTAGAGATCAAGCTTCAAGCTCATGTTACGGGTTGCGGGGAAGGCCAACCTCAACTCCACCGCTTTGGCTTCGCCACAAGGGAGCTTAGACACCGACGGCAGCTTGCCGTACACTCATCGGCAATGATTGATATCTGTCATACCTCAATGTGCCGGAATCTTGACAAACCTCAGCGTACAAACTGATATCGGACTTTTTGGGAAGTTCAAGCCGGCTTAACCTCCAAGAGTCCCTCGAGTCCTTGCTTCGAATCGTGAGACAGACATTCGTTTCGATCCGGTCTGCCATCTAAAGATGCGTACATCACAACGTCTGTGCGGGTTGACATTGTAGTTGACTGGATGAAGTCATCCCCCCTGTTTCGGACCACACGATGCAGACTGCGCAATGTCAGAAATAGTATAGTGTAAAGAGACCATGAGTTCGGCTATCGCCAATTGCCGTCATGCCTCGTGGTCCGGTCCAGGCATCTTGACCGGACCCTTATTGAAATCTTACCTTGGAGGGCCAAATCTGTTATCTCATGGAGCTCAATATGCCGATATGCACAGAGCTCCCGTTCCTGCAGGCCGCAGGAGAAAAGGGAAGGTCGCAAGAAGGTTACATCAGCAATGGAGCCCGTGCTATTCCCAAACGTGAAGTTGCATCGCCAATTAACCGCCATCCAGTATGCTTAATACGAGAAAAAGGCATGGCAGAGAAGATGTTGGCTTTCCATTCCAGAAGCTCTCCTATTGAGATGCAGCTTGGCGCAGGTATGGTGCAGATAGGAGTATGAAAGAGCGCGACAGTCCGCGTCTTCAGTATGTCGACATGCCTATGAGACGTTGCGTGCATATCAAGTAGCCATCTTAGGAAGTCCGCAAGGCTTAGATAGGGAAAGGTCAAAGAATGCCAAGATGCTTCATTGAAATGCCCTTGTCGATCACCCATGCTTCACGGGGGTCGTAGCAATGAATACGAAGAATTGGCAGACTGCGGTACCATGCATGGCCAATCGTTCACGCAACGAAACACGCCGAAGGCGCCTGGATGTTGGTACTTGGACGTTTATGAGCTGATTTGCGGACAATGTTCGTCGTCATATATAACGTGCTGTCGCGATGCCTTCAGGGAAAGCGCCGTTTCAAGGGCACCTCTTTTGCCCTCCAAAGTCCTTCAAGAGCTTCATTCAGGGATCGGTAACCGTAAAACAGGATGCAGCTGTCTCGTCTCCTCCTCACCGTCACAGGCGTTGTCAGCGCTATCGCGCACCGTGATCACCCGCTTATGCGTCGGGCCGACGACAACGCCCCCGATACCGCCGCCAACAAGACCACGGTAGAGCCCAAACGGTTCATCGTCGAGTTTGACAAGGTGTGTTTCCGTTGTCTTGTCTTATCTGATGAGGAGTTGAGCAGTAACTTACGCAACCTCAGGGTACCAATGCCGCGGCTGTGGCCGCCGACATCGTCAACCAGCGTGGCGCCAAGATCCTCCGCGTCTTCAGGAGTGACATCTTCACGGGCGCCGTGGTGGAGACGGGCGTCGAGAACATCGACTCACTACAGGCCCTCGCGCCGGTGAAGGAAGCATGGCAGTCACGCAAACTAAAGCTCGCGCCCAGCGCTCCGTTGGCGTCATTTAGCAAAAATGCGACTGCGATTGACTATGATATCCACCACATGACTGGTGTAGATAAGCTGCATGAGGCCGGCGTGCTGGGCAAGGGTGCAAAGGTTGCCGTTGTTGACTCTGGGATCTGGTATACTCACGAAGCAGTAAGTAGCTGCTGTACTGTGAGAGTCAAATTCAGGCTGACGTGGAGTAGCTTGGTGGCGGCTTTGGAGAGGGATTCAAGGTTGCTGGTGGTTACGACTTTGTCGGTGACGGATGTGAGTCAGTTTCACCTCCCAAGGTATTTGATTTCGGTATTGACTACATGCTCAGCATGGCCAAATGAAGGCGAAGTGAAGAGCCCCGACGCCGATCCTCTGGACCAGCAAGGTCACGGAACGCATGTTGCCGGTATCATCGCTGGCAACAGCAGCGTGTAAGCTGCTGAAACACATAATCAACACCCGAATTTCAAGAAAGGAGCTGACACAACACGACTGTAGTTTCACTGGCGTTGCTCCGGAAGCGACTCTTTACGCATACAAGGTATTCAGCTCCGTCGACGGCACCGATGAGGATACTCTGATCGAGGCCTTCCTCGCAGCCTATGACGCAGGTGTAAGTAACTCCAATCCCTCGCGGGCACCTGCAATGGCTGATAAGGCCACTCCAAGGTCGACATCATCACCTCCTCCATTGGCGGGGTAAACGGCTTCGCAGACAACGCCTGGGCCGTCGTCGCCTCCCGACTTGTCGACCAGGGCGTTGTCGTCACAATCTCTTCCGGGAATGATGGCCAAGGCGGCGCCTTTGCCGCCAGCAGCGGCTCATCAGGAGAGCACGTCGTCGCCGTGGCATCCATTGAGGCCGATGTTCTCGCGTCCTCGTCTTTCAGGGGCGTGTTCAACCTCGACGGCCAGTCAAATGAGACACGCGTGGCGTACAGGGCCATGGAAGACTGGTTCCCCTCGGAGGTCAAAGACTGGCCCATCTTCCCTCTCGGCCTCAATACCAGCGCCGCTGACGAGGCATGTAACCCGTTGCCGGCAGGCACGCCCGATTTCACTGGCGTCGTCGCTCTCGTACGCCGTGGCGGGTGCAACTTTGACCAGAAGCAGCGCAACCTCGCCGCTTTCAACGCCTCCCACATTCTCTTTTATAGTAATGAGATGCCGCTTGTGAGACCAACCACCCAGGATACGAGCAGCCTCATCGCCATGGTTGACGCGCGCGTCGGCATAGCCATCATCGACACCATCAAGGCCGGTGGCAATGTCACCGCAGACTTTACCGAGCGGCCCATCTACCACATCGTCGGCATCAAGAACGAGGAGAACGGCGGGGTTGCCAGCCAGTTTACGTCCATCGGAGCGACGAATGACCTGTTCATCAAGCCCGACATTGCAGCGCCTGGCGGACAGATTCTCAGCTCGTACGTTGGTGGTGGCTACGCCATCCTCAGCGGGACTTCGATGTCGTGCCCGTACGTGGCCGGTATTGCGGCCTTGTACGTCAGCAAGTTTGGTGGTCGCAGCGTCCATGGGCCAGAGTGGGCAAAGCGTCTTGTTATGCGCCTGATTGCGTCCGGAGACGCCATCACGTGGGACGATGGTCAGCTGGAGAACAATCAGTATGACTTCCTCGCGCCCGTTGCGCAAGTCGGTGCTGGTCTCATCAACGCCAGCAAGGTCCTTGAGTACGAGACGAGTCTGTCGTTTGCCAAATTTGCTCTCAACGATACCCACCACTTCAGCCGATACCACACGGTCGACATCACCAATACCGGTTCCCAGCCCGTGACGTACGCCTTTGCGCAACAGGAGTCGGGCGGCATGAACACCGTCAACTTGGACCCCAATGAATGGGGAACGCCCAAGATCGCATGGTTTGAGGAGACCATGGTCGCGCCGCAGAAGATGACCCCTCGAATCTCTTTCCCTGGCGGGTCATTCACCGTCCAGCCGGGCGAGACAAGAACAGCTCAATTCAACTTCAAATACCCCGAGAACCAAGACCTCGACCCGGCCAAACTGCCGTTATACAGTGGCAAGGTCTTGATCAAGGGCAGCAACGGCGAGACGCTCGGCGTGCCGTATCTTGGTCTTGCCGCCGACCTGCACAAGGACGTCGGTATCATGTTCCAGTACCCGATCGGCTTCCCGCGGATCACGTCTACTCGCCGGAATATCCCCATCGCAGACAAGTCCAACTTCACCTTCAATCTAGATCCCGCGGTCCAAGACTTCCCCAACCTGTACGCACGAATTCAGTACGCAACGCGCGAGCTGCGGTGGGATATTTTCGAGGCATCTTGGGTCGAGAGAGACTGGAAGTATCCCCCGGTCGTCGGTCAGGCGGGCTTCGTGGGCGCAGCAACGAGTTGGGCCAAGGCTTCGGGCAAGGTCTTTATCGATCCCAGCGTCGACGACCGCAACGACATCGTCACCCTGCCCATGCGTGACGTGCCCAGAGACATCGTGGGAGTGTATGGCGTTGAGCTGTGGTGGCTGGGCCGTCTGGCGAATGGTACCCAAATTGCCCCCGGCAAGTACAAGATGCGCTTTGCGGCGCTGGTTCCCTTTGGCAACCCCGAGGCGTCGGATAACTGGGACATCTTTGAGACTCCCGCCTTTGAGGTGCTGCCGCTTGAAGTCTAGGCAACGACAACGGAGGAGCTGGGGTCAAAGTGCGGGCTATACCCTTTGATTCATGTTGCAAGAGATAATAAACGATTGAGAGGCTGTGTGCATTGCGGAAACAACGTGCTGTTTTGATGTGCCAGAGATCTTGCCTGCCATAGACAGTGAATAACCATGTAGGCGGTCGTGTCAAAGGCACCTGTCAAAGAAGAGTTAGTGGGGTTTGCATATCCCGAGACTAAAGCTGGCTCACTGAATACAATCATGCCTCTTGCTCATCAGACCCGAAGGAAAGTGTGTGTATTTTCTCCACGGGGGACTCTGTTCCTGCCACCAGATGAACACTTTCAAATATGCGGGGGAAAACAGTATGCATGTTTGTCCTAATAATGACAAACAGCATTGGTTCAGTGTGATTTGGAATGAAAGCAAAAGCTTGGATTGGGTATTAGGTATCAAACTTGTGACTCGAAGGTGCCGCCTCAGGTTAGGCCTACAGCCTCCTTATCTGGTATAGATGGCTACAAATGACTGACTCCTCAAGAAGAGTGCTTTCTGGTATCTTGAATCTCATCGACTTGTAAATCAATTGTTCTCCGTCACGTTCCGGCTAAGGGGCTGGACTCGCTCGGCCAGGAACATATCCTCGGCGGTAAGCTCGTATTTGCCCGACTTGCGAGCCGAAATGCCCTTCTGGAACATGACATCCATCTCACCAAAGGTGCGGCCCTTGGTCTCAAACATGCGGAAGTAGCCCCAAATCCAGGTCAGGGTGGCGAGAACGGCCCAAAAGAATGCCTGGCAGCCAGTCAGTCTCCGCAGACCATGGTGAGAATAGAGGGTTGAGGTTTACTTACAGTCTTTCCCTTCAAGTTCCAGTCTCCAGGTGCCAACATCTTGGGCTGGATGAGACCACCACAGATGATGTTACCGACATAGTAGGTGCTGCGAGCCAGGACGACAGTCTGGGTTCGAAGACGGGTTGAACCAATTTCGGAAACAAGGGTGTATACGATCGGGCCGACGGACATGGAGTAAAAGCCAAGCCAGACAACGCACAGAATCGACTGGCCCCAGATGATGCCCGTGGTCTGGTTAGGGGCAACTGAGAGAAATCCAATGATCCACAAGCAAGCCACAAGCAAAGTGAACCCGCTCATCCAAATGGTACGGCGACCAAACTTGTAGATGTAGAGCCAGGAAATGCATGTGCCGACGAACGCAATGGCGGTGCCTCCCAAGCTGATTGCGTACGAAGTGGAAGCATCAATACCGGTCTGCTGGAAGAAGAAGGAGCCTGAGTAGCAGAGGGCACCACCATTGGTGATCTGAGACATGAAGGCCATGCAGGCGATCTCGGTACGGCGAAGGTTCGTGCCCTTGAAGCAGTCTAGCAACGTAGCACCAGCTTGCTCCTCAATCTCGAGCTTATTAGTGTGCACCATCATGGCAACAGTCGCATCCAGGTCCACGTTGTGCTCGGGCTCCGAGAGGCGTGCCAATGACTTCTTTGCGGCATCGAGATTGCCGTTACGAACATGGTACCAGGGGGACTCAGGGGCCATCCAAGCCGCAATGATCAGGGGGATGGGCCAGACCCATTGGATAGCAAAGGGGATCTTGTAACTCCATTGGCCATCGACGTCGACAAGGCCCTTGAGAACACCAGCAGAGATGAACTGGCCAATGCACCAGCAAAGGTTGACGTAGGAGGTCAAGTAGCCACGGATAGCCAAGGGAGTGACTTCGGCTGCGTAGGCGGGGCCGGTCGTGGCGAAAACACCCCAGGGAATGTTGCAGAGAACCTGACCAGCCAGCTGCATCTCGATGTTGTGGGCGAAGAAGACGACGAAAACGAAAGCGGCCAACCAAATGAGAGAAGTGATGAGGACCATGCGGTGACCGTACTTGGGGGTGAAGTATCCGTTCAAGATGGCACCGACGATGTTGGCCACGGCGCCAATGGCGTTAAACTTTTGTTGCCACGAGGATGAGATTTGGTAGCCATTCTCGTCGTCGAGCCATTCGCCATACTTCTCACGAAACGCAGGGTAGCCGTAGAAGGAACTGATGAGGGTCACGTCGTAACCTTCCATAATGACGGTGGTCGAGATGACTATATTGAGTGTGCGTTAGTCCAAAATCGGAGATGACAGCCCTCGTTCTCGATGTTGAAACTCACGGATAGACCAGAAAGCGGCCCGCTTGTAGGTCTTCAGACCCTGCCAGAGGCTGAAGCTGTGCTCGATGTTGGTACCCTCGTGGGCCTCAGAATTGAGGCCTTTGTCGTCGAGGGGGACATCGTTGAGCTGGTGAATATGAGAAGGGCCCTTCTCGACGTGGATGCTGTCTTGCGGCTGCGACGCCGTCTTCTCGGTAATGTCGTTGGCCATGGCTGCGAATGCTCTCGGACTGCTTCAGGCTGTTGGTGATTGGCAAGCTCCCGTTGCAGAGTCGTATCGAAGAGAGACAAGAGGACCAGGCACAGGGAGCTGGGGAGGCGGCATCTGGGGTATTTTAAAGTCGCGTCGATGCGAGACCAACGTCGTACCAGAGAGCCGGCTTCTCGTTTCTCATGCCATGGCTGCAGCACGCATGGGGTTGGGACTGGAACTGGGACAAGCATGGCATGGACGGGATGGGGTAGGATGGGCCAACCCCGTGGAGAAAGAGTTTGTTTCCCCAAGCTTGGCCCTCTGGGTGACCATTCCCCAATCAGACCAGGTTGGCGATCACTCCTCGTGCCGGGGAGGGTGCTATGCCGTTTGTGTTTAAGTCAGGCCGTTCTCACGGGACTGGCCTCTGATCCACCAAGGGAGGGGGGCAGCCATGTGCAAGCCGGAACCCACAGTCGAGTGGAAAGGCGATCGGTGCTCGAGGGCTAGCGGCGGGATTGACGGTCTTGGAAGATCTTGACTGGACGACGGGGGCCATGGGAAGAAGGTATCTGCGGAGGGAGGCGAGGGCTTGAGAGGCTCTGAGTGGTCAGACTGGGAAGAAGCCATCCGGAGAGACTAAAGGCAAACGAACCGGGGTGCGGGGCGAGAAGGCACATGAGTGAGGGTCGATGCCGGCCGCGTTGCCGGGGTTCGTCTCGTCGAGTCTTGTTCTGGAGAAGACCCGGAGCCTGAAGGGAGGGAGGCATGGAGGCGGCGTGGTAGGAATGTCGGACCGTCGACTCTGGCGCCTTGGTTCGAGGAAGTTCCGACGAGACGAGGGGGATGTGTGTATGGGCAGCGTCTTGACTTGAACGGGCTAGAGAAAAATTGTGGCTCAAGATAGACCAGAGGACAATTGGTGGAACTTCTCTGAAGAGGAAAGTGACGGGCTAGGGCGGGGGAGGCATAGGAGGAGCAGACCGGGGGATCGGAAGAGAAGCGGCGTTTAGCGGGGCCGAGACGGGCCTAGCGCGGGTCTAGTGAGCACTGGCGAGGACTAGCGCCGCCTAAGCGAGCTTGGAGTGGAAGGAGAGGCATGTGGGGTAAGTCTGGGGATTTAGTGGCCGTGGCGTGATGGGTGGCACTGGACCCGGGGCCGCTGACGAGTTTCACTCAGGCGCTGGACGGCTGGGCCTCGATTCGGGGATCCTCAGTGGAGGGGAAGCTTAGTGGAGGGGATGTGCTAAAGGCGTTTCCTCATTCAGACCACACCTGCGCTGATGATTGTCCCCAAGTTTCTACACCTTTATGAATCTGTACTACCTCACACTGTCGCCGAATTCCATTGCTGATGCGTGGGCCTGGGTATGCATTTGCTGCTGAGATATGAGAGCTCAGCAAGGGCACTGTCATCTTTGTCTTCCTCTTTTTTTTCTCTTTTATGCTTGATTGGAAGTATATAGATCACCTTTCATGGAGGCTGCTGATACCCAAAATCTGACCCAATGTTGAGGTGTGTGTGGGCATGTAAAGCTTAAGTAAGCCAAGCCACTGCAGGTACATAGTACTCCCCCAGGCCGGTCTTCACTACCAACTCCCAAATAGCAAACATCGAGCATACAAACAGCCGACTGCGACCGTTTCCCTTCCTGCCTCTTCAGCTCGTTCCCCCTGGCTTCTCGTATGTTCTCCTAACGTTTCTCTCCTTTATCCAATCTGTTGCTTGGAAAGCCGCAAAACACAAACCACAGTCATTTCCGACTTGCTCTCCTCGTTCCTCACTGCGCGTCCACCTCCTCAACGCGATTATTAGTACCACTTCAACATCTCCACGTCCTTGGCAATGCACTTCAGTGCCCTGGTGGGTTTCTTTCCGACTCAATCCAAGCCATCGGGAAGGCCCAATTCGCCCAACGTCCGGTCGCCCCAGAGAAGAAGCAATGTCGCTCTGCAAGCGCCTGCTTCGACAGGGAACATGCCATGACTTTCGGCTCCAGACCATTCTCCTGCCGGCTCTCCAAGACAACAAACGGCGAGTGCGTCTCGTGCGCCATGCAGTCGTTGTGGTGGAGTTCCGCACGAATCAACCCCCTGTCTTCTCCAACTGCAGACCTTCTTCTCGGCCAGTCTCGGCCGAGCTAGGCTGTTCTCCCGCATCGCATCTGCTCCTTGAAGCTAGCTCCCTTCCTCCCAATAAGGCACAGAGTCTGTGTCAGCCTACCCGTGCTTGACATAGGTAGGCTAAGCAGCAAACATAGCTGATGCGACTGTAGACAGTGTACAAAAGCCCCCCCCCAAGCACTCCGCAGACCGAAACATGTTAAAGGAGCTGCAAAAGAAGCAAAGAAACAGCAACGGAAGCAATCACAAAGTAGTCATCAACAAACTCTAGCCAGCTTGAGACACTTGACGCATAACACAGCAGACGGTTCCCATCAACCTAGAGGATGCAAAGGGATCGTACTACATACAGTAGGCTGAATCCGTTAGTAGGTCTCTTATTGGGACTTGCTGGTCTATCAGCCCTTGCCAGGTGGTAGGTAGCGATCCAGAAGGCCTATAGAAAAGTAGGGGGTCAACATGTTAAATTGATGAGTATGCTGAAGGAGTGACTTTGGATGTGACCGTCTATCTATATAGTGAATGGATGATCCCCC
The DNA here is from genome assembly GCF_022836535.1 of Colletotrichum spaethianum. NCBI lineage: Eukaryota > Fungi > Ascomycota > Sordariomycetes > Glomerellales > Glomerellaceae > Colletotrichum > Colletotrichum spaethianum. The sequence goes on along the minus strand of NW_026054815.1, from coordinate 22,197 downwards.
TTATCCAGACTTATGTCCTTGTCATGCTGGCTGATGCCCGCATGACAGTACCGTCCTGTACCACAATACGCGATATGTAGTAGGTGACAATTGCAGTAACGAATGTCTGAAGTCCCCACAGTAGGCTTCTTCTACCCGGGCTAGCCACCCAGCACTTAGCTGTGTTGCCAGCACAGGCAGTGTCCGCTTAGAGGAGCTTGTCCTTAAGCGCCTCCAACGCCTGTTCGAAGTTTACCAGCTTTCCCTCAACACCAAGCTCGCTCATAGAAATGACTCTGCCCGCGACGAGATCATGCCAGTTGGGGTACGACTCGCTCCAGCGCAACTGAGACGCGAACTCGGCACCAAAGTCACCCCAAAACTTCCTCATGTCCTTATCCGAAATCTCAAGGTACGCTGCGGGCTTGCCCGTGAGCTTCTCGAACTCGGCAATCAGATCAGTCATTGGCCTGTAATCAGTGATACAGATGGCGACCTTGCCGTAGGCTTTGGCCCCGGTGTTCAGAATGCCCCTGACGACAATGCCGCAGTTGGTTTGCAGATCGCCTGCAATGGGCAGCAGGGCTGATGGCGAAGACGGTATGGCCAGGGCATAGCCTTGAGACCCAGGCTACGAGGTTCTGCTAGCACCAAAAAGCGATATAGTAAGGTGGAGAAGGAACTTACGACCGGCATGAACTTCATGAAGGGCGAATAAGCTAGGTTTGACGTATACCACCCTGGCCAGAACTCGGTCGTCTTGGACCACAAATCAGGGGTGTTCTGAGCAATCCAGTCGATAGCCTTCTGCTTGTAATCGAAGTGAAGAACCTTCAACTTCCCGCTGGAAACCTTGCCGGCCGGAGGCAAAGCACTAAGAACAAAGTGCTTCAGAGTGGGAGTCTTTGAGGCGGCATTGGCAATGTTCTTCAGCTGTTCGACTTCTTCCGCTCCAGCACCGTCGCGGCCAAGGGTGGCGACGGAGTCCCAGTAAATCGTGACAGCGAAAATGGCTATTACGCCTTCAAATGCCTTGACAAGGCTGCTCTCATCGTTGACATCAGCAGAAACAACATCGACTCTCTTGATTAGTTGTTAGATACAGAGTTCTGCACTGAACTAGGTGATATCGAATACCTTCTGAGCGAGCTGCTTGGCCTTTTCGCTGTGGACACTGCGAGTGATGCCACGAACTTTCCACTTGGGATCCTGCAGGAGTTCGTTCACGACGGAACCTCCCTGGGCACCAGTAGCTCCGAGCACAGCGACGATGGACATGTTGCAAACAAGGATAGTTGCCGGCGACGAATAAATGTCAAAGATTATGGTGAATTGAATTTAGCAAGATAGTTGTTCACACAGAACTCTTTACTGATATCTAACCACATACATTCTGAACATCAAAACTAGCTGTTTATATGTAAAAGCACGTCCGACGCTTCTCTATGCAGTGTATGATTATTCAAGGCACGACGCAAATTGTAGTAGCCCGCGCGTTTGTTAGTCATTTCATACAGGAATTGAGTCTTGAAATCTAACAAACTGGCACGAACGCCCATAACGGATTCTTGACTAGTTGAGTGTTTACACTAGAAGCAAGATGATGAATGCTACGCGCGCGGCCTAGTCTACGACACTCCAGGGCCATGTCAGAACGAGGGTCAAAATAAGGGAGGGGCCCGGCGGTAGCTTACGTACTACGCTTACAAACATCCAAGGGATAATTACTCTATCAAGTGTTACGTACTGGACTGCGCTTATGTACATGGTGAGATGAACACCTTCTCCCGACTAAGCAAGAAATTTAGAGCCAATAGGAATTTTGAGAACGTCGGAAGAATAGGGACATGCACTGCACTGCCGTCCGATGGCACTTGATAGGCTACCTGAAGTTTGTAAGCCAGGCCTCTCCAGAAAGGTCGCTTTAAGTGGAATATTATCTAATTATAGAATTGGCGTGAAGACCGCGCGCGATCGTACCTCGGCATCGAATTAGAGTCCAGGTGCGCGCGCCTACTCCAGGCGGTAGGTACCACGCGATCACCCTAGCTGCTACGCCCAGAAGCGACCTGACTGCAGTGGCGAACGAATGGCCAGAAGACGGCGCCAGCGCCACTGTAGATAGATTCAGAGGCAATGAGGGTGAGTGCTACTACTGTAATGGGGCAATTGAGGTCAGGGCGCCCCTCGTTGAGGAACGTTGATTGTCACAACAAAAACCAGAATCTATAGGTTTACGTAAACTTGAGCCCAGCGCTCTCATTAGTTGACCAAAAAGGGTATTCCCCCAGTACTCCCGCATCGCGTCTGCGCCCTGAAGCTTGCTCTCGTAAGGCACTGAGTCCGTGTAAGCCGAACCATGATTGCCATGGATGGGCTGAGCACCTCATCTTCTAGATACTGCAAACGTCACTGCTATGTTTCTTAACTATCGGGTCCTACATAATGTTAATCTAGGACCTAGGTATCTCCAGCATTTCTTGCCTCTATACGCTCTTTACTTCTAGACTATAGGCCTAGGTCCTTGGACGTTGTGTTTAACTTTTACCTCAACGCTAGCACAACGCTTGTATGCTATAGTTGAATTTAGTACCGTTAATATCTAACTGTCTGTCGTTAATTCTATTGAAAAAGGCTCTATTCACTAGCTAGTTACAATCTAGTACTTAAATTGTTACGTTGCATCTTTCGCTGTTTATCATCGGCTCACAGGGCATTCTCACTCAGCCGCAATTTTCATGACTGAGAGCTGATGGTTGTGCAACTGTTGGTTCAAGTTAATAAACCTTTGATATCCAAGTCGTTCGATTAGTTGATGACACTATTTTCAGTATACCATTGTATGGGTGTTGTGAGCGGCCAACATGTGAGTAGCAATCATGAATAGGATGAGAATACTTGCATGATGCACCACTATGCTTGTCCACCACCGCAGAGCCTTGGCATGACTTGGTTCGTGCGATCTTTTGTCTCCTCACAACATCGGAAACCACGCAAGTATCAAATTGGTGCGGTGTGCTCTGATACTCTTGTCAACTTTGTTGTATATTAATTGGAACTTGGATTATCTGAACCTCAAATTGCTGGTCAGTTTACAAAAGCCCCAAGTTCGCGCACTCCGCCTCGATAGCGGACAAAGTCCGTCGGCCGGCAGTGACGTTGTTGTTTTCGCCATAGCTGCGAACCATACGGCTTTCAGCCGTGTAAGCCGGCCACCCGATAGCGTCCAATCCCATAGTCGAGTCCTTGACGAAGGCGGCGTATGCGTCCATCATGACGTGACTCAGTTCGTACTCGAACGCAGTCGAGTTGCCTCGGAAATCCGCATGGGTCCCAAAGATCATGGGAAGCTCACTGCCGTGGTAGGCACCCATCCATGGGCGGGGAGAGGTGTTGTTGAAGACGGCGGAATAGTAGTAACGGTAAGTGGTTCTGCCTGCAGCTAGGCGCTCACTGAGGGTCGTTAGCCACGGGCCAGTCAACGTGCCGGGAGCACTTACTTGGTAGTCTTTGTAGCAGGGCACCAGAAGTAGGTGTAGGACAGGCTATCAGCAACGGCGGGATCGGGGCCGTTCTCGGCATCATAAGGGGCGAGGAAGAGACCCTCGGCGGCGTTGAAGCCAACAATGGCAGGCTTGCTGTGGTCAGCAACGTAATTCGTTGATGGGAAGGTCCTATCTCGGAAGTAACTCACCAGGTCAGCCATCTCTCCAAGGGCAGCCTTCTCCGTGTAGTTGGCAAAGACAATCTTGTTGTCAATTTGAGGAGAGAAGCCGATTGTGGGCGTAACCTCGGAGTCCTTATAGGTGGCCACAAAGTGTTCAAGGTCCTCAGCAGGAATCTTGCGCATGCACGCCAACTCGGCCTTGGCGTCCGTCAGGTTTCCACAACCCAGCTGCTGGGCAACGAAAGTGAAGTTGGAGTGGCTGGCGTCGTGGTTCATCAGCTGGTCCAGGTGCGCCGTGCCGGAGTCCATGATGAGGCCCCTGACGATGGGGTCCTCGGTGTAGGCGAAGCTGTAGTAGTCGACGGCGATGCTGCCGGCTGAGTGACCCCAGAGGGTCATGCGCTCCGGGTCACCGCCGAACTTGGCAATGTTGTCGCGGATCCACTCGACGGCGAAGCGCTGGTCCATCAGACCAAGGTTCTGCTCCTCCAAGGCAGCGGAGTTGGGGAAGCCGAAGAGCTTCATGCGGTAGTTGAAGGTTACGAAGATGTGCGACTGCGAGCGCTGAATCCATTTCTGGGGCATCTGGTAGGGCACATCGGTTCCACCCGTCTCAAAACCACCGCCGTAGAACCAGATGATGACCGGAAGACCTTCTCCCTCGGTCTGCTCGCCGACGGGAACAGCGTCGGAAGGGACCCAGACGCTGGCAGTGAGACAGTCCTCGTTCATGCCGGCGTCACCGATCATGAACTCGGGGACGTCAACGCGCTGGATAGCCGGGTGAATGGAGATATACTGCCAGCACGAAGGGGGAGGGCAGTTGCATTGAGCACGGTACCGTTGGCGAAAGGGTTGCTCGATTGCGGAACGACGTAGGGCTGAGGCGGCTCCCAGCGCAGGTCGTCGAGGGGCGGCGCGGCGTACGGGATGCCCAGGAACTCGGCGACTTGGGGAGCATCCGAGGCAATCCGACCTTGAACCGTGAGGCCGTTGACAAGCCGCACACTGGGGCCGGCGCTCGCCGAGGCGAGGAGGCTAGCAAAAGTAATCACGGACTTGGCGTTGCACATCATGACGGGCGACTCTTGATGGACACTAGAGTTGACGGAAGGGTAGCTTGGCAAGCCCGTTCCAACCGGCGACACACCCGGAAGTTTATATCACGGATAGCCTTCGGAACTCGGGGGGCAATTGAGCGTCTTTTTTTTTGCATCGAGTCATCTCCTGAATGGCGACTCCCCATAGATGGGATCGGTGCTCCACCAATATCACGACTCTGCTGTGCCTAAACGGGAAACAAATGGTTGCACGGTTCGCCTCATCGGAGATTACTGGAGAGAACCCCACACTCTTCAACGCTGACATCGGTAGTTCTCCGTATCATAGCTTTGTGTCATTGGCGAGCGGGAACAGACAAACATCCTCCGTATGGGGTATACGAGTCAAGCCCCTGGCGGAATCCTCCACAGGGACCTGTCGATCAGGAGTCGGACGAAGCCAGAAACCTCTCAACTCCTAAGATCCGGGGACAAAGATTGGATTCACCTTCCAGGTATCCCGCAAATCGCCGGGGATAGGTCAACGGAACGCGGATGACCTTCGCCAGACTCAAGACCCCACTAGCACTCTGATTGCTCACTCCATTGCCGCGATTCAGGTTTCGTCGCAATAGGATTTACTGTAGCATCTGTAAATCCACAATTGACATCGTTATAGTAAGACAATGCCTGCTTCACAGGTTCAATGAGGTAAATGTGCTGGAAGCGAACCTGCAGAGACGCAAGTTGCTTAGGCTGATGCAAGTTTTGAATACTTTTCAGTCACTACCAGAACCAACTCTTGCATCGTGACATGTTTCCTACAAACATCTTCCAACACGTTAACCTGAAACTAACTCTTCGATTGGAACTGGACCAAGATTTATGTCGTGGTTGTTTGTTCGTCTTGCAAATGGGTGCAGGCGTCGGTGACATGCAAATCAAACTGCACCTATGAAACTATAGAGACATGAATGTCATGCCTCAATAGTTAGTGATGCGTTGCTAGTGCGGGATTCTTTACTGCATCAAGAACTATGTCTATGACCTAGATATGCACTTTGTATGGCTCTGGTTCTGGTCTGGCAAACTCGCAGGTTTAGGCCCCCTTAGTAGAACATGAATTAGGCGTATGCTTGTGCGATCCTAAGTAGACCGATTTGACTGGTTGTGCTTATGAAGTTGACTACCGCCAAGTTTCTCAATCACTGGTTAGGGATTTGTCAACACAATCTGAGTGTGTTGGATTATTGTGAACTCAATAATCAAGATAGCCTTTTCTCTCGTCAGTGAAATCGCGCCACTCGGTGGGAAAGCCTTCAAATAGGCAGCTAAACTCCGATTTCTGTTCATCTTTGTGCTTCGATTCATCGTTTGGATTTGTCTACTGGACAATATTCAAGGTAACAAGCCTCGTAACAAGCCTCGAAGGCATGCTTAGGTTAACGCAGTACCCAAACTTGGCTTACACAAGTGAATGAGACTTTGTGGGCATTGACGATTGGTTACCACAAGTAACTCCTAGAAATAATCCTAGCGTCGGTGGTTCAGTAGCAGTTCTCACAAAGAACAAATAGCCTTGTGATACCGTGTAATTAAAGCCAATCTTGTTTCTATTTTCCGCCCATGTCGATGTCGTTTCAATATCATTATTCGGCGACCATTGAGGACCCTCATCCAGTTGAAGCAAGCTAAACTGCCAAAGTAGCCGTTCACGCATATTTGCTCGTACTTGTAGAAGCAGTCATCGCGGTGATCGCCGCGTTAAGTTGCCGCAAATAAATGAGGTGTGAAACTTCGCAATTTAACCTAGCCAACCACGGATCGGACAAGGAGTCGCCATGTCATTCCCAAGTCATAAAAATGTCTGAACTATGTATTTGATAACTGCAAGGAACACTGTTTTATTTAGTTCCAGCATACCCTCTTTATCGGTGCCCCTAATGACGTTCTCTTCACTACTGCTTGTACATAGCTTGGCCAATTCACCCGTGGACGCACGACAAAAGATGACAGATTAGGTCTACTTGCACTTCTCCAAAGAAACGAGCAGCCATAGATCTCTTTTAAATATGCCTTCGAACACTTTCCAAGTACTCATAGAGAAGCTCCGCTCGAGACCCGCGTAAGCAAGATCCATCAGTGGGGACGCCATCTGAGTCAACCTGGTTAGTCGCTTTCAAGTTAACAAGTTTGCCGGGTTAAGGGTTCAAATATATAGGGATCGTTTGGGAATTCTTGTCTGGCCTGGGCCCGATGCATACTGTCATGCGGAACTTGCGCTCAAGGGCATATCGCTAATAATCATCCGTTCATTCTTACAGCAGTGAAGTTGAGTTGAGTTTGGCTGATTGTCCAAAAATGTAAATGGCAGAGAATCGGGATGTATACGAGAATATTTAGCTTCCAAATCCTCTAGGTTTGGTGCAAGCTTTAGTTCGCTCGACTAATCCGGCTCTGCTGAGGCAAAGTCGATCAAAATAGAAATATTGACCTGGAGGGCCTTGATATTCGGCTTTCCGAGAAATCCTGATTTCTATGTAAATTACTTTGACAGGCCTGTCATACGACAGTTAACCGCCGTTGAGCCTACGCGACAGCTTTCGAATCTTGCTTAGGCCAGGCTGTTGGGTCAATTGCAGGATCAATCTGTTCGGGGCCTTCATAAAGACACCCGTCTTCATTCCAAGATTGACTGCTACCACCGGCTTCCAGGTAACGGACCAATATGACAGACACACTTACCCAATTCTTGGCCGATTGTAAAGAAAGAATGAAAAAAGTAATGCCATTGGAGGCCTGAGAACAAGGACGGGTTGGTTCGGAAGCGCTAGGAACGCTAGTAATCCTTCCACCATGAGCCAGGATTATTTCAGAATCACCGATGACGTTTCTCGGAGGTATGAAGAGAACATACTTCTATAACACAGATATCTGCGTCCACTAGGCGCTGTGTGTCGTACCGGACACACTTCAGCGTCGGGTCTCCCTGGTTGGATACCTTGCTGGGATCAGCTAATTTGAATTCCAAATCCACTGGCACATCACCAATATCTAACCGAAGAGAATGTTGAAGTATTGGGCGTTATTTCTGCTAATGTCTCCCGATTAGAACTCATCGTATATGGAGCAGTAGTTCGTATTGTCGTTGAGTGCTCTCAGTGGGAAGTCGGCATCAAACCCCAATCCCTCAAAGTCAGGGATACAAGCTGTCTTGTTGCTTGCAGGGTCATTGTATGGGGAACGAGGAGATGTCTGGTAACTTGTTATCTAATCATGCCTCGGCAACCTGTAACTGAGAGAAAGTTTTGTAAGGTACTCGAAAAGCTTAAGGTACCCTCAACTGTCGCAAAGCTACAAGCATCGTCTTGGTATAGAGTGACGAAATTGAGGTCTAGCCGCATTGGCAATGGGCTGTGTGTACAGCCACTGAAAAGTGTAAGATCATTCTGGTCAGCTTAAAGAGCATCATAAACCGATGATGTAGTTCTTCAAGTGCCTGTTTGAGCACACCCCAGTGTTTATCGAAGTTGAGACAGGTTTTTTCTTCGCCGCGAGTGGCTTTTTCCAGGACGGATTTATCTGCAGCCGAGTACGAAAGCTGGGGGAAACCCAGAGCGGCGAAACACAGCGGTTGACGACACTTCTGCGTAGTTATGGCCCCGATTTCTAGGAGCGAAAACAGGGTATTTGTTTTCGGTCGGGCCAGCCCCGAGGCTGGGTCACAGTTCTGGATTCAGGGGCTATGCTCTGCCATTTAAGCTGCCCAAACCTGTTTTTACCACAACTGACAATGACTTAGCTCATCGTACCAGTTCCTACTCTATTGGATACTACGACAAAAATCATTTACTCACAGTAATCTTCGTCAAGAAGAAGTTGATCCTGGTCGGCTATTGGCCGACCATTGAACAGATGGCACTGATGCCAAGTCTATCTGCCTTCTCTAGTTTGGTGAGAGTTGGCGCAGCGAGCGCCGCAAAACGATGGACAGTAACTTGATAACTAACAAAGAAAGCTGCGTTTGCAAAGCCCCTCTCTTGACCAAGATTCTGGCAATAGAGAGACGGCATCTGCGTTGTCTAGGTGCAGCGTAGGCGTTTCCGGTCCTCACTCGGTGCAATAGAGGTCCCAAACGGCCATCTGCGTACTGCAAATATTCTCTCACACCACAATGACGTAGAATACACTGCAGTCGAAACTACCTACCATCACAGCCGCCGCAAGCCCCCAGCGGAAGCCTGATCAGACGGCCGCTTGTGCTCGGCAGAAAAGGGGGGCAAGGAAGAACCTAGCGGCAGACTAGCGACCAACAGAAGAGAGAAACAAGAAAAACCTGATGAGTGAAACAGGCAACTCACATCATCAGCTAACGCTTTTTTCAACATGCTTGTTGCCCATCCCAATTTGCGTTAGGCGTGTCCTTGTCCGTCTGCTCGCGCAAGTGGCTCATTTGATTCGAACTGCTAGCTTCCTTGGGTGCATCTTGATGCCTGTCCCCCGCGTTATCCTCGACATTGCTAGAGGTTGGCACAGGCGCCGACGGGTGAGAAATGTTCCTGCGGAGCGGGTGCTCTGTGCCTGTCTGGACCGATCCCATGCTGGATGACTTGTGCGCATCTTGCATTGCGTAATCGCCAGAGTCGAAATACTTCCTCTAAGAAATGTCAACTGATTAGCGGAACTGGCTCCGTTAGCCCGTGGAAGAAGGAAACAGGGGTCGAAATACCTGCAGCTGGTTGTGCAGAAGATCCGATCTAGCCGGGGCCCTTCCGTACAAGCGTCGGAGACGGTCCTCCTTCTGGATGGCAGCCTTCACGCGAAGGATGCATGTTAGCTTTACTCGACTCAACACCGACCATGTTGCCGGCGATGACAACGAACTTACTGTAGGGTCCGGTCGGTTCTGTTGAGAACCCATGTTGAAATGTTAAGTGTGCAATTGGAAGCAAGGTGCTGCGATGTGAAACCAGCTGACAGACTACGATGACTGAGTTATATAGAGATTTGGTGACGTTCCGATGACGATGACAGTGTGTCCATCATTAACTGGCGCTACAGGCCTCGGCGATCAAATGCTAGAGATACCCACTTGTTGCTTGGGTTTCCAGGCATTGGTTGACGTGACGTGGTCGGCGGTGGCTCCGTGAGTGCTGAGGGATGACCCATTTTCATGTGAGTCGTGACCATCAACTTTGTGGCTTCGCTGAAGACTGGACACAACAGGCCGGGGAAGAGGGGTCCAGATTCACGCGATTAGGGACCGGCCATTGGCAGACTGGACGAACCCAGCCACAATTAAGGTAATTGCGGCGATCATTCCAACGGCCCAAGGGGCTTGCACCTAGACCCTGACAACAATTGCCGACACTTGACAGGGCCAACCACGGATGTTACCTGACGCAAAAAGAGAGACGAGAGCGCAGGAACGACGCGAAACCTGGGAGGGGATGGCCGCCCATGGCTGAGTTATGCTGACCTGAGGGTCCCCGCGTGACACTAGTCAGGGAACATGCATGGGGCCACAGCGCGCTACTCGCGCCCCTCCTGCGCTGGATCAGGTTTTTTGCTGATGTTCCTGGCAAGTGAAAGTTGGTCAAGGTTTCAACTCGGGAGTGGAGTGATCATTGCATGTCCTGGAACCCGGAGGACGAGGGTTGGGGGAAAAAAAGGGGATCTGCATTATAAATACCTAGGAGGGCCAATCCATTTGTGTCCGAGTCGTACTTTTGAATACCGCATTCTCGCCATTAACCATCATGATGTCTACGCAAATCCCCAGACCGTCTTCAAATACCACCAATTCGTCAAACTCGACCAACTCGAACCAGCCATTCACCGGCAACATGGATGCTTACACGCTCTCCATGTACGAGCACACGAAGCGCCTTATGGCAGCTGCCCAGATCCCCTACGGTAGCCCCGCCAGCCTCCTCCTCGCAACCTCTCCGAACGACCCGGTCACGACCGGAACGGGCTCCGGCAGTGTGGAGAATGACCTCCTACCACCCAAATCTGACGGGCTTCCTCGTCTGGAATCAAGCTGACTTCCAACCGGGAAGATTCAGAAGCAGAATGGTGCTGCACTCCACGATTCTTCTCGCTTCATGCAGAGGTAGGCAATCCATCATCTCCCAGTGCATTCTGCATCGTCTCGTCTCCCAGTCAGCTAACCTCGGCTGCAGAATCCGACGACGCCTGTTCGTCGAGGGACTTTTGAGTAAGTAAGAACATCAGCCTCCATCCCGATTCCGCTTCCATAGTTACTAACTACCTCTCAGGCTTCACGGATAAGTTGCTCGTTGCTCTGTGGCCCGTCTTGGTGCCAACCAAGGTTGTCGACGAAACCGCAAACTCGCTCCGGTCCTTTCTCGAGACTCTCCTCCGAAGATCATCTGCTTCGTACAATACCCTGCTTGCGGCGTTTTACTATTTGGTCCTTTTCCAGTCGATCGCGACTCTGCCGCTCGACGCAACAAAACACACCCCCTGCCTACAAAAGTTACGATCCCTCCAGTGCCCGCGGCGTATGTTCCTCGCCGCCCTCATGCTGGGCTGGAAGTTTACTCAAGAGCAGGCTTTCTCAACCGCCACGTGGGCCACATTTTCGGGACTTTCTGTGAGAGAGCTGAACCGCAACGAGGCGGCGTTCTTGTCCATGATTGACTGGCGCCTTTACATTTCACAGGCCGTCTTTGCGCAATGGGACACAGAGGTGTCGTACCACGTCCAGACGCCCAATGTTGCGTTGTCTGGCAAAATTTTCGGGATTGGAAGCTCAATTGCTACCGCGTGAGCTAATACATAATGCTGACTTCAAGGTCGCTTATTTCACGCGCTTGATTTTGATTTGACGGAAATGCAAAGGAGTTTGGGATGCAAAACATTGAATGAATGAAGCAATCTAAGGTAAACGTAACCAGATAGGGCTTCGACCTCATCGTTTAAGATACCCCTTTTGAGTGTTCGATATTTTATATGATTAACATTACTCTTTCTCAACCTGCTCGACTATCGTGACTCGTCGTTCTGCCCCTTAAATAAATGGGGTGCGTTTCAGACTAGACCTCGTGACCCTCGGCTTGGCCGCGCTGCGTGACTCGCCATGGAAAGTCCTGACGATTCTTAATACTGCTATACCACACGTGCTATGGAAGCGGCACGGCTGCTAGCCAGAATTGCGGCAACATTTGTTCCTGGACTGAGTGCAGAGCTTTCTTAACGTCAGCGTATGCACACTCTGGAGGAAGCGCCTGCCATCTGCCTCTTACAAAGTCGCGCAAACGAGCTCAGCCCCAACTTTTGAACATCGAAGACACGAGACCGCTCAGAGCCGTAAGCGCTGGCTTTTGACTAAAAGCTACTGTCAACATGCATATTTTTGCTCGAGTGTGAGGCTGATTCACATCGTCATCGCGAATCTTTGTTACAAGAAAGCCCGAGTGCCTTGCGTCTATGAGAACAGTTGATGCTAAAACCCTCCCTTCTGCTTAGGAAAATTACCATTTATTGTGTAGAACCCCTCGACTGGATTCCGAGTTTTAGAGTTCTGTTGATCTAGCATAGGACTGTGCCATCAGACGTCATTGTCAATTATGGTTGCTTTGAGTCCGTCACCGTCTCTGCTATTCGATTCAATGTGTCGCGAATTCATGGTTGAAGCTGCGGTTCTTTCTCCAGCCTTCAATCTCACTTCTATTCTCAATCTTATTGCTGTCACGTGTTGGGATATGGAAAATCATTCTCAAGTACGTCAATTGATAGGAGATCCTTATTATAGCTATTGTGGGTGTATGTCTACGGAACCCTTTTCATGTGCTAGATCCATGTATTACAGAATTTTACGTACTTAGCTGGCGAGTCCCGTCCTAGATATGTATTGTCCATTTGCCCAAACTACTCTGCTTTCATCTGGGTTGGGCTGCCGCATTGCCCACTTCGGCATATTATATGTGATTACCTTAACCAACGGATTTCAGGTCGTCAAATGGAGGTCCTAGCTAGGCGTTGATCCAGCTGGTTCTAGCACACCTATAAAAGGGGTTTTACGGTTGGGATACAACTAATCGCCTGTACGTAGAAACCCACAGGCGCTGCTAGACGCTTAACCAATGCGTCACGCAGGTATGATAAGTAAATAAGCTAGTAGTTAAAGCTGCTGAATGGGTACCTTTGCTTGCTAATTAAGGTGCAACTAAGAGGCGTCCTCACAGTATCCTCACAAAGTGCCCTTCCTGCCGAAGAATTGAACCTACCGGAGATGCCTGCAGCAGATAGCCGCCAAAAAGGTACAAAAGGCGGCTTCCTCACCAAGACTCTGCCAGATCGACCTCCTCAACCATCCAACCATCTGCCTCAAAGATGATCACAAGATCGAAGCGCCAAAGTATCATCACAAGCTCGAAACCAACAAAAATATCAACAAGCCGCAATGAAGTGCATCCGATGGCTGTTGGCATACTGGGGCCGCCTTTCCAAGCAAAATAGCAAGGCGCCAGAAGAAGCAATTTGAGGTTCCAGATATTGTTAGACTCTCACACAAATTCTTCTAGAGATTTTCAGCTACATTGAGTCATATGACGAGTTCCTTCTTTCTCAAACCTGTATTGTTACTCGGACACTTACACGAAGAGGTTGGAGGCTTACCCTCCGCCGGCTTCCTCGCATCCAGCAACTTGATCTCTGGACTGGCCTTGCTTACGTCCTGCCAAACCACTGGGTCTGTGGGCCTTGTTAAAAACTCCATACCGTTGAATATTGGGATACACCTGGGGTATATGGACAAAAATGTCATTGCCAGCAAGCAAAATGATCTCAAGTTCAACTACATCTACCAACTACGTCATTCGCATGTCCAACTGGCCTTGAAGCTCACACGAATAAGACATACCAACCAGAGTCACCTCAAGAATATCATGTCGCTATTTACGATACAAAGTCTTGGGAGATCACCTTCTAAACTGCGCTGTTACTATCACGCTTTACCGAAGGTTGTTACCGGAAGGTTTCTTCTCAAGGTAGAACATGAATTTCGGGATGGTGCCGTAGCAGTATCTCTTAAGGAACTTCCAATGACATCAACCTGCCCCAACCATGAGAATTTTGGCCTCCAAAACAAATGGGCCTCGTCCCGATAACGAGGTATCACGAGCATTAGGACTAAAAGGTTTCATGGACGACGTTCACCTTGCGTTCAGACAATAAAGACAGGAAATTTCTGGCCACTGTAGGCGTTTTCCAATGGATTATACTGTTTTGGTTACTCCTGGTATAGTTACGATCTATACTTGGCATGATCTTGGATCATATGAGTCTCCAGTAAATAAAGAGTGGACGGTACATCTTCGGTCGAATTGCAATACGCCTTCAAAAGGACCGGTTATAGATCACATACCTGGGTGTATCCGGCAAATGAATCTTGAGGGTTAACAGAAGTGGAGTCCCTGAGTCTGGAGAGAGAAGAACAAATGTGGCTGTTGTATTTATATCTTGGGAGTGTGTACATGTATTACCAAGCTCTTAGTTGTGCTCCCTAATTGTTATAGTTGCTTTTACAAGCTATCAATAATCAAAATTACAACAATGATAACGAAGACGCCCAGCGCTGTTATAAGACTTGAAGAACAAGTTTTTGGAGAACAGATTCATGATCGTGAGAAGCAATGGTGGTCATCCCCAAAGGCCCATACAAGACATTATGGTCAGACATGTGAGGGATACTGATGTAAGCTTGTTTAAGTGTGGAGCCTTGCTTATTTTCCATCAAGAAATATCAAACCGTACATGCCTAAACATACGGTTCCCTCATTTTTCTACGTTGCCTTCACACGATGTCGCCGTCAAACGGCTACCAATCCATCCTGACCCATTTCACTTGAAATCCTAGGCGAGCTGTGTGATAGAATGCCAAGCATCCCTAACATTTTCGACTTCGATACCAAAAATGGTGTCAAGTGAAGGTCATTGAACGAACTCTGCGGAAGGTAATCTGGAATCCCAAATGGCGGAGGAAAGCGGCAAAAACAAGCTGCATCTGTGCCACTCTTGCGGTCTTGATCATCATGATCGCTATGGAAGCTGCTGTTGTTCCGGGCTTGCTTTATACCCGGTCTAAGAAGAAGGGGAAGGCATGTTCCACCTGCCAATGCATAGGTAGTTGCCTAGCTCGCCCTGGCTCGGCCCGGCGCACGCCTGTGGCATGCATGGAAGTATGAAGCAAATCAAAACAGACAAACGCCAAAAAAGTAGTAAACCAACGAAATTGACGGACAGAAAAAAAGGAAACAAAGCATGGAGGAGTTCGGCCGCGCGAAACGGTGTCAGTGTTAGAGTTCATCTCGAGCTAAAAGACGGAGAGAGACAAGCCAGTTCTCATCCCGTTCCGCCACAACCGGACGGCAAGACACCATACCATTGTCGTAATAGTTGCACTGCTAAATCCAACTCTCCGCCCTTTTCCTACATAGAACAAACCTGCCTACTTGCCTGTCCCCCTTGTTGACGTTGGGCAGCCGCAGCAAGTGGTGTACTAAGCACTACCTAAGGTAGCAGCAACAAGTCACCCAGACCAAGGCAGTGTCGCTGCTTGCATCTGCCCCTCAGTCGTCTCGGTGGCGTTCCACTACATTGTGGTGCCTCTAGGTAGTGTACTATGTACAGTACATGTGCGAACTCTGGACACCATCGAAGACATGCAGAAATGTTGGCGCTAGGTGAGCCAGGCTTTACCTTATCCGGCTAAGCGAGAGATTCGATAGCGCAAAACACTCCCCCCATTGGTCAGCTCAGGAATGAGCTCAGCAGCTCGGTACCTGAAGTACCTTGTACCTGCGGTTCGGGAGATTGGAAGCACTCGTCATCCTTGCCTGATCCCTACCCTCCACCGTCTGTTCTTTGCAGACTCGTACCCGCATGTCCTGGCCGCCAGGGTCGCAGAGGATCCATCCAATATCCCCTCCCCAAATGGTCTCTGCCTCGACCGAGATGGAGACTGGAGACTCTCGGGAAAGGACATTTTGGTAAGTTTGCCATTATTTGCTGCTTGCTCCCTTTGCCCTCCGTTGCGAATGCGGTCGACGCTTACAGACGCTCGACTCCTCCCAGCTTCCCTCGGTCTCGGAGCTATCGTTTGACGTCCGCCATTGCCTCGCTCAGCTCTCGACTGCTCCCTGTTTGCGACACGAGAAAACGCTACCTCGCACCAATCATCCTAACCTAGAGTTTGCTTTCGCTAGCTCCCGACCCGCGCTGGGAGCAAACGGATGCTTCCCGCGCCTCGCCACACCGACGCTAAGACGTGGCTGACAATCCGTGCGCGTCGTCGATAATTCCTACAAAACATTCCTCCCGGCTCCCCTTACTGCTCGCTACTGAGCTCTCATAACACGAACTCCCGATTCTTCGAATGCTACCAGAGCTGTAGGACTCCATCACAGTTGTCGCAATGGACGAGAAGCAGGCCCCCGGGAGGTCTAGTGGCATCCCTCGCCTGTCACGGCTGCCTCTTCCCAAGCCAGCGCCTACTCCCGCTGTCCGACCTTCTCCTTCGCGAGAGGGCCTAAACTCGGGTCTGAGGAATCCTCGACTTCGACCAGCTGCCTCGCGGGATCAACTAGGCCCCGCCGTAGCCCCCAAGCAGCCCGAACCCCGGCCAGCTCCGAAACCGAGGCGCGAGATCCAGCCGCCCTCTTCAAGAAAGACGGAATTGCGAGCCCCCCCGACCACCCTCAGGAGCTCCCGCAGCGTGCCTCGACTGAAGACGAAAGAACCGATTTACAACAAGCCCCCAACTCCTCCGGAGGACATTGAGCAGCCCGTCATTTCACGCTCCGCCAGTCTTTCGCGTCGACGTTCTCAGCCTCACGCCGCCACTCCCGAGTTCGACCCAGTGCCAGACCTGCCCCCTCTGCCCCGCGACGCAAGTCCGCCGGTTGCTGTTGACGATGCTGAATCTGAGCTTCCAACCTTTGACACGCCGAGGGCGAGATCTTTCAAGCCTCGACCCTCCCTCTCCGAGCGTACGATCGAGACCCTGCAGCAACTACAGTCGTCGCCTTCCCTAAGTAAGAAGACGTCGACCTTTTTCGACCCCGATGGCACCATGCGACCTCGTTCACGCGCCGGCAGCGGCCACTCGAGACCTGGCTCAAGCTACACCTCCGACGGCTCCATACCACCAACCTCGCGTCACAGCAGGCCAAACTCATCTTCCGGCGCTGAAGAGAACCCCTTTGCGAATGCCCAACAAGCTGCAAATGCCTACCGCTCCCCGTTGGGCTCTGTCGAAGGCACTCCCGCTCGTCGTGTGTCTAGCATCCGCTCTCTCAGGGCACCGACCGTGAGAGTCACACCCCAAGCATCACCGTCTGGTCCCTCGTCTGCCGCGGGTATCCCGGTCAACCAGAGTCCCAGTCCGACAAGGACAACTGGCATGCTGCCACCGTCCAAGGTCGGCGCAAAGACGCTCGCTGCTCGTCCTCTCAAGCCTCGTGCCTCGGTCAGTGGTCTGTACAAGAAGCCGTCTCTGCCATCGATGAGCCAACCTCCTTCAGCCGCAGCTGCTTCACCACCTCCCAAGCTGACGCCGGCCAAGTCGTACGGATCCCTGAGAAAGCCCACACCTTCAAAGATAGGCAGCCCAGCTCCAGCGGCCTCGGCTGGTACAGACGAAGAATCGGCTGCCAGGAAATCCTCTAATGCTCTACGGGAACAAATCGCCAAGGCCAGGGCAGCCAAGCGCGCCGCAGACCGTCAAGCTGCGGAAACAGTATCAGCACCGAACCCAGAGCCAATCGCAGAGGCATCTTCGAGCCAGATTGAGCCTCCCATCGTCCCAGCGGACGACGGTTTCAACTTTGGCATTGCTGTTACGACGAACGACCCTTTCAACGCCAATGACCCGTTCAACACCAATGACCCGTTCAACACCAATGACCCGTTCAACACCAAGCGATCAGACACTTCGCAAAAGAAGGTCATCCAGCAGCGTCTCGCCGCCGGCCGAAGCAGTGGCCGGCTCAACATTGCAGCACTGGGCCTGAAGGAAATCCCAGTCGAAGTCCTGAAGATGTATGACATGGAATCCATGGGTACTTATGATGGCTCGTGGGCGGAGACAGTCGACCTGACAAGACTTGTGGCTGCTGATAATGAGTTGGAGACCATCGAAGACACCATTTTCCCCGACATCACAGCAGAGGAGATGGCCCAGGACGAGGACTCGAATGGCAACATCTTTGGCGGCCTTGAGGCGATGGATTTGCATGGCAACTCCTTGATCTCGTTGCCAATGGGACTGAGACAGCTTCCCCTGCTTACGTCTCTGAACTTGGTAAGCCTGTGCCCGTGTCTTCCTTGCGTATCTTGTCTAACTAACCATTACAGTCTCAAAACCGCCTCGCCAACAACTGCCTCGCAGTCATCACTCAGGTCAAAGCCCTCCGTGACCTGAAGCTCGCCAACAACCTTCTCTACGGCCCTCTGGATCCCATCTTCGCGAACCTGGAGAATTTGGAAATTTTTGACCTACATGGCAACAACGTGTCTTCGCTTCCTCCGGGCATCGAGAACCTGTCGAGGCTACGTGTTCTCAACCTGAGCGACAATAGCTTCGAGTCTCTGCCTTTCACAAGCCTCTCCAAGCTTCCGCTGACGGAGTTGCTGATGAAGAAGAACAAGCTGACGGGCACCTTGATTGAAGATGGAGTGGAGGCTTTGTCGAACCTTCAGATGCTGGATCTCTCCTGCAATCAGTTGACTCGCTTGGTACCTTCAGGGTCCACAATTAGCCTTCCTTCGGTTCATCAGCTTGTTCTATCCATGAACCGCCTGCAAGAGCTGCCCGATGTTAGCTCTTGGTGTAGCCTCATGACATTGACCGCGGACGAGAACGCCATTCCCGAATTCCCGAGTGGCTTCACCAGCCTCATGAAGCTGAGACACGTCGACTTCTCTGCTAATGACATTCGTGTCGTCCCACCAGAAATCAGCAGGATGGACAACTTGACCCTCATCCGGCTAGCAGGCAATCCTTTACGTGACAAGAAATTCGTCTCCGCCACTACCGAAGAGCTAAAGGAAGTGCTGGCCGGTAGACTAGAGGCGCTTCAATCGTTTGAGGAAGCCGACACTGTTAGCCTCGACGCCACCCCGAGCAACACGCTTGCGGAACCCCATGAAATCCACCCAGCCACCCAACTTGCCCCGGCCGAGGCTTCGGCCCGTGGTTATGTCTCGGACTCGGATGACTTTGCCACACCGCCCACCTCATCGCCTACTTCACCCGCACGAGCGCGCTCGCAGACTCTGGCCAACGAAACCTGGCCCGTCAAGCAGGGCATCCTCGACCGTTCGAACACCAAGTCGTCGTCCTTGCACCCAGTGGTTTGTTCCAGAGTAGCTGCCGACAACAAGGTTACTGAGATCCAGTTGCACCACAACCTGTTTACCTGTTTCCCGAACTCTCTGTCTTTCTTCGCCGAGTCTCTGGCAGCTCTATCGCTCGCCCACAACCAACTGGTTGGTGAAACCTACTTGACAGAGGAACTTGATCTTCCGGCGCTGCGCGAGCTGAACCTCGTCAGCAACCACATCACTAGCCTTTCGCCCTTGACTACACACTTGCATGCCCCGCAGCTGGAGAAGATGGACGTCTCTCTCAACCGCATCACGGCCTTGCCGCCCAACTTGCGCATCGTCTTCCCCCGACTTGTGGTTTTGCTAGCCGCAAACAACCATTTGATCGAACTTGACCCAGACACCATCAAGGGCATGGAGGTTGTCGACGCCGGCAACAACGACATCGCGCACTTGAACCCCAAGCTTGGTCTCCTCGGCGGTAGTGGAGGACTGAAGCGTCTCGAGGTCTCTGGCAACCGCTTTAGAGTCCCACGGTATAATGTACTTGAGCGTGGTACCGACGCAACTTTGCGCTGGCTCAGAGGACGAGTCCCCGTCGCGGAGATGGCTTCATGGAAAGAGGGCCAGGGTGACTCGGGCAATGCTTCCGACACCAGCCTGGCGGATGTTGACTGAGTAGTGTTTTTAATGGCGAGAAAAAGATGGAAAAAGGCTTGTTCGGTTTCTTCAGGTTTGCGAATTTCTGTTTTGGAGGGGCGCGTTACACTCTTCGATTCTCGCACATATTTTTTACGCTTGTGAGCGGTGGTGCAACAAGATACCACGCTGTGCTTTCAGCTATGGAGTTGAGGGGGAATTTTTGCGACTATCAATATCGCTCCATATCCTGTACTAGTACTGTATAATAATGTTTCCTAATATTGGACGAGCGTCCGCTTCTTCAAGATTCTCGTCTCCCATGGTCCTCAAAACCGCTTCCTCGTTCTGTCAACTGGTTGGGCGTACAGACTTTACGCCATCGTGGCACGGACAAGACACAAAAGCCATCTCCGAGGTCTTGGCCGAAGCAATTTAAACAGCCAAGCCCTCCTTCTTGGGCTGGCGATTGACACTCGACGTCAAACAAAGAACATTTTCTCAATAGTTGACGCATCGGGCCCCTTTTCAAAGCAAATTCTACTGAAACAAATGGCTTCTGCAATGGCAACGTTCCGCGCTGCCTCCAGCGGCCATATATCCTACGGCTTTGCCGACTTTTGTGGCGAAGCAGGCGACGAGACTCCATGGGATTCGTCCTCTTCTATTCTTTATCTTGGTCGGTAGGAGACAGCACGGCGGTAATGATGCCAACTTGAATTCCAAACAAAATTCTAGTATTAATATCGTCGCGCACTCAAGATGTGAGAGCTTGGGTGATTCTCGGGAAACCTGTTGAATATCACTTCCTCGCTACCAGCAGACCGAACGAGTTGGAACGGTAGAACTAGATAGTGGATGGATATAGTTCTGGATCTGATCAGGATGGGTTTTGGTACGCTACCTCTCATGGACTTTATTTGGTCTTCCAGTAGGATTACGAACCTTTCCAGGCTGACTGTTGGATTTAGATCTGTAGCAACAGCGGATCCGTCCCTATACCAAATGAACTTGGAAGAGGCGGAAACACCATCCAAACACTACTACTTCTATCTTGGCTTCTGGTCGTCCAAGGAAACGGCGTTACATCTTAGGGAACTTTAGTTCTGTCCGCGACTCGGGGAACCAACTGATTTGGACCTACTTACCGCTGACGAAAACAAGAATCAAAAAGAACGAGCAAGAAAAAGACTCTCATATTAACAGCATATCTTTCTCCCCAGACATCGAAAACAGAATGGTCTCCACTATTGGCTCTCACGGCACCGTCAACATATCCCTCAAGATCGATATCGATACCGCTGCCTTGGTTTGCGTCGGCACCAGCTACGCCGTCTTCGGCGCCATCACCTACGCCCTCATCAACAAATGTCGCCTCTTCGCCCTACCCAAGTGGTACAGCACCTCTGACCGCGGACTTCAGGAGAAGATTCTGGTGACCTTGTGGTTCCCCGCCATCTTTGCACTATGGCCTCTTGTCCTCCCGCCTTGGATAGCTGCCAGATGCGGCTTCAGATGTTCCGAGAAGCTGGTGGAGATTACGAAGAAGGCCAAGGCCAAGGGGGAAAAGCTTTGTGATGACAGACGACCGGCGGGTGAACAGAGAGGTGGGTCGAGGTTCCTCTCGAAGAGGAGCAGGCTTCTGGGTTGAAGCACCCTACATCTCGTGGACTGTTCATCAACCCGTTCAAGGAAAGGGGCCGATCTCGTTTTCGCACCAGCGGCCAGGAAGCTCCCGACAGCCTCAGCCCCAAAAACCGCAGCGGCATCGGCTCAGCTGACAAGTCGAAGCAGACACCGTCTGTGTGGTGCAACAAATTACCTTCAGAAGCGGAGTTGCAGAGCGCTGCAGTTCAGATGCCTTCCGGTAGAACCGGTGGCGTGTCATCGTCTAGGGACCGCCGCAGAAGCCCTGGCTCTGACGCCAGCAACGGCAACAGCTCTGCACAGCCAACAGGCTTGCCTCAAGTTGCTGAGAGGTTCGTTGACTCTGATTCGTCCGGGAAGGCCAAGACTCTTCGGCGGTTGCAAACGATTCCCGAGAGAGGTGGAGAAGAGTTTGATGGTTGGGATAATGCAAATTTGCGATGAGTATACGTTTTATAATGTCCTGATGAAAGCAAGGCTCACTCTTTCCGATGTCTCTGCATTTGAGAGGTCAAGTGTTTGACGAGGGAGACGTCAGTAGTCATCTATAGGTGGATCCTAGGTACTGGCCACTTCCTGACGCGATGATGTTGTACAGTTTCAAAGACATTGATGGGGTTGCCTCCACGCTGAGATGATAGACTCTCGATTGCTAAGCTGGAAGACTAACCATTGCGCCAAGCGGTTCTATCACACGAAGACGATTCCCAAATCTAAGGTCAAAAATGAGCATTAAAGTCCTGTCACGGTGAACTTGTAGCATTCTTCGGTTGAGATATGTTATTTGTGGCATAGAAGGAAAACATGTACAACACGGACTTTGCACAGTTTGTGGAACGAGGGACACATGCCCGTCCCAACGCAAGTATT